>NC_132839.1:10853571-11165476 GCF_048164855.1 Canis lupus baileyi | reverse complement strand
TGACTTAATAAAACTCAAAAATTTCTTGGTTTCTCCCTTCAAGTACATTAGAAGACTCAGACACCATGAATCAATGGTTAAAGATTCACAAACAACACACCTAATCCAAAAATTTCCATCCAAATGGAAGATGTCTATATCACAACATCTACCACTGGGAACAAGAACTAGGGATTATTGGGTTGGATGGTTGATGAATGCAAATAAACAGTCCTCTCTTTTAATGGGCTTGATGTGACATCTTCATTTTATTAGCCTGTCAGGATATTAGGGAGATTCTTGACACACTGATACATTCCCTCTCCCTGCTTTGTTCCTTAAATTGATTGTTTTCAAGGTATGATCTCTAGAACCAAAAACAGCCTGTAAGATCCTTTCAGGGACCGATGAGGTCAAAACTATTTCATAATAATACTAAGAGATAATTTGCCTCTTTCACTTGGTTGACATGTACACTGATGGTACAAAAACAATGATGATAAAAATGCTGACACCTTAACATGAGTTAAGGTAGCAGCACCAAATTATACGTCAGTAGTCTAGGAGTCATTGTATTCTTTACTGACATGCACTCATAATTTTATAAAAAAGAAAAACATTGAATTTCACATAACAGTGTTCATGGTGAAGTAGTAAAATTAATTTAATCATGTTCAGCCTTTGCATAGATCCCTCTTTAATAGTCTATAGGACAAAATGAAAGATCAAGATAAAATGCTTCTGCTACATTCTGAAGCATATGGCTGTTTCCAGTAAAAGCTCGTGTGCAATTGTTTCAGATGCAAACTCAACTTGCTGGTTTTTTAGTGGAGCACCATTTTTACTTGAAGATACAGTGACATACTATAATTATTCAGACATGTTTTGACAGACATTTTTTCAAAAATTAATGAAGTGAACCTGTCATTTCAAGGAAAACAACTGACAATATTTGTTGCAATAATGTATTTCAAGCTTTCAAGGAAAAATTAGAATTTTAGAAAATGTAGGTCTGCCACCATGAACTTGACAGTTTTCCAATACTTAACTAATATTCTTATTAGAACACCACTGATACTAACAAATGTGATAATGAATTTGCCAATTTTTAAATGATATACATAACACAGTTAACCAATATTTTCCAAATAGCAATGCATGATGTTACAGAATTATGCATGAGTAAAAGTAATTAAGATGCAACACAGATCAATGGATTGCACATTTGTTGCTTTGAAATATGTTGCTATGTATCAAAATTCTACATTCTAATCAACTTTTAAGAAACCATCAATTGACAAGTTTTGGTGTAATTCCAAAACAAAATAACCACAATTATCTTTAAGATCATTGCAATACTCCTCCCTTTTCTAAGTGCATATCTGTGCAAAACCAAAACTTCTTCACTATACTTCAATCAAATAGAACAGAGCTATTTGAATGCAGAGGCAGATATAAGAAGCTAAGCATTAAAATGAGCTGCAAAAAAATTAAACAATGATGTTTCTTTTTTTTAATTTTTGAAAAAGTAATCTATATAAAACAGGTTTTCAATAAAGTTAAAATGAAGTACTCAATTTTAAAATTTAATTCTAAATTCGACTACAGTATATGTTGATATAGACAACTCATATAAGTAAAACTTTTTAGAGTTCTAAATAATTGTTGAGAGTATAAAGGGTTCCTGTTTGAGAATAATTGCTCTAACTAAATTTTACCACTTCTATATTTTACTCTGATGTTCCTTCCATTTACCAACATGCCTCATTTCTGTCCTTGTGATTAAATGACCACTCTTTCATAAACCCCACAAACCAGCACCCCAGATCTATGATGCAGACACTTAGACAATAGGCCTACAGGTGTTCAGACCTGGGATAATCCCCATTAGTAGTACTAGCAGCAGCAGCAGCACTTTTTTTTTTCTTTTAATCTTTTTTTTTTTTTTTTTTTTTTTAGCTAAGCATCTACTAGGTCCTATTCTAGTTACCTAATTTCTCATTTCATTTAATCTTTACAATTCCTATATTCTTTTTTTTTTCAATTCCTATATTCTTATATTACTTAGTTTAAGTAAATGAAAATAACAAGAGCATGGTTGAATTATAGGGATCACTTACTTTATAGTCAATGAAAAAATCCAAAGGAATGGATTCAGGGTTGATTTAGCAGCTTAAAGACGTTATCCAAAACACTCTGCTCTTTTGTTCTCTGATTTGACATTTCTTCTGTTCTTTCATCCCCATTCTGCTTCTTTCTTCATACTTGCTTCTAATGATCACAACATGTGGGCTGCACCCCTGTGCACCACATTCTCGTAAGACAAGCTCCAAAATGCAAATAATTGGAAGGGAAATGGAATTCTCTTAATATAGCACTTTCCCACTTATGAGGAAAACCTTTCCTAGAACTACCATTGATTTGGCTGACTTCTTTGATATCCTTGATTATATTTAACCTACCTCTAACTTAACTGGAGAGAAAGGGATCTGGTATATCTAAGCCCATGCTAGCAACAGAAATGAGCACCATCCTTTGAGGATGGGCATAATGCCATTGGAACAGAGATTCTAGATTCTCTTAGGTAGCAAATGGAATGGCTGATACGTGTGTGTGGATAGCAGATAGATGATAGATGATAGATAGATAGATAGATAGATAGATAGATAGATAGATAGAGACTGATTCATATTCTAATAAGATACATAAAGTTTCTGGATCAGAGAACAGATCATTATTACATACAGAGTACATTAGCACTGGTTCCGCAAATTCCAGTCTCCACTGGGCAATATGGTAAGGGCCTTCTGTTACCCTGTGCTTGTACTGGGTTTGTACCACATAACAAGAACTCTGAATTTGTGAGATTCTGAAGTTGTACAGGACAGTTAACAGATCTGTATCTCCTTCCCTTAGAAACAGAGGCGGTGTGTGTGTGGGGTGGGGGGGAGGCTGGAGAGGAAGAGAAGCATTTAAGCAGGAATGTAAATAAGTCTTCCTTAGAAGGCAAAGTCCCAGCCCCCCAAAACTGGAACAGCAAATGGCCTCAGGGGAGAGAAGTCTCTAAATATCTTTGGAACAATATACCATCTCAGGCTTTTAAAGCATGTTCACTAGTAATCATCCTTTAACAAAGTTTTCCAATGAGTTTTGTTCAGAAATCCCCGACCATACACAAATGTGAAAAAAAAAATTATGGAGAGCTACTCTCAGCAATAGCACACTATTATCATCCCTGCTTTACAAAGGTAAACAGAGCTCAGCGATGGCAAGGAACCTGCCAAAAGTAAATTCCTGTTCGAACCTAGATGTTTTAGAAACAAAAAAGCCCTCATTCCTTCATGGATAGCTATGCTACTTTTGGTAACATGTGGCAAGTCAAGGGGATAAGGAATAAATAAAGGGATTCTGGAACCCTAAAACACAATTCCAAAATATTTGAAAATATAATTCATCTTAATATTTGATATCTTTAGTTTGTTTCAGACTCTACTTGGAATGAAATCTTGATTTCATGATCTAACATTAAGTACAAGTGAAATTTATTACTGATAGCAACCAACCAAATACAAGTGAACTTTGAAAAACATCTGTTTTAATGCTGTGACTATAGCTGGAAACCTTTGCTTCCTTAAATAGGACTTTAGAGAATACTTTTGATTATGAAGCCACATACTCCATTTATAAGATGTAAGTGCAAAGGGACTTTTCGTTGAAAATATTGACCATGTAATATAGAAACTCCTACAGATGCTGGTGGTCATGAAATAAAGGATTCCCATTATATTTTTCTCTTTTTCTTAAGAAGAAACTTATAGTACAAAGCAACATGATACAAAATAGAATATCACGATCTGAGATAGTTTTTAATCCTTTACAGCTTCTGGGAAATAAATGCCCTTTGTAATTTAGTCTGCACTCCACTGACATTGGTTCCATTATGTCAGAGAGAGGTATTGTTGTTCAACTTAATGTCAAATATCATACGAAAATACTTCCCCAAGATTACTGTGCTGAAAAGTTTATCATTATTAAAAGTCCCCTATGCTTTATATTTAATTTGTAAGTATTACAAAGTATAAAAAAATAGAACTACAAATCTGGAAAACGGTAACAGAAGAAGGCAAATGAAATACCACAAAGTTATATGCAAGTTTTTCACCCATTAAAAAAAAAAAAAGCCAGAGTGAATCAGGCAGGCTTCCTGTAGAGTTGGTTAAGATAGTTAAAAGAAGCTATCTTACTAATTTATATATATTATATATATATATAATTATAAATAATATATATAATATAATTTGAGGATGTTTATGGACAGAAAATTTATGCATAAATGCATATGGAAACTGTATGGAATACTGATAATTTTCTTCCTGATTTTCCTGGTACTGTTTGCCTCGGTTGGTAAAGTACTCCATTTAAAAACTAATCAGTTCAGGGGCACCTGGGTGGCTTGGTCAGTTAAGCATCTGCCTTTGGCTTGGGTCATGGTCCTGGGGTCCTGGGATAGAGCCCTGGATTGGGTTTCCTGCTCGGTGGAGGCTTGCTTCTCCTTTTCTTCCTCACTTGTGCTCTCTACCACCATCTCTGTCTCTCTCTCACAAATAAATAAAATATTTTAAAAAAGAAAAAAAAATGAGTTCACAATATGTACACAGTTTCTGATATATATAAATTGGAATATAGCTTGCAGAAAAAATATTTAAAAGTCTAGAGACTTTTATAAGTATGGAGAACATGTAGAGAAAAGAGAACATTTAAAAACAAGAAGACACAAAGAAATAAAAATACAAATATTTAAAATTCTGAGTAAAATTCTTTAAACACTTAAAGTATCAAGTGATTGGACAGGCACTTGGGTGGCTCAGTTGGTTAAGTGACAGACTCTTGATTTCTGCTCAGCTCATGATCTCAGAGCCAGGAGATCAAACCCCACGTGGGGCTACTGCTTAGAGCAGAGTCTGCTTGTCCCTCTTTGCTCCTCCCTCCACTCACACTCTCTCTGTCTCTCTAAAATTAATAAATAAAATCTTTAAAGATTTAAATAAAAGGTGTCAATTCAAGTTGATGATCGGATATAGTATAAATTCATGGTTGAAATTTCTGTCAACATCAGGCTGTCTTTGAAATCATTATACCTTCTCCACACGACATAGGAACATGCGAACTGGCTCCACTGCTAATCTAATTTTCAAATACTGGCTGCCTTACATTACAAAAATGAAACAAATTTGCTTTATCCTCATGTAACAACATATTACAGAATTTTTCACTCAAATTTTTCACTATCATAGACTAAGTTTTAATTTGCAAGAAATAGTTCATAAGAACATAGACATACATGTACTATATATGACAATTAAATATGTCAATTAACCAACTAAAGATATATCTCAAATATATAGAATACCAAAAAAAAATAAGAAAATCTTATACCTATTTCCCTGATTTTAAGATGCTGTATAAGATACACCATAAATTTAGTAGGATTTTTTTTTAGTAGGATATTTTTTAAGTAAAGTGAAACATCAAATTCCTAATTTGAAAGATTCTCATGATTTATGATGAATTAATAATAAAAATGTCTTAAAATCAATCATTTTAAAAACAAGTAAGGTTGCCAGACTAAGCAAATAAAAATATAGAACAGTTAGAGGTTTCTGGGTGACTCAGTTAAGTGTCTGCCTCTGGCTCAGGTCATGATCTCAGGGTGCTGGGATTGAGACCCAAGTCAAGCTCCCTGCTGAGCAAGGAGTCTGCTTCTCCCTCTCCTTTTACCCCTCCCTATGCTGTGCTTGCTATCTCTCTTATGCTCTCTCTTTCAAATAAATAAAGTCTTTAAAATACATATATAAAATACTTAAGTAAATGCGAATTTCAGATAAACAATGGATAACTTTGTGGTGTAAATATGTTCCAAATACTGTATGGGACATTCTTACACTCAAACAAAAATTATGTGCTGTTTATCTGAAATCCAAATTTAACTGGGGAATCTGCATTCTATCTGACAATCCTAGTCATAAGACAAAATATCTGAAAAATTCCTCTATGACTCTTCAACATTGATAGAATTCTCTACTCATACGATCATAAAACCCTTATCCCATGGGCCATTCTGGATAAGATTTAATGCTACTTTTTATGTGTCATTTGTCCTGCCTTTTGTACTTACTTCACTTTTTTCAAAACTGCTTTTTAAATGAGGACCTTCAGTTTTGCGGGCAGTCTCTTCAGCCTTCACATGTTTCTATAATGCGAATGACTCTACAAACTATTAGTATAAATTAATATGAAGTTATTATGATGTAAAATTCACATTGAATAGTCTATGACTGTCTCTAGCCTATTAATATTAAAAAAATATGACATATTGAAAAAATGTTAGTTTTCTATTTCTGCTTAATAAATTATCACAAATTTGGTGGCATAAAACACAAGTTTACCCTTACAGATTGATAGTAGTAATAGAAGTAGTAGTAACATTAATAGTAGTAGTACTGGCTGCAGTAGTTGTCTAACACAGATCTTGTATCTCAATGGGCTTAAATCAAGGTGTCTACAGAGCTGCATTCCTTTCCACAGGTCTAGAGGAGAATCTGTTTCCTTGACTTTCCCAGTTTCTAGAGGCTGCCCACATTTCTTTCCCTGAAGTCCCCTCACTCTAACTTCAAAGTCAGCAACATATCTCTCTAAACTTCTTTATTTTTCATTCATATCTCCCTCTGACCACAGCTAGGAAAAGAATCTCTGCTTTTAAGGACCCATGTCATTAGACTGGGGGCACTCATATCACCTAGGACAATCCCTCAATCTCTAAGTTTTACATGTAAGGATTTCCATTTTGCCATGTGAGCAAAAATATTTACAGGTTCTAGGGATTAGGATATGGAAAATTGGGGGGGGGCATTATTCTGTCTACCACATGGTGCTAGATTACAAAGAGCCACTAAGGGGCATTTAACCATGTCACCACATGTTCTTTACACCTTGGCTCAGTTTGGCTTCTTCTTTTTTTTCTTTTAAAGATTTTATTTATTTATTCATGAGAGACACACAGAGAGATCAGTTTGGCTTCTTATGTAGCCTTTATTACCTTCTTCTTTCCAATCTTTATAATTCTCTCTTGTCTGTGTAACTCCACATCCTTCTTTATACACCTCCTATCAAGCTTTTATTGTTTTTCACAATATTTATTTATAGTACAATTTATTAATTTATTAGAAATTTGCCTTTTAAAAAAAACCTGTCAGTGTTTGTTAACATTCGGATTGTTTCTTTCTGTTTGTTCTTTCTTTCTGATTGTTCTTCCAAGCCTTTATAGCATTTTCTGTTTGTGCTCTGTTTATAAAGTTGCAGAGTTTGATGGCTTGCCCCCAATTCTATCTTTCGTGTAAGCCTTATTTGTAGTACACAATTTGGCAGAATAGAAGGTTTTCCAGGAATACATATACCACATTATGAAATATGTGTATTTTGCTTTTCTTTATTCTTTCCATGAAAGAGAACTAGAACATCCTTTGTTGCCTTATCATACCTCAACTAGAGGGCAATGAATTTTAAACCTATATCTCCATCCTCACAGTATAAACCTCAGTTCATGATCTTCAATGATATACTTGGTATTTTTATTTTCTTCATTGTTATGACAAATTTACTAAAACTAACTTTTAATCTTCTTTCTTGACCAATCAGCTTCCCTTCCAACCATCCCTTAATTTTCCAACACTTAAATCTTACAGTTAAGTATTACTTGTGTCAACTGTGCCTTTCTTACCTAAACTTAGTCACCAAATACCTTGATATTTCTGCCTTCAAAATTATTTCATGATAAATTCTAGCCTCTAATGCCATGTTCTTAAATTGTATTTAAAGTTATCAGATTGGCAAAAATAAATAAATAAATAAAAATAAATAAAGTTATCAGATTGGCATCCAAACAATTACCCACTCATGTCTTAATCTACCTATCCAACATTGTTGCCACCATTATCATTATCATAATCAACCATACCAACACCAATGTTTATTGCATGCCTATAATATGCACTGTGCAATGCACAACTGAGAATTATAAAGAAGTATGAAATATGGTTCTGGCCCGTAAGAGTTTACTTAATCAGTAGAGATTTCAAAATTAATATATAAATTGGAGAATAATATAAAATAACTACAGATGAAGAACACAAACAGAAAATGCTATAAAGGCTTGAAAGATCTATATAGAAGCTTTCACGTATCTGGATATTTTAATTATTACTCTCTCCAATGAAAGAGCCCATTCCTTCAGCAAGATTAGCCTCCTTATTTTTGTTGAATTGTGAATATTCATATACCTCTAAATGCTACATTCATTTTGCTCGGCAAAGCACTCCTAAGCTTTACCATCTTACCAAATTTTAATATTTAATTTCAATTTAATTTAGATTTTCTAATCTACCAGTCAAAACATTTAACTCTACATAGATTTGTTGAAAGAAGTATATACCACCCTTAAGTGAAACTAGAGATACTCCTCTGGCTTAAGTAGCTTACCTTTTCATGGTCATGGTTACCTGAGAGAAAATAATAATATGCATTTCCTTTGACTTCTGCATTTTGCACAAAATTAAAATATTTTAATAAAGCAACTAAGTTAAAATAGTAACTATTGCTGCTAAATATTTTTTTTAAATTTATTTATGATAGTCACACACACACAGAGAGAGAGAGAGAGAGAGGCAGAGACATAGGCAGAAGGAGAAGCAGGCTCCATGCACCGGGAGCCCGACGTGGGATTCGATCCCGGGTCTCCAGGATCGTGCCCTGGGCCAAAGGCAGGCGCTAAACCGCTGCGCCACCCAGGGATCCTAAATATTTTTAAAGAGAATTGGCAATGCATACATATACATGATATGTTATCATATGATAAATATGTCAGATTAATTTGCCCTTGATTTTAAATCATAAAATCTCTTACAGAAGATTTTAGGACAGTTAACTAATAAAGAAACCCTCAATGTTTGAGAAGGTAACTTTTTACATTGATAAGTTTAGAAATAATCTTTTATTAAAAAAACAAGTTTTCACGTTTCTTAGGCTGTAGACTACAAGCAAATGGGAAATTTAGTCAACTGTGAAAACAAAAAAAGTTGACAAATTCAGAGGTATTTATTTTGCCATTTCTATGTTCTAAAAGCTGTGTGTGTTGTATTTCAGGGGTCTTAAACTGTGTATTTTGCTAAGAGAGAAATTCAAATATTGCCAACCGTGACCTTTAAATTTCAGTTTCTGCTAAAACTAAAAATATGTCATAAGTCTTCCGTTTCTTTTTCCATCGGTCTCAATTTAGGCATCTAATGGTCCTGTTATGATCACCATCTTCTTCTTCGAACCTGGACTTTCCCCTAAACAGAAATAAAATGAGGCTCCTCCAAAGCAAGGCAGTTATTTGGTATGCCTGTCAATATCCTTGTGGAAGAAGAAAGTGTGAGAATATCTAAGACATTCAGATTTAAATCCAGAAATAAAAAAAAAAATTGACATTTCATAAAATTGAGGAGGTTGATCATGGTTTCATAAAACTCTGATTTTATTATAGTATTCTCAGCTTTTCCAAAGTTTCACTACTAAGTTTAACTGTAATGGTTCTTTGTGGACTACTTACTTAGTTATAATACCCTGAGTAAAGACATTGTGGTTGTAGGGTTTGCATCCTGCTCAAACTTTCTTAAATTTCTACGTTAGTGGAAATGTTAGTTCACAACGTTGCTTTAAGTCAAAATCTTCAAAGCGATCTCATCCATAAATTTTTTATCTTGAACTTTCTTACAAATTATCCTTGCTAAATTATTACATGCAACAGAGCTACCTTTACAGACAGAGAAGAGTAACTTATTCTGAACGCAGCCCTTTAGTGAGGCTTTGAAATTGGCACTTCCTTTCCCCTATATTGGCTTTCAAACAACTTGGTGACAGGAGAGAAGCATGGATATATTATTTAGTTTCTGTTTGGCAATCCTACAAATGACTCCTATGCTAATTTGTCACACCCTTCTGGCTACTGCTGAGGAGTTAGTATGGATAATGTCAGCCAAAGGAAAATCAACCTAGCCCTCTAACGCTTGACTAACTTCGACTAGCTGGTTTAAGTTTCTCCTGGGGTCTCCCCTGAATTAACGTTGTCTTACTCAGAGAACATATATTCAGCATCTCCTGTTGTAGGTCAAATGAGAACTGTTCCCTGGGAAAGAATGTGAGTAATTTGGCTTAGAAATGTGCTGGATTGTGTGAAATTGTGTTGGCCACTGAACCCCGTTTTCCCCCTTCTGTGTTCTCCTTTTCTCATTGGAGCTGGAAGCCTGGGAACTACAACTACATTTTCAAGACTTCCTGCCAGTATGGGCCTGGGTTACATTCTGCCAATGAGAGGAACTAATGTAATTTTATAAGGCATAGGAAAAGCAGAAGAGAAGCAATTGTTATTCTCATGGCTGTGCGTGGCATCTGTCAAGGCTTTAACAACAAGATTTTTCTAGCAGCTTCCTGGTGTCGTCCAAAGAATCACTTGCTTTAGTTCAGGAGGCAATGAAATCAGTGGCATTGATTTTTTATAATCTGAACATTTTCTGATTTCCTAAATGATACACTGACCTCCCTAACATCTTCTTTCCCAGGTCTTCTAATGGTTTTTAAATCCCCTCTGTTAAGCCATTCGTTGTGTGAAATAGCTGGAGGTTTTTCCAGTTTCCTCATTGAACACCAGTAGATATAGAGCCTCTGTAAGAAAAGGAATCAGAATTCATTTTCTTTTCAAAATGCTTTAGTGGTCCTGACTGAGGGAAGAAACCAAGGATCCCAAATAGGAATTCACCAAGAGGAAAAGGTAAGAACAGGCTTGTGATCTGTGATCAGCTCCAGGACTATCCATACAGAGTTTATTTGACAATGTGTAAGTAAGGATAAAAACCACCTTGTCCTAGGCAAACCAGCAAAATGACATACTTAGGAATTATTAGCATGCCAATGACAACTAAAAGTTGGAACTTCAAAAGCATGTAAGATACATCTCCACTTGTGTAGGTATTAAGCTCAGCAAGAACTACTGCAGCATTTTTTTTAAATTTTTATTTATTTATGATAGTCAGAGAGAGAGAGAGAGAGAGAGAGAGAGAGGCAGAGACACAGGCAGAGGGAGAAGCAGGCTCCATGCACCGGGAGCCCGACGTGGGATTCGATCCCAGGTCTCCAGGATCACGCCCTGGGCCAAAGGCAGGCGCTAAACCACTGCGCCACCCAGGGATCCCCAAACCACTGCAGCATTAAAGAGAGATGCATCCTATCTTATCTCCAACCCTCACAGAGACAGAAAGTCATCATCAACGGAGATCCTCTCAGGCTTCCAATAGATCTACAAACAGACGTGCATCAGTTACCTTTCCTTCTTTTTCATAATAATAGAGGAACTCTGTATGATCCAATTCAAGACCAGGATCTGCTTTCTTAGTGATCTACAGCTTTTAGTTATTGTCTCTGCCTCTCTCTTTAGTTCTTTGCCACCAAAAATGTCACTAAACATGTAAATGTATATGCTTCAGGAACTTAAAACTACAAAAAGATCTCTTTTAACCAACCTCAAAATCTACTCTACAGAAAAGATCTCTTTCAACCAACATTAAAGTCTACTTTACCTGCCTTATTATTACCCAAACTTTTCAAAATAAATTTTTACTTACACTGTTTCTGGTTTTCTACCCTCAAACATCTGTCAACTTATCCTTATCTTCTTTAAATCTTTACTATTCCTTAAAACCTTCTCTGACTATGATCATTCATTCATTCATGCATTTTTTTCTTTTAACAAATGTTTACACAGCCTTATGTTAGGAGTTATATATATATATACATATAACTTGCAACATATATCTTTTATATATATCATATACATCTAGCATATATATGTTTTACCTAGATATCACAGTTATATATAACTGTTAATATAATACTGCATTTTAAAATAGATGATAGATAGATAGATAGATAGATAGATAGAGCCATTTCCCATATCTGTCTACTGCCATTTCCCAACCAGTGAAACAAGGAAAAAAGGAAATGGAGGACAAGCAGAGTTTTTTAAGGATATAATCTGAAACTTACAGAAATCATTTTATTTATGTATATATAAAAGAAAAAGGGAAAATGTCCCTGCCTTGATTAATGATGTTTATGTTGCAAATACAATCAGCATCGTTTTCGTAATCAATTTATTCTTTGTAAAATAAGAAAAAAAGTGTAATGCAAACTTACCACAACAAGTCAAAAAATATGAGGATAGGTATATAAAACGAAATTTACTAATCTCTCCCTAATTAGTTAATTTTGATAGTTTGATGTGGATTCTTCCACATATTTCTCTATACTCACATAACTTAGGTTGCAACACATGAAATTGCTGATATTCTGTTTTTTACTTCCAACATTATCAACCTAACGCCTATGTACATGTATCGAGATTTTTATTTCCTATATTTTTAAAAAGATTGTGAGCATTGTTCAAATATTTTAAAAATATGAAAGGTTATATGAATGGATAATATCTGTGGTCACCTTTGTTGAGGAGATATAAGAACAAAATCTGCCAATCCAGAAAAACGTTTCCACAAACGTAGTAGAGAAAATACTTATTGAATAAGTATTAAACCAGATTATGATGAGCATAATAGGCAATCCACTAAGAGATTGCAAAAACAGAGGAAAATCTCACTCTTCCACAGAATCAAGCTGATACAATGCATTTCACATGTGTTGTCAAGGTAAACAGTAACTATTGTTTCAAGTAAAAGGACTTAACAGCACCATTTTTCTCACATAGTTCATTCTAAATGCACCTGATAATTGAGATGACTCATCCTGTTAATTAATTGAATTTATCCAAAGGCAAATAAATTCTTACCTTTATGACAGGAGGTTGACCAAGGTTGGGATCCTCCTACCTGCCCACCGGAACTGGGATATATGAGTGCTATCTGCTTTAATGATTATATTTCAAAGAGATGATTTCCAGGTCCCAGAGAAAGATACAGTTGGATTATAAAAAGGACAAGATGCTTATTTAGCCTTTACAAATATTTACATACATTTCAAAGAGAATTTATAACCACAAGTTTTCTGAAGTAATTGTCAAAAAAAAAAAAAAAAGGGAAGATAGGTATTGATACCTCTTCCCTTATTTTTCACAGGGAGGATTAAGCCTCCTAAACTTGTATTTAACCTAACATTTTACATAACAAGAATCAAAACATTTACATAAAATTAGCTACCTTTCTCTTATCATAATCTGTTATCTCCCAACATTTGAATAATTGGGGTCTCTATGGTAGTAACTGTATAGAAGGCAGAAAAGAAACTATTGAAAGGTTGGATTAATAAATAAATTTATAGGGACACATATGTTGCTCAATTGGTTAAACATCTGACTCTTGATTTCAGCTCAGGTCATGATCTCAAGGTTGTGAGATCAAGCCCAAAGTAGGGCTTCTTGCTTAGAGGGGAGTCTGCTTGAGGATTATCTCACTCCTTCTGTCCCTTCCCATAATATCTCGCTAAGATAAATAAATAAATCTGTAAATCTATAAATAAACAAACTTATAGGATAACAAGTTTAATCAAGAAAGCAAGTCCCATAGTCAGTAATCCATATAAGTATTATTTTCAGATAACTGAGCAAAAAAAATGATGTATACACAAGTAAATTTCTGTCCATTTTTATTTTGAGTAAACAATCATGATCTAACTGAATAAATTCTACAAATTCTAAATTCTTAATAGTTTAGAAGAACATGATTATTGCAGTGAAAAAACATAATACTAGATCTTGATTGTAATTAAAATGTTTCACTCTTCCTACTGTAGACATTCTATTATACATTGAAATATCACAACAGGTAAAACATGAAAGCATAAATGACATATATCACACAGTTATGTAGACAAGGAAATAACATGCTTCTCATGTTTTCTTATCTGAATAACTACACAATATGTTTCACTTTTGCATGTAGTCTAGCACATGTACATACTCAATTAGTATGTTTATTATACTAAACTATATTTAATTTTGTATCCCTGATGCTTGCACATTTCCTGGCACAGTGATGACACCTAACGATTGTTGATTAAATTTCAAAATAACTTTATTCTAAACCTAATAACTGTTTATTGGATTAAATTTTAGAATGACTTTAGTTTAAAATTACCTGAGGATTAACCTCTCTACTGATTTTAGGATTATTTCTTTGCCTAAACAAAATTAGATAATTAAAAAATTCTGTCTGGAAGAGCTAGTTTTTGCAGAGTACCATCTGCAAGCATTTTACATGCACTATATCTTTTGACTCTCAAAAAATACTAAAGGGTAGGTATTTATATTTGTTAGGATATGGGCTACACTACTTTAACAGCAACCCAAACATACATTGACTTAAAAAAAATGTATTTCTTCCTCAAGGAATATTTAGCACACAGAGTAATCCAGAATGGGTTATCCCAAGAGGTCTCTGCACAACTCCAGGTAGAGCTTCCATCTCTGAGTCCAAAATGGGGCCATTTCTCCCATTCCCAGCTACTGTCATTTCCCAGTCAGTGGAAAAAGGTAAAAAGAAAATGGAAGACAAGCAGAGTTTGTAAAGGATATTATCTGGAAGTTGTGTATATTATTTGTGTTCTCCTTTTGGCTAGAACAGCATCAAATGGGCACAGTAACAAGGCAGGCTAAGAAATGTAGTCTCCAGCTGGGAGAGTAGAAGCCCTACTAAAATATGTGTGTATGTAATAGACTAGGTTGAGGTAGACTTACTGGGAATTACTGTGACTTTAATATGGTATAACCTTTAGAGTCCCTCACTTACACAGCCTTCTTCAAAGACCCTGGGGAAAAGGGAGTTAGCAAATTATTCATTCATTTTATATCTTTTTTTTTCTTAACACTTCCAAAATATAAATTTGTCCCTGACAGGTAAGGCTGATCTATAAAAGATACACAGAGAGAACGAATTCTGGAGGAAAATTCACTATCTTTGCCCCAAAATAATTTCTTCTTTTTTACTATTTAGTTCCAGAGAGGTTAAGTATCTTGCAAAAAGTCACAGAGTTGGAGCTAAAATTAGAACCTGGATTCTCTGACTCAAAGACTTTTGACTATTATATTTCTAGGGCATCAACTGCTCATATCTTTTAGAATTATATTTTCTCCTGGAAATAGAATAGTGCCTTCTGGCACTATCTCGGAGAAAAGCTGGACAATCTAGAAATTACAAGGTAATTGGCTACATTGCTTTGTCCCTATCTCTTCAGATGATCTTGAGAGACAAAGTGAAAGTGAAAGAAAACATGCAAAGCCCAGCTGCCAAGCTGACATGACAGCCAGTTAGTTGGGGCGATGCCACTCTCAGATCAACCCAAAGGTTAATAACACAGATGCAGTCAAAGATCTGATGGATAGAGGCTGTGAACTCTGTATCAGTAACTTACAGTGAATGCCTGGAGGTGGCAGATGAAGAGGCCTATCATCAATTAAGCATGGCAGCCCATTTTTATAAAATTGTCAGAAAGGATTATTAAATCTCACATCTTAGTTTGCTTGGGGAAAAAAATCAAGTAACACTAAAGGTTGCATTTTAAAAACAATGTTTAGTGTAAACTCTTGCTTCTGGCCTCATGTCAAACCATCAAAGAGGTGCTGTACAATTTGATCCATGCTTTTCATTTTTCCCTTTCTGAGCCAAGGTATTGCTTCATAATTATTATTAAGCTCCAAAATTTTAAAAAATATGATTTTTAATTTTACTGTAAGAATTTCATAACTTAGGGAAATATTTAATTATCAAAAAAAAAAACAACCTTAAAGTCTGAATTTGAGTGCAAGTGGAATCTTATTCAACATATCAACTTGAATGCACAGTACTCAAAGTAAAATTCTATAACAGACCATTAGGTACAAGCTTTGCTTTTTATAAACTTCCTTATTTATAGTAAATTCAGAAAAACATGATGCACTAAGTCACAGTGGACTTAAACTGGTCTGTCTCTAGAGGTGCTGCTTTTTTTTTTTTTTTCCAAGACTTAATTCAGAGGGTTCCATGTAGTTTGAGTTAAATTTATTATGCATCAGCTTGATTATCTACCCCTCTATACTAAATTGTAAATATCCTGCATTTGTCAAATTCTTATGAATGCCAAAATAATCTGGTAGTACATTGGAAAAATTTAAAATATCCAATGTAACACTTTTAAAAAGGCAATTACAGTGATAACACAATCACTACTATAGTATAACAAGTTTTTGCAATATCTAGAAAATCATTCACAGTTATTCCACGACGCACATTTTCACACTTAGCATTGTGATGTAGTTTCAGCCTCTGTTTATTAACTTAACAGGACTGGCCTAATACACTCTTAAGGAAATTATTTTTCTCTAGAATTGGATTAGTATTACCCTATGTTTCTTGTTTTTATTGGCAACAAGTCATCCCCAATTCTATACCAGGATCCACCCAACCTAATGATCTATTTGATGGACATCACTGAAACAGTTTGCAAACTTGATTGTAACAAAATGAAATGTCACACAATGATCTACTTGAGGTGGTATGCTGAAAAGAGCTCAGAGTTCAAGAAAGCTATGGAAAATTGTTGAAAGTCACTATTCTATATATTGATGTGAATAAAAAGATTATAGAATTCCAGAATCATAAGGCATAGGAGTTAGTAAGGCCAATACTCTAATTAAACAGACCATGGACCAAAAACAAGGTTTGATAAAATTCTTAAAATGACTTGGCACTAGAGTCAAGGTTTGGACCTAGTGTTGTATACATCATAGCCTACTGCCTTGCCCAAGATCATAAAGTCCCCCAAATGGCATGAATATAATGATAAGAGCAGTATTTGAATGTACCTATCTGAATTGAACACATTATGGATCAGCCTTTTATCCTATTAAAACTTCTCACCTATTAAATGATTCTTTGTGCCCTCCTAGTCCTCCATATACCATCCTCAATGGAGAATAAAATCATGGATTGTGGTGCTGAGAAAGTCTGCACTCTCTTTTATATTCCAAAATGTTCTACCCAATAACAAGTAAATGTAAATTAATTGCTTGACTGACTGAGTGTCTGATTGGCTGACTTCTAGAATAACTGGTTGAGTGATTGTCTGACAGACTAGGGCTTTCCAGGGAGGGTCAAGTTTACAATTCTCTGCAGTTTCTAGTAAACGTCCAATGTCAAACATTATTGACAAACCTGGTATCTAGAGAACCAAGTTACTCAATAGCTTTTAAATGAGACAAATTTCTAAAAATAACAGAAATCTCTGAATCCTTCTTAATCCAACCACCATTTTTTCCCCATTTTACACAAGCATACTAATTTTTAAAGATTAAAGGATGCTCAGTATTCAAGAATGAAATTACATAGAATAATTCAACAACACCTGATATTATATGAAAGACACATAATACTGTGATGTTAATGATATAAGAATAATATAGCATACATATTTCAAGATTTGGACATAAATGTGATGTCTTTCAAAAGGTAAATTTTCTTTTTTTAAAAAAGATTTTATTTATTTATTCATGAAAGACAAACAGAGAGAGAGGCAGAGACATAGGTAGAGGGAGAGGTAGGCTCTCTGTAGGACTCGATCCCAGGACTCCAGGATCACGAACCTGGGCTGAAGGCAGGCGCTAAACCGCAGAGCCACCTAGATGTTCCAAAAAGTAAATTTTCAATACAAACTTTAAAATTAATATCAATGTTTTCTAACCAAAACTTACTATAACAATTTGAAGCACTTTGTTCTTGCATTTGTGTTTGAGAAACGTATTTTTTGGAAACTTTATGGGAAAATATTTGGACTAGTTAAAAATTGTTGCAACAATACACATAGATCATGTTTATCTTATTTTCTCCTTTTCTAATTTCTACATCTTTTATTTTATGGGAAGACAGCAGAGGGAAAAAAATAAATTACTACAGAAGAGAACATTGGCTGGTTCTTAGAAAGAAATCATCTTGAGAATCATTTCTTTTATGTGACTAAAGAATCTTTTGTTTAGGGCAGCCCGGGTGGCTCAGTGGTTTAGCGCCATCTTCAGCCCAGGGCATGATTCTGGAGACCCTGGATCGTGTCCCATGTCAGGCTCCCTGCATGGAGCCTGCTTCTCCCTCTGTGTCTCTGCCTCTCTCTGTGTGTGTCTCTCATGAATAAATAAATAAAAATTTTTTTTAAAAGAATACTTTTAAAAATGTTTTTATTACTGTGAACCGAACCTAAAAATGTGAACATGCATGTATATAGATTCCTTGATTCCAATTCATCTGCATTAGGTAAACTATGCCTCATAAATTATTTAAGGAATAATTTCTATATGTTTATTTATTTTCTTCCATTTTCCACCAAACTTCCAATTACTTTAAACACTATGGTGAGACATTATATAAATGTGGTAACTTTTATTTCATTTTAAAAGATTTATTATTTATTTGAGAGAGAGTAAGCATGCATGACTGAGGGGAGCAAGCATGCATAATTCAGGGGAAGGGCCATGGGAGAGAATGTCAAGCAGATTGCTCTGCTGAGCAAAGAGCCAGATGTGGGACTTAATCCCATGACCCATGAGATCATGACCTGAGCCAAAACCAAGAGTCATGTCTTCAACCAACTGAGCCAGGCACCCTGTGATAACTTTAAAGTACTATAGTAAAGCATTGTGCAAATATGAAAATTTTATGAAATCATATAATTTTAATGTATAGTGCCTGGTCCTTCTTATTATTTTCAGAATTTCAAGAGTTATACAGAAACATTAAATGCTAAGACCGAAATGCCAAGGCTTTGTTTTGTTTATATAAAAGAGTACTTATAATATCAGATTCTAACTTAACCAAAACTGAACTAAAATGAAAAACATCATTGTAATCAACCATATGGCTGCTTCATTCTAAATTGGTTATTTTTAAAGAACCAGCCTCCAACATTCCTCTCTAGGGAAAGAATAAAAATAGTATTACAACTGTGCACATCAAAGCTATACTACTTAGCTAGTCATTGTGTTAGATGGCACTAAATTCTTGAATAGCATAGTATTACAACACAGGTCATATGGATGACTGTGAATGGACAGGCTTCATGTTATCTGGGATTAATCTGGTGGACACGGCCTTTGTGGCGATGGCTACAAAATAAAATTAAGTCTGAAGAAGCAGAGATGGGAAGAGTCCTCTTTTTCATCTGAACAATGAATCTTCTTTGAATGTTACCACTGCTGCCAAAAGATTCTAAAACTAAGAGAAAGATTCTATTTCACTGTACAGGAATATCTCATTTTATTGTGTTTTCATAGGTGCTGAATTTCTTATAAATTGAAGATTCAAGATGTCAGTGGAGAAAGTAACTACAGATGTGGAGAGAACTACAATTACAAATGGAGCCTGAAGATGTGAATAAATTGCTTCAGTCTCATGATTAAACTTCTAAGACATGAGGATTTGCTACCAAGAATTGAGCAAAGATACTGATTTCTTGAGATGGAATCTACTCCTGGTGAAGATGCTGTGAAGATGTAGAAATGACAACAGAGTTTAGAATATGACATAAACTGTGTCGATAAAACAACAGCAGGGTTTGAGAGGACTGATTCCAATTTTGAAAGAAGTTCTACTGTGGGTAAAATGCCATCAAACAGCATCCCATGTTGCAGAGCAATTGTTCATGAAAAGAACAGTCAATTATTATGTGGCAAACTTCACAGTTGTCTTAAGAAATTGCCACAGAGATCCAACATTCAGCAACAACCACCCTGATCAGTCTGCAGCTCTCAACATCAACACAAGACCCTTTATCAGCAAAAAGATTATGGATCTGTGAAAGCTCAATTAAAGGCTAGCCTTTTTAGCAAAGAGGTTTGTTTATAGAATTCTAACATGTGTGGGCACAGTGGGAGGGATGGAGGGAGACAATCTCAAGCAGGCTCCACACTCAGCATAGAGCTCAATGTGGGGCTCAATCTCAGAACTCTGAGATCACATCCTGAGCTGAAATCAAGAATCAGACACTTGACTGAGCCACCCAGTCACTGGGGTGCACTGAGCCACCCCGGGGACCTGGCAAAACCAATGAGCCACCCAGGCACCCTGGCAAAACTATTCTTCACTAAAGGTGTATACACTGCTTTTCTTTGGACCTAACAATGTTGTAGACTTAATATAGTATGGTATAAACATAACTTTTTAAAAATTATTTTTAAAGATTTTATTTAATTATTTGAAAAAGAGAGAGCACAAGCAGAGGGGAAGGGTAGAGGGAGAAGAAGCAGACTCCCTACTGAACAGACAGCCCATCCGGGGCTCTATCCCAGGACCCTGAGGTCATGCTTGAGCCTGAGCCAAGGACAAACACTTAACCAATTGAGCCACCCAGGTGCCCCAATGCCCTAGCATAACTTTTATATGCACTGGGAAATTGAAACATCCATTTAACTCACTTTGTTGCGACATTTGCTTTACTGCACTCTGGAATCAAACCCATAATATTTCTGGGTATGTCTGTATTGAAAGATCATCCTCTTGGAACACCACTTTTAGTGTAAAATTACCCTCAAAAAGGGTCCTGTTTCTTGAAGGTAACTGTGTTTCAATTTCAGATGATGTTTGGTAGCCTTTATCAAATCATTTGGAAAATTTTTAATTTTCTGGGGAGAGTTAAGGAGTGTGTATATGGGAGAGTGGGAGTGGAAGGGTGGCAGTAGTAAGCTGATAAAATGCTATGATTGAAGAATGTTATGCTAACTGTGACCTTTAAGCTTATTATTCAGTTCTACGGCAAATGGCAGCAGCTTCTCCTACAGGTTATGTATATCACAGGTTTAGCAGCAGTAAAAGACAGATGTGGGTCCCCATTTGGCTTCATAGTTTGCAGTTTGTCCTCACAGGTTCCAGTTTTCCTCTGTTCTCCCCTATTACACATACAGCTTTCCTTCTAGACTGATGGCCTAGCTGATCTTTTTTTTTTTTTTTTTTTAAGATTTTATTTATTTATTCATGAGAGACACACAGGGAGAGGCAGAGACACAGGCAGAGGGAGAAGCAGGCGTCTTGCAGGGAGCCTGATGCGGGACTCGATCCCAGGATCACTCATGCCCTGGGCCAAAGGCAGATGCTCAACTGCTGAGCCCCCCAGGTGCCCCTGAGCTGATCTTTTGAGACTTAAGGCCTAGCATAAGATGCAAAGGCAGCAGCAGCGTTGCATAGATTTCTACACCACCTCCCACAATTATCTGAGGTAAAAGCCTCTATGATAAATCTCTACATCACTCATAGTGATTCTATTTCTCAGGCCAAATCCTGACACATAAAGCAGGAATGCAGTGACATGAAGAAATTATTCAAAGGGATTCAAGTCCAAACACTCTCCAAGGCAGTTAGCAGAAGAACCTAGAAGCCTTTATCTTCTTTGAGTTGATTTCACAGCTCTGAATTCACACTTCTATAGTCCTTATTTTAGAGACTACTTTACACAGTAACATGGAGTTTCTCCAAAAGTAGAAAGAATATAGCTTCTAATAGCTACTCCTTCAGACATGTACTCTCAAGCCCACTAGAGTCTTCAGTCTGAAGTGTTGTGGTTCTCCTTTTCTCTGCCTACTTGCAACTACTTGGAGAGATTGTCCCTCAGGCTATTTTAACAGTTCCTTAAAAAAAACAAAACAAAAACAAACAAACAAAAAAAAACTATCACAGGTTTTCTCTTTGTGTATTAAGAGTGAAGTCTTTACAGTTTAGCTATTCACTGCAAACTTGTGAAGGAAGAGATGCTCACATTTTCTTTCCCCTCTATAAGGGTTTCAGCCTAGCTGTGATAATTCTAGCAGAAGCACAGTAAACCAATGACCACATCTCCTACCACTGCACTAAATCATTCATAATGTGAAAGGAGCAGGGGATATTAGCCTCTGCCTAGGAGCTACCAGACAGCCATTTCCTTCTATTCCAGCAAACCTAGTTTTTGGTAACCTGAGCACTTCATTTTTCTTTTCTGACAGCTATATCTGAGTCACAGGTCCATTATACAGAGCCCTTCTTTTTCCTTAAGGTGTTATCAATTATTCTATAAGTATTTACTGAACACTTACCATGCAGCATGCATAGTACTAAGTCTAGGCCTTGCCTGGAATAAGATATTTGATGAGGGAAGACTTTTCAGTTATGTCTGAGGACACAGCATATCCTTGGGGATGCAGGCCACCCAAAGTATATATACTTTTTCATTTTACCTAACCTGTCACTGCTAGAGTTTTGTGTTATGTGAGTAGGATTCTCATTCTTTTAGGTTAACCCTTGATGCTTCCATTACAGCACAATACGTGGCTGAGAAGAAGTGGTTTATAGTAGACCTCTACAGTATGCTCTTTAGATAAGCTATGCCCAAGGCTTGGGCTTCGACTCATCCAGTAAACACAGATTCAAATCAATATTCCTTAGATTGCAATGTAGATCGTAGAGTCTTACTTAGGACATAAAAAGAAAAATCAATTCCTTTCTGTAGTCTTTTCCCATTCATCAGTACATCCTACCACAATACAGTAAGATAGTCAGTAACCCATTCATCCCAAACGCAACAAAGGAGAAGTACCTATTGTTAACTTACTACAAATCAAGCTTAAGACTAAAAGAAATCAAAATAGGGACCATATAAATGACTGCAATTTTACTGCAATTTTACAATCTTAGCCGTACACGTACATATACAAAATATACTGGTGTGCACTAAAATACTTCTCAAGGCAGAAACTCATAATTATGTTTATAAGTATAAGACATAGCACATAATTTCTAAGTAATATATTCAATTTTGTCAGATTATCTGAATTAGCAAATGTAAAATAGCACATTTACCAAAAACATTGATGCCTAAATATGTTTTTAAACTTAACGGGGAAAAAAAGAGCTTCCCCACTCCACCATTCAAGTTAAAATACTTTGTATTCATTCTTCAGTGTTGGCCCTTTTTTCTTACTACTATATTAAGGATACATTAGTAGCTTTTTAACCTAAATAATAAATATTTACAACAAAAAACTATAAAAGCATGTTGTTACAGAAACCATTTCTGAAAGCATTTCAAAACGATAGACCGCGTGATAGACCGCGTGAAAAAAATGTATTAAACAAACAAAATGATTTATATGCTGCCCAATCACTATTGTTATTTATTTATTCATTTATATTTGTACTCTCGGTGCTTTTGGAAATGATTTAGGGCAACTTATAAAAGTAAATGGTACAACAAAATGCATGAGATAAAGAAGTGAAGAATTTGTGGCAAAGGTGAATCAAGGTAGAAACAAAAGAATAAATGCAAAAGTTATACAAAATACATGCCCTAGAGTACAACAGATAACATCAAGCCTCTAATTTGGCAGTGGAGGAAAAACAATAGATCTTTACAAAAGAGGCAGCGGTGGGGTGCTGGGGTGCGTAGAGACAGAGAGAGACATGGAGAGAATACAAATGACACACACACACAAAATGCCTAATTTCAACAAACAGTTCCTGGGGTCTCCACAAGGCTATTCGGAAATCATACCACTGAATGAACACATAAATAGTGAAAGCTTTAAGGTATGTAGCAAAAATGATAGCAATAATATAATTCTAGAAAAGATGTCAGTTCATTTTAGTCATATTTTTTTATTTTTCAAAAAATTGTGTATCCATGTGCTTAATTCTTCAGAAAAGCACCCACAAATATTTAATGATAAAAGATCATAGTATATATTCCAATAAACATGTCGTTGCTGGATTCAAAGCAGTAAACTGTTGGAAGACATGTACCAAAAGGCAATGTATGCCTTTGGTTTTAGAAGAGCTGATGTGAATTCATTTCTTCTGACATGAATTATCTAATCAATTCAGTTGGCTCCAAATTTAAGAAAATAGATTTCTGTCATTTGCACAGAAGGGAAATGTGTTCTATTCTATCTGTTAAGAACATGCTCAAAAGTGGCAGCAAGTCATGATTTTTCCTAGAAAACACATTTTTATAAAAATGTATTAAACTATGAGTTCTATATAAAAATTAGTAATGAGGTATCTACATTAATTCCAAATAGCTCTCATTTAATTATTGTATAAGTATGAGACAAATTTAGAGATTATGCTGATAAAAACAGACAATAAACCTATCAATTCCTTTTTTTATTACACTATTAAACTGTTCACCTCAACCTAATAGTATGGATACATTATAGCCATACTTGACTCTAAGTCATTGAAATAAAGGACAAGTAAGGTCAACAAAAGTTCCACATTATTTAAAATTCTTGTCAACAGAAATTTCCACAGTGAGGAATAATATAGAGTTCCATAATGAAATAGTTACACTTTAAGCTAGCCTACTCTTCAAATAAAGAAGTTGACATAAAAAGCCCAGACTACAAATTGTGAAGAACAGAGTTTAGTTAATATTTTATATGGAATATCTATGAATAGAACCATAATATACTGAAAGCAGAAGCTTGCTTTAAGAAATGGATAAGTTTGCTAATTCTTTCAAGCAAACTTACTCTGCTTTCCCTTGTTATTGCTACTCATCTTTCTGGTCTATACTTAAATTTCTCTTTTTCAGAAACCTTTCCTTCAACTGACAAAGTAAATCAGGGTGCTGTCATGATTTCTAGTTTTACCTTATACTTTTATATAGCTTTTTACTTTGAATTAAATTTCTGGGGATCCCTGGGTGGCGCAGCGGTTTGGCGCCTGCCTTTGGCTCAGGGCGCGATCCTGGAGACCCGGGATCGAATCCCACATCGGGCTCCCGGTGCATGGAGCCTGCTTCTCCCTCTGCCTGTGTCTCTGCCTCTCTCTCTCTCTCTGTGACTATCATAAATTAAAAAAAAAAAAAAAATTGAATTAAATTTCTGTACCTTTATAGAATCGTTTAACAGCGGCATTCCTCATCCCTAGAAATTGAATCTTGTGAGTGTTGGTTTCTTCTTTCTCTCTTCTTATTAGTTCACCCTTGTGCTTACTCACACTCTCGCTCCCTCTCTTGCTGTCTCTCACTCATGTTGGCTCATGCTTGCTCTCTATCTCTGTCTCATTTGCTCTCTATCTCTGTCTCATGTTTGTTTCCATCATATTCCCAGCATCCAATACAATGTCTGTAACTTGAAGATACTAAATCAATATTTGTTAAATTGATGAATGAATGAATAAATAACTGGACGGAAGAATGGGTAGCTGGTTTAGCATCTATGCACTATCTTCTCCCATTCTGTATGTTGCCTTTTTGTTTTGTTGATTGTTTCCTTCACTGTGCATAAGATTTTTATCTTGATGAAGTCCCACTAGTTCATTCTTGCTTTTGATTCCTTTGCCTCAGGAGATGTGTCTAGTAAGAAGTTGCCATGGCCCATGTTGAAAAGGTTGCTGCCTGTATTCTTCTAGGATTTTGATGGTTTCCTATCTCACCTTAGGTCTTTCATTTTTTTTTTTTTTTAGGTCTTTCATTCAATTTGAATTTAATTTTATGTTCGGTATAAGAAAGTGATCCAGTTTCATTCTTCTGCTGTCCAGTTTTCCCAACACCATTTGTTGAAGAGACTCTCTTTTTTTCCATTGGATATTTTTTCCTGCTTTATGGAAGATTAGTTGACTGTAGAGTTGAGGGCCCATTTCTGGGTTTTCTATTCTGTTGCATTAATCTGTGTGTCTGTTTTTGTTCCAGTACCCTACTGTCTTGATGACTACAGCTTTGTAATATAGCTTGAAATCCAGAATTGTGATGCCTCCACTTTTGATTTCCTTTATCAGAATTGCTTTGGCTATTAAGGGTGTATTGTGGTTCCCTAAAAATTTTGCAACTGTTTTCTCTAGCTCTGTGAAAAATGCTGGTAGTATTTTTTTTGTTTTGTTTTGTTTTTTTTTGCTGGTAGTATTTTGATAGGAATTGGTAAACATGTGTAGTTGCTTTGGGTAGTATAGACATTTTAACAGTGTTTGTTATTTCAATTCATGAGCATGGAATGTTTTTCCATTTCTTTGTGTCCTCTTCAATTTCTTTCATAAGTGTTCTAGCTTTTCAGAGCACAGATATTTAACTTCTTTAGTTAGATTTATTCCTAGGTATCTTATTGTTTTTGGCACAATTGCAAATGGGACTGATTCCTTTATTTCTTTTTCTGCTGCTCTGTTATTGATGTATAGAAATGCAACTGATTTCTGCACATTGATTTCATATCCTATAACTTGCTGAATTGATATTATGATTTATAGCAAATTTTTGGTGGAGTTTTCTGGGTTTTCTACATAGAGTATCATTTCTGCAAAAAGTGAACGTTTGACTTCTTTCTTGCCAATTTAGATGCCTTTATTTTTTTTTTTTATTGTCTGATTGCTGAGGTTAAGCCTTCCAGTACTATATCTTGTCTAATAAGGGAAGAAGATATTTGCAAATGACATACCTGATAAAGGACTGGTATCTGAAATCTGTAAAGAACTTATCAAACTCAACAAACCCCCCCACCCCCACCAAATAATACAGTTAAGAAATGGATAGAAGACATGAATAGATATTTTTCCAAAGACATCCTGGTGGCTAACAGACACATGATAAGATAATCAACATCACTTATCATCAGGGAAATACAAATCTCAACCATATGAGAAACCACCTCACACATGTCAGAATAGCTAAAATTAGCAGCACAGGCAACAAGAGATTTTGGTGAGGATGCAGAGAAAGGGCAACTTCCTGCATTGTCAGTGGGAATGCAAACTGGCACAGTTACTCTGGAGAACAGTTTGAAAGTTCCTCATAAAGTTAAAAATAGAACTACACTACGATCCAGGAATTGCACTACTAGGTATTTGCCCAACGGATACAAAAATACTGATTCGAATGGATACATGCATCCCAAAGTTTACAGCAGAATTATCAACAATAGCCAAACTATGGAGAGACCCCAAATGTCCATGGACTGATGAATGGATAAAGAAGGATAGTGCACATATACTCAGCCATCAAAAAGAATGAAATCTTACCATTTGCAATGATATGATGAAGCTAGAGTGAATTATGCTAAGTGAAGTCAGTCAGAGAAAGTTAAATACTATATGGTCACACTCATATGTGGAATTTAAGAAAGTAAGCGGGTGGACAAATGGGAAATGGGAAAGGAAAAAAAAAGGAGAGAGAGAAACAAGCCGTAAGAGACTCTTAACAGTAGAGAACAAACTGAGGGTTGATGGAGGGAGGTGGGTGGGATATAGGCTAGATGGGTGATGGGTATTAAGGAAGGCACTTATTAGTTCAAGCACTGGGTGTGCTTCAATGAATCAGTGAATTCTACTCCAGAAATCAATATTTCATTGTATGCTAACTACTTAATACTTAAATTAATAATAATAAAAATAATATCCATGCACTGAAAAAATACATATTAATAATTATTTCTCAGTCCCAGGTCCAGAGCCCTGCATTATCAAAATCAAAATCAAAATCAAAATCAAAATCAAGCAATGGTTAAACGGTTTCATTGAATCTTACTGTATACATAACACAAAGCAGGGGTTTATAGATTAGGTGCTTTCAACAAGTCAACTGCTACAGATCACTTTTTTTTTTTTTTTTGTAGACTACATTTTTCCTGTTGTTTGCTCCTAGGCAAATCCTTAAATTTCAGTAGCAAGGAACAAGGTCTGAACTCCCTGGGAGTAAATTACTTGCCAGTCTTATCATTTGTTGAATATAAAATAGAAAGGGAAAATTGCATAGAATTGCTTAGGATTGATGTTGGAGGGATGGGAATAACATTGAGTGTATGCTGTGTGCCAGGCATATTTTATAGTTTCACAATAAATTAGGAGGTGGGGGGAACCCTGGGTGGTGCAGCAGTTTAGCGCCTGCCTTTGGCCCAGGGCGCGATCCTGGAGACCTGGGATCGAATCCCACGTCGGGCTCCCGGTGCATGGAGCCTGCTTCTCCCTCTGCCTGTGTCTCTGCCTCTCTCTCTCTCTCTCTGTGACTATCATAAATAAATAAAAAAAATTAAAAAATAAATTAGGAGGTGGGATTTGTTATCTCCATTTGGTAGAAGAAACCTAATTTAATGTTTAAATAACTCACCCAAATAACTAATCACTAGTTAGTCTGTGTAATTATAGAATGGTGCACAACATTTGTATGTCTAAAAATGCATATATGTATGTGTGTGTGTGTGTGTATATAGCAAAGTTTAAAAATTATGTAAAATTATCTTTATCAGAAATATGTAAGAAATATAAATAGATGTGAGAGGTTTTAGGGGAGGCCAAAAAAATGTGTATTATGTAAAAATGAGTGAAAATTTATAGAGTTACAGAGAAAGACAAACTCTTTTATGAATCTATTTAATAAGTTTATCCAAATAATGTAGTACGCAACACAACAAAAAAAAAGACAAATAGAGTTTCAATAATAGACATGCACATTATCAACTAAGGGAAGGTATGTGTGAGGAGGCAAAGGGAAGAGGCAATGCATCTCTCTCCTCTCTCTGCTATGAAGGCATCCTCAGCCAGACATCTCCTCTATAGCTCTAGCTCCAACCAATCTCTCCCTCCACAATTCCATTTTTTTCCAGGCAAACTGACTAATGTGCACAAATAACAATATCTCAGCCCTTTGTGTTCACCTTAGAAGTGAGAGCAGCTTCCCTCAGTAGCTAATCTCTGGTTGTTTTACCTACCTCTATTTGCCTTTTTAATTCTCTAAAAATTCTCTAAGTAGTTCTCTACTAAGTTCTTTCTATTTAATTTCTTGACATTACATCTGTTTTCTGACTGGATGCTAACTGATGCTCACATCATTTTGTTATCTTAACATCTCTGAAATTGGAATGAATCATATCATTTTTCTTGATGAGCCAGCAAAACTCACTTATCTGCAATTGTCTGTATGTGCATCAAAACTTATATAATGAATGTCAGTGGCTTAAAGGGAGAGCTAAGAGAAAATAATAGAACATTCCTTTAAAATGTTTTTAAAAGATTTTATTTATTAGAACATGCTAACGGAGAAAGGGACACAGAGAAGAGGGAAAGAAAATCTCAGGCAGACTCCCCACTGAGCATGGAGCCCAACACAGGGCTGGATCCCACCACCCTGCAATCACGACCTGAGCCAAAATCAAGAGGCGGAGGTTTAACCAACTGAGCCACTCAGGTGCCCCAAAAGAAATATTTACTTTTCTTAAAGAAATATTTACTTACTTTCTTAAGAAATATTGCATCATATGCCCTTATAGTCCAACGGATATTATGGGTAAAAGTATGTACATGGACCACTCTGAAACAAAAAATGATTCAACAGAATTTGTATTTCACATAAAGACAATTTAGGAGTATCTTAACCAATTTGCTTCACACCTATTTTCTTCCTTCTGCATATACAAGTGTCATCTGTGACTAAAGTTATTTGCTAAATTGCCAAAAAAGACTTTTCAATACATGGAAGTAAAAATGCTATGTCATAGACAAGCATTTTATCATAGTTTTAATTGGAAGCATATCCTTTTTCTTTCTTAGTGGTTCATAACATAATGGAACATCTTAAAATTGATAGTTATCTTTTATTTTTGGAATTTTATGTCTTTTATTTAATTTTTTAAAAAATTTTTATTTATGATAGTCACAGAGAGAGAGAGAGAGAGAGAGAGGCAGAGACACAGGCAGAGGGAGAAGCAGGCTCCATGCAGGAAGCCTGACGTGGGACTCGATCCTGGGTCTCCAGGATCACGCCCTGGGCTGCAGGCGGCGCTAAACCGCTGTGCCACCGGGGCTGCCCTTGACAGTTATCTTAGATGAAATACGTATAGGGCAAGCAACTGGAGAGATTAATTCCAAGTTCAGTTTAGGGACTTTTAGTTCCTTTATAACTTTGTTTCCTTAATTTCTAAGTTATTATGTTAAAATATTTTTTTAAAATAAGAAAAATCTATACTTTTCAGTAAGGATATATGTCAAAATCAGTATTACAGGGATCCCTGGATGGCTCAGCGGTTTAGTGCCTGCCTTCAACCCAGGGTGTGATCCTGGAGACCTGGGATCAAGTCCCACATCAGGCTCCCTGCATGGAGCCTGCTTCTCTCACTGCCTGTGTCTCTGCCTCTCATTCTCTCTCTCTGTGTCTCTCATGAATAAATAAATAAAATCTGTTTAAAAAAATCAGTATTATAGCTACATTCTGGACTCTGTGCTTAGGCGGCTGAGTCTGAATTCAAACCTAGTTTCCTAATATTTCTCTGTTACTCTCTTAGGTTAACTGACACTGTAGAGCTTAAATCAACTGGTGATTCCCTTTCTTATTAAAGGGACAATGATTATTGCCATTTCCTTGTAATGTTAAACTGAGATGAACTCTCATTTAAAATTTGAATATTTAAATTTAAATTTGAATATTATCCGACAAATTCAAATTTAGTAGCAAATCCAACAAATTGATCCTGGCATAAGGATGGACCCCAAATCTGGAGTGTTAAAGTACTCTCTCAAGAAACACGAAGATCTTGATAATGCAGAAGAATACATTCTAGGACAACAAACTCTGGATGAGAAATGAGTATCACAGGCTGAGATTTTCCTAATAATATGTCTGTTTGTCAGGATGATGAGATGGAGATAACACAAGAATGTGCACATATATAGTAATTATGAAATTTCAGGCACTGTTTGAAGTACTTTACATATATTACTCATTTTATCTAACTATCCAGTACTATTATCATCCTCAACTTATACATATAGTACATATAGTACAAGAAGCCAGAATTACCTGGAGAAAGGAAAATAAAAATATTTAATAGCAGAAGATAAACCTTTACAGTTTTTACAGAGATTGACCCTAATCTTAGTGCCTGCTATGTATCCTAGACACCATGAACTAAATAAGATTATCAAAATTATGGAAAGAAGAATAGGACCTTTTTTCTTTTAAATTTCCTGGATCATAGTTACTGAAAGGGTATAGTCCCACTCTATGAATGACAAACATAAAATGAAAGAATATTTGTCATCATTTATTTTAAAGAAATCATTTCATAAAGGAAAAGCTTACGTTCCATTGTAGATGAAAACAACCAGGGTATCGAACTACTGCTGCATAAACAAATTACTGCAAAATTTAGTGGCGTAAGACAAGAAACTTGATAACGTCACAGTTTCAGAAGGTCAGGAATCCAGAAATAGCTCAGCCATGTGTTTATGGCTCAGGGTATCTCATGAGACTGCAATCAAGTTGTTGGCTGATCTGCATCTCTATGAATGGAACTGGAGGATCTGTGTCCTAGCCCACTCATGTGGCTAAAAAGAGGTTTCAGTTCCTCACCATGTGGGCCTCTATCGGGCTTTCCCCAAATGGAATGATGTGAGAGAGAAATCAAAAGACTGACAGAACAAAGAAGTTGGTGGCTGTCATCTCTTATAATTTAAACTCAGAAGTGACATACCATCCCTTTTGCCATATTTGATTCACCAAACAGATCCACTCTAGTACAATTCAGGCCAGGAGGCATTAGGGGCCATCTTTAAGGCTGGCTATGCAAAGCCTTTGCTTTGGAATCCAAAGATTCAATAGAATCATTTGGGTAGTAGGGGAGGATGAAACCTCTTCTCCTATCTTCCCCCAAATGTCTATTATTAGAAAAGATGACCCTTGCTCTTCCCTTAGAGGTCCTGGATATACTGCTGATTTTGTCTAATCCTTGGGAGACAGAGTGTATTTGATAAATGAAGTGTTGCACTTAATGCTCTCCAAAAATCTTGAATTCCAATTTTTATGCATTCTCTAGTTAAAGTAATGAATTTACTAGAGATTGTTAATCAGAAGGGGGAAGCAGTTTTCTTAATGGGAGCAACTGAACAGAATAACAAAGCAATTGCACCTTTGAGATGCTATATTCTTCATTCTTGTCAAAGTTCCCATCTATCCTCGTGGCATCCACAAAATAGTTTTTAGCTCTTTGAGGACTTATGAATTCCTCTTTGATGTTTGCCTGAAAAGTTTTCTATATGCTTCAAGACGGAACACTGAATTAAGTTAGCCTCAAGGTGAACCTACACTCTAGGCTGAGAATTCACAGTCTGTTCTTTATTCAGTCTTAATTAGGCTAGTAGGAGTGATGTAGTCTAGAATGACAATAAGGTGTATGGCTTACCATTGTATAGAGAGGGTTTTATAAATGTAACCTTGCTTAAGTTTGCCTCTTTAAACAGAATTTTTAATAAGACATACATTTTTCAACGTAATATCAGGTATGCCAATGTATGCAATTTTAGATTCACAATCAAGAAGAATTAGGAAGGCAACAAGTATTTTTGGGCTAAGCTTCATTGCTCAGAGTGACTACTTCCATGGAACAAATGTAGTTCAAACATCAGCCTGTCTCTTCTTCATTCATTTTAAGAGAGAGGCTCTTTTTTCCCCTTATTGATTTTTCTCTGCTCATTACGGATCATTTCATCTCCCTTTGATTTGTTTCTCTTACCGATTTGGTACTTCTGTAGGTGCTTCACTTCTCACTAATGGCAATTGCTGCCAATTGACCAAATATGACAGGACTACTGAATCGAAACTTTTTACATCATTATAGCTCAATACTGGTAAATGCAGTTTTATATGCTCCAAATTAGCAATTACAATACTATTAAAAAATGTAGAGGTCACCAAGGACAAAATCATAATAAAAATGTCCAACAATGAAATCAGTTTAGATTTATCCTGATACTGTAAGATAAAATAAGTTTGCCTATCTAGAATCAGGTAAAGAAGATTCCACAAACTCCCCTGTACTTACTGAATATCTATGTTCATTCACTGGGATTTTTATTCCATATGGTAACAGAACAGCAAAAATTAAATTATTCCTATATGGTAATTATTTGGCTGTTGAATGAATGAATGAATGAATGAATGAATAAATCACTGATTTTTTTTTTCTTTTTTAGATGCTGCATTTGACAAATCCAACTTTCTCAAAGTCCATAATTGCTAACTTAGCCATCTTGTCAGTATGGAGTGATAGAAAACAGATGATTACACCCACTGTTTTCTAACCTGTTTCTATGGCTTATCAGAATTGCTGACTCTTCACTTTTTCCCAAAGTTGCATTTGTAATGTAACATTCTACAGAATATGTGCCTGTAGCAGAAAATGGAAATACATTCCTTTGAGATACGTGCATGTTTTGGAAACACAGAGAGTCAGATATAGGAAGGATGAAGCATAAGAAATGGTAAGAGGGAAGAAACTAAAAAACTAAAAAATGAAATGGTATCGTGTGTTTTTTGCCATACTTATGAGGGCCCTAGAAATGACACATACATCTTTTAATAGGACACACTAATAGAAACTGAAGAAAATATAAGATGCAGAGCTGTGTGAGATTTTATTTGAACTCTTTTTTGAACACTGACCTTTTTCTTTTTCTACTTGAGCGTAAAAGTACATGATCATTTATATGAATGAGGTAAGTCAACACCTTCTTATTGACTTCTTTTCCCATTCTTCTCACTTATTTTGCTGTACTTTTCTACTCTCCTTGAATCCTTAGCCTGCTTCTTAATTGACACTCTCATGCTGGCTGCAATATGTTCAGTCCTTTCCATTCCTTCCAAAAAAATGGACAAAATTATCAATGTATTTCAGCTTCCACTTCTTTCTCTTTTTCTGACATAGGCTCTCAAGAGGGATCTACATCCACTTTTTTTTTTTTTTTTCATTCTTCTGCCTCTCAGTGAGGCTTGAATTCATTGCACTGTTTTTGTTTTTGTTTTTGTTTTTGTTTGTTTGTTTTCCCTACCACTCCACTGAAACACCTGAAATTGACTCCTGGATTGTGAAATAGACTTCACTTTTCACCTGCTTTGTTTTCCTTTGTGATATCTATCTTCCTAGATATTCTCTCCTCTTTTAGCTTGACGGGCAGTACTATTTGATTTTCCTTTTTAACACTTAAAATTATTTATCTGGCTGGCTTAGCATTAGTTTTTCATCTGCTCTCTTGCTCATAGATGACCATTTTTGTTCCTGTTATGGTTTTATACAGTCCCTTCCATGATGTACACTATATAAAATTTTTTCTCCAGTATTAAACTTTCTCCTGAATACAAGGCTCATTTTAGTTGACCTACTAAACTCTGAACATCTATACAGTTCTCCAATAAAAATCTCAAGTATATTATGTACAAAAATAGTAATATTAGTATTATATTGTTATGATAGAAATAGTAATACATTTCATATACAATATCTGTTTTAATTTATATAATAATCCATTCAAAGTAATTACTCTACATCTTTTATCATGAACAAAACTAAGAATGATTAAGTAATGTACACAATGTCAAAAACCAGTAAAAGCAAGTGCAGTGATTTGAAATTCGCTATTTCATTAGAATTTGATCGCTAAATTCTACTGCATACCAAAATAATTTTATTGAAACCTGCTTGACCATCTTGTTTAAAGCTCAGTTAATAGCTGTATCATCCAACAATCATTCATATGTGAAATTTAATTTTTATTTATTTATGATAGTCACAGAGAGAGAGAGAGAGAGAGAGAGGCAGAGACACAGGCAGAGGGAGAAGCAGGCTCCATGCACCAGGAGCCCGACGTGGGATTCGATCCCGGGTCTCCAAGATCGCACCCTGGGCCAAAGGCAGGCGCCAAACCGCTGCGCCACCCAGGGATCCCCCATATGTGAAATTTAAGAGATAATTCTGACCACTGTATCTCCAATAATACCCACATGCAATTTATATATGAATTTTGATAAACTGGTGCCAAAAATGTCTTTACATTAAGTTATCTTTTTCTTCCCTAACCTTGTTCACAGACTTTCTATCTCAGTTCTAAGTCATTTTCCACTCATTACCTGAATTATTCTTAAACTTAAGGCTTTTCATATCATTTCCTTGAACAAAAGCTTTCAATTATTCTAATTGCATACAGTTTAAAGTTCATACTCCCAACCCTCATATTCGCATATCCATTATCATTTTTAGTTAGATCCCATGCCACTCAGTCCCATGCCTTTTTGCATTTAGATTCACTCTATCATTGTTTAGTGGGTGAACATGCCAATCATTTCACAACTTCTTATTCTTTTGCTAAGTTCTTCCTTCTGTCCTTATTTTCTTCCCTGACACAAGTTCATCTCTATTCATTACTGATATATTTGGATTTGAATAAGTTGGTCATATATGTATCTTCCAAAATAAACTGACAAGTTTTCAGGGCAAGAGTCAGCTATTCATTTTCATAGATCCGTTCTTTTTCCTCTAGAGACTCCATTGTCTAGAATTTCTTGGACATAAAAGCTCAGACTGAAATCACTGTTTCACAGCTACAGTGGGATAATAAGAAAAAGTTTCAACATTCATATATGAAGTTTTGAGACCCTAGGAAGAATATAAAAGTGCGAATAATCATAACTTTTCAATAAATTACAATGTGACAATGATATATGCAAAAATCTCACCATTACATGGGAACATTTCAGAACAGTTATAACATGGAATTAATCTTTGAACATTTTTTAAATAGAAAAACAGATTATACATAATGGAGATAAGGGAAGCATCACAATTCTTGAAATCTATCTATCATCTATCTATCTATCTATCTATCTATCTATCTATCTATCTATTTTTTTTTTTTTTTGAGAGAGAGAGAGAAAAAAAAAAGCATGAGCAGGGGAAAGGTTAAAGAGAGAGGGAGAGAGAGAATATTAAGCAGGTTCCATGCTCAGTGCAGAACCATTGCAGGGCTCAATCTCAAGAGTCTGATGCCTAACTGACTGAGCTACACAGGTGTTGCACTATAATTTTTTTTTTTAATTAAGGATACCCCCTACAAAAGTATAAATTTGACACAAAAACAGTCCAATCATGCAAGGAAAAAATGGAATGAATAAAAAAGTCTTAATTTTAGCAAAATTCATAAAAAAAACCCATAAGAAACATAATAACAGAATATAAAATCGACTAAGATAAATAAGAGCTTAGTATAGTAGTTGTAAATAAAGATTAAAAACCTTTTACATATTATTAAAGAAAAAAGGAAAGTAAAATGCAAATATAGGTAGTTATACCCTAGAAAAACTAAAACGAAGCCAATAAATTATACATAGGTAAAATATAAAATAAAGGCAGATAAAAATATTTTAAGGTGGCCATTTTATATTAAATGACACAGTATTCAAGAAAAATGTCTTAAATTGTATTAATGGGACAAATGTCAATCTTGTACAATGAGAAAAGTTATAAAATTCTGAGCATTTATTTATTTAATATTTTAATTATTTATTTATGAGGGACAGAGAGAGAGAGAGAGAAAGAGAGAGAGAGAGAGGCAGAGACACAGGAAGAGGGAGAAACAGGCTCCATGCAGGGAGCCCAATGTAGTACTTGATCCTGGGACTCCAAGGTCACGCCCTGGGCCAAAGACAGGCGCTAAACCGCTGAGCCACCCAGGGATCCAATTCTGAGCATTTATAAACACACATTCCTTTAATGTAGAAACAAAATATATAAAGCAAGAGTAGTAGAAACAAAAATTGTCACCTCTCTCCCTTCTATAACAGATTAATGTTAGGAGACAATAACTTATTTACCTCAGAGTTCTATAGCTTTAGGAGTCAAAGAAATGATAGAAGAGTTATCAATCTTCTATCAACCAATATCAACCTAGATTTCCCTAGACTTTTATACCATAACCTGTATATTGTTTTTAATTTACAAATATTACTTATAAAATCAGCTCTATCTTTTCCACAAAGAAAACGTCAGTAAATTTCCAAATAGTGACTATAAAGGCAACATTCTTTAACTTTAATGCAATCAAAACTATTTTTAAAGTTAATATAAAACAGGAAATTTTAAAAAAATCAATCTTTGAGTAATTTTTCCTAAAAGGAGAAACTATATTTAAAAATGTGCCTTAAATTAATACTGATGAAAAAAACATTACATTCATGGAATACCTGCAGGATTCAAAGCCATACACAGTAAAATGAAAATATGCATCTTAACATCTTTTATAAGAAAGAGACTATATGGAAAATAAATTATGTATTTAGTGTAGATAAAAAGTAGTAAAATATATCAAATGAATTTAGATAGATATTAAAGTGGATTTTTTTAAACTAACATCATTTGTTTTTGGTTTTATGCAAATTCAAGTTAGTTAACATGAAGCGCATTATTAATTTGGGGGTAGAATTTAATGTTTCATCAGTTGCAATATAACACTGAGTTCTTATTATATCAAGTGCCTTCCTTCTTCCCCATCCTCCATTAGGTCATCCCTTCACCAACCTCCCCTACAGCAACCCTCAGTGTGTTCTCTATAGTTAAGTGTCTCTTAGTGGTTTGTCTCCATCTCGTTTTTATCCTATTTTATTTTTCCTTCCCTTCTTAAAAGTAAAACCCTCAAAAAGTTATGTGGTCCCACTTGTTTATCTTCATTTTTGTTGCCTGTTCTTTTGATGCCATATCCACAAAACCACTGCCAAGATCAATGTCATGAAGGTTTCCCTTCTGTTTTCTTCTAGGAGTTTTACAATTTCATGTTTTATGTTCAAATATTTGACCTATTTTGAGTTGATTTTTGTGTATTGTCTACAATAAGGGTCCAATTTCATTGTTTTATATATGGATATTCAGTTTTCCCAGCACATTTGTTAAAGTGACTATCCTTTTTTCCTTGTGTATTTTTGGTGCCCCTGTCAAAGATCAAGTGATCTTATATGTGTGCATTTACTTCTAGGTCCCCTATTCTTTTGTATTAGTCTGTATGTCTGTCTTTATGTCAGTACTATACTGTTTTGATTAATGTAACTTGATAATATATTTTGAAATCAGGAAATATGATGCTTCTAGCTTTGTTCAAGATCAATTTAACTCTTTGAAATATTTTGTGGTTCCATATGAGTTGCAGAACTGTTTTTTTTTAATTCTGTAAAAAAATTACTTTCAGATTTTAATTACATTGAACTTAAAAAACTTCTGCAAAGTAAATAATCAAGATTTGAAAGGTAACTATTGATTGGGAAAAATATTTTGAAATTACGTATCTGATAAGGGGTTAATATCCTAAATATATAAACTCCTACAATATAGTAACCCAAAAGTAGTAACCTGAATAAAAAATGGGCTAAAGATTTGAATAGACATTTTTCTAAAGAAGATACACGAATGACTAAAAGGTTTATGAAAAACCGTTCATTGTCACTAATCAAAGAAATCCAAATCAAAACCCCATTGAGATATCACCTTACACCTGTCAAAATAGCTATTATAAAAAACAAACAAACAACAAAACAAAACAAAGCAAAACAAAAAATAAAAGACAAAAGTTGGGCGAGGATGTGGAAGCCTTGCACACTGTTGGTGGGAGTGCAAAAAGGTGCACCTACTATGGAAAAGAGTAGGAGGCTCCTTAAAAATTAAAAAAAAAATAGAACTATCATATTATCTAGCAATATCATGTCTGGATACGTATCCAAAAGAAACTGAAGTCAAGAACTCAGAGAGGTATTAGCACGTCTATGTTCATTGCCGTACTACTCACAATAATAGCTAAGATGTGGAGATCTTAAATGTTCATGGATAGATGAATAACTAAAAAAATGTGGTAACTGCACAAGGGAATATTATTTGGCCTTAAAAAAAGACATTACTGTAATACATGACAATACACAAAAACCTAGAGGACATAAAGTTAATTGAAATGTCAGACCCAGAAAGATAAATGCTGTGTGATTCTACTTATGTGAGATATCTAAAACAGTAAGATGCATAAAATCAAAGACTAGAATGGTGGTTATCAGGACCTCAGGGGTATTAGGAAATGTGGAGCAATTAATCAAAAGGTATAGTTTCAGTTAAGATGAATAAACTCTAGAGATTTGCTGTAAAACAATGTACCTACATTCGATGATAATTTATATATACTTAAAATTTGTTAAGATTTATCATCTTAATATATATATCAGGTTAAGTATTTCTATCACATTAAGAAAAGTTAGCATGATTAATAAGACTAAGAGCTGGGATTTTATAATGACCAACAGAACAAACTTCTAGGAAGCCTGATTAAAAAAAAAATCAAAGAGAAATAAAAAATAAACATCAGAATACAAATATAATGACAAATAAAAGTTAGATTAAAAATGTAACAGAGCAAAAAGATAGTGTTAAATTTAAGGATACTTTTAGTCATTCATTTATTGTAGACATTTTTACAAGAAATATATGGTATCAGAAACTATCAGAGCTGATTCAAAATGTAAGAAACCCAAATAAACCGAATTCTATAAAATAAATGGAAAAGCAAGTCAATGATCTACTTTCTTATTGTTATTTAAAATATTTAAGAACATAGATTTTTAAAAACAAATTGCTTTCCAATTTATTTAGAAATCTAACTATACCCTGACACTTAACACTGACGAACAGCACAAAAACAGAAAATCATACTCATTTCATTTATAAATATGCAATAGATTTGTATTTTATGAGATAATTGGGTTCTGAAACCTAAGGTGAAACTTTAATATTTGAAAGTACTCCCTAAAAGTCCTTAAAATACTCATAACAACATAATATGTTGTTTTGTGTTTGCAAAACAAGGCAATACTACTCTGTATATACACCAGATTACAACAGATTAAATATTCACTGCATTTAAGAGCCCCATTGGTTTAAAAATACATACTTTTAAACACTAAACTAAAAAGTCATCTTACAAGTCTTCCACAATGAGAGGCAAACAGGAACTGTGTTTATCTGAATAGAGATTTCTGTCTTCCTACATCACCCTATTTCAGAGGATGTATGCATTGGGTAGAAGGGCAGAAAGAAAGTGCCCTTACTAGTTAAGATTTACTATCTAGCAATTTTGAATCTGAAGGAAGCATACTTAGCATGATAAAACTATACTCAGAAAACAAATGTACACTCTGTGTATTTACAAGTAAAACACTACAACCAATTCCATTTAAGAGAGAGGAGGAGGATAAGGATGTCCACTAACATCACTAGAATTCCAGAATTTGACATTGTATTAGAGGTCACAATTGGAGCAATGTATCAACTGAAATAAATGTTTAAAATTTCAAAATAATGAGGCAACTTTCCATTATTTCCAAGAATATAATACTTAATTAGAAAAGTAATATTAGGGACATCTGGGTGGCTCAGCAGTTGAGCACCTGCCTTTGGCCCAGGGCGTGATCCTGGAGTCCTGGGATAGAGTCCCACACTGGGCTCCCTATCAGGAGCCTCTCTCTCTCTCTCTCTCACTGGGCTCCCTACCAGGAGCCTCTCTCTCTCTCTCTCTCTCTCTCTCTGTGTCTCTGATGAATAAATAAATAAAATCTTTTTTTTAAAGTAATATTGTATTAAGAAAAAAATACTATTAGATATTCTAGGAGAGTTTAGTGAAGTGCCAGGTGAATACTGATATACTGAAATTAATATCTTTCATATACTAAATCTTTTTGAAAGTGAAAAAAATAATTCAAATTTACAATAATAGCAAAAACTATAAAATACATAAGCATAAACCAAACAAGAAATATGTAAACCTATAAAAAAACTGCAAATCTTTGCTTAAATAAATAAAAGTTAAGGGAAATATATACTATACTTTTAGATGAAAAGATTCCATATCATAAAAACAAAATGATTCAGCAGTAAATGCCAAACTCAATAAAATTCTCAGAGGGTTCTTTGGGGGAGACGACAACAAATTTATTCTACAGTTTTTTTCTGCATGAGTAAATGTTAAAGAATATCCAGGAGAATTTTGAAAAGGAAGAAAATTAGAATAAGGCTGAAATATTTTTAAAATATGGTATTGATGCAATAATGGACAAAGAGGTCAAAAGAATCAAGTTGAGGAGTTAAGGAAAAAACACGAATATTTAAGGGAAAGTTGTATATGAAAACAAGAAAATTTCACTTTATTTTTTTTTTAATATTTTACTTATTTATTCATGAGAGACATAGAGAGAGAGGCAGAGACACAAGCAGAGAGAGAAGCAGGCTCCATGCAGGGAGCCTGATGTGGGACTTGATCCCAGGACTCCGGGATCATGCCCTGGGCTGAAGGCAGCACTAAAAATACTGAGCCACCTGGGCTGCCCAGAAAATTTCACTTTAACAGGGAATAAATAAGACAGGGATAATCCCAGTCTTCTGCCATAATAAAAACAATAAACTCTAAATAACTAGGCAATTTAAATTTTTATATAAAACATATAGTATAAGAAAAAAAATGTTTTTTAATGTGCCTAAGACTTTTCTAATCATGATATGAACAAGATGCCACAGAAGACAGATTTGACATTAAAACTATAAACTTCTGTGTATTACCAGGCCTATTCACAAAACAAAAAGAAGTGACACAAGACAAAAATATTTTCAACATATGTAAGAGTTAATATCCATAATACATAAAAAGTTCCCACAAGTCATAGTAGAACAGGTTGTTTTAGAATCTAAAACCAACTTTCACACAGGGTGCAAAGATGAAAGTACAAGAATGCTTATTACTGCAGTGTTTCTAATGATAAAATATTAGAAACCCACCAAATGTTCATGAGTCAGAGAATTTAAATATATTTATCATAGTAAGAGTGTTTTATAGTTTAAATTTTATGAAAGATCAGTTTGTTTCATATCCTTTCCAAAACTTTTTAAAAGTCAGTCTCTTTAATTTTAGCTATTTGGGGGATATATAGGGTTACCTCATTATTGTTTCAACATGCATACCTTTTATAACTATGAGGGTGAGCACTTTTTCATATGCTTATTGGTCATATTGTATACTCTCTTTTGTCAAGAAGCTATTTAAATTCTGCTCATTTTCCCAGGTTATCTCTTCCTTACAGATTCTTAATTATTTTATTTATTTATTCAGGAGAGATAGAGAGGCAGAGACATAGGCAGAGGGAGAAGCAGGCTCCTTGAGGGGAGCCTGATGTGGGACTCAATCCAGGGACCCCGGGATCACGACCTGAGCTGAAGGAAGACCCTCAACCACTGAGCCACCCAGGCATCCCTCTTCCTTACAGATTTATAGAAGCTGCCTCTATATATTTAGATACAAATTCCTTGATGAATGTATGCATTGAAATATTTTCTTTCATAGTATACCTTGCTTTTTCACTCTCTCAGTGGGGTCTTTTCCTAATAGAAGTTCTTAGATATAATGAATACCAACATCAACAAATATTAACACTAACATCAACAGAAATTAGTACATGTCCAGAATGATATGTACAAAAACAGTCATATTAGCTTTATTCATAATTGTCAAATTTAGAAACCATTCAAATGTCCATCAATATAACAATAAATTAAATTGTAAACAATAAAATGGTACATTGGGGCACCTGAGTGGCTCAGTGGTTGAGCATCTGCCTGTGGCTCAGTTCATGGTCCTGGGGTCATGGGATCGAGTCCTGGAACAGGCTCCCCACCAGGAGCCTGCTTCTCCCTCTGCCTATGTCTCGGCCTCTCTTTCTCTCTCTCATGAATAAAATAAAGTATTTAAAAAGATAAATAAAATGGTGCATCAATAAAAAAGGAAATATAGCTGCCTGCAATGACACAGCTCAATCTCACAACCATAGTCAAAACAGCATCTACTATAACAGCATAGATATGTAGGTCTATACTCAAGGAAGTGATGGATTGAACAAAGACAGGGAAAAAATGCATATCATCTAATTCCATGTATGTGAAATTCAACAATAGGCAAAATTAATCAGTGGTAAAAGAAGCCAGAATAGTGTTTACCAGTGGTTGTCAACTAAGAGTGTTTACATCCTCCCAGGGACATACGACAATGTCCCTACTGCCATCTAGGATTAATGGGCAAGGATGCTGTCTATTTAGATATTGTCTTTCATTTTCTTACTTTGTCTGCCTTGGATGGATACCTAAGAAGCAAGAGTGAATTATTAGTTTAATTTAATCCATTAATGTCTCCAAAACAAGCATCAAAATTGGGAATGGAAAGAAGAAAAAAAAAAACTCTAAAACAAGGCAGAACTAAAACTTTCATATTATTACGAGGGAATACAGGCATTGATAGGGAGACTAGAAGGAGGCCAGAGCCACTTAATTTTTTTAGACTTAGTACTTCTGCTTCATTTTTCATGATAATTTTTGTCCTAACCTTTAGGATACCAATCTTGTCTGTTTTCTGAGGATATTTATTACACTTAAATTATTGAAACATTTTATTAATTCTGTTTTGTGTAAGCTGTGATGTTTTCTTGCAGAGCTGTATTCTTCAGATTTCTGGTTATTTCTTTCTTTCCCTGTAAACTGTAGTAGTTGGAGAAAAAAAATTAGGGATGTATTAACTTTGGCCATTCAAGACCCCTTGAATGATATGGAAAACCCAAGACAGAGGGTGTTTATGGTATCTCTGTGTTCAGGCACCTCCATTTGCTATCCCATCAAAAAGTGGCCGTAATGGTTAGCAAATATCTTTATAGTTCTTACAGGGTGCTATCCTTCCAAGAGATCACTATGTAAATACAGTGGTTCTTAAAATGGACTGAACACTGTAATACCGGGGATGCTTTACTAAATATGCCTAAGTCCCAGAGAATCTCACTTACTTGGTATTTTTGTCCGTCACATCAGAATTTTTTAAAGTTCCCTACCTACATGATTCTAACGATAGCCAAGATTGAAACTAATTTTACAATCAGAAGATTCAATTTACAAAGAAGAACTCATCATATCAATCTGTTTTAATCTTTTCCTAGTAGCCTATTGTAGCGGTTCTTAAACTATAGCATGTTTCCAGATTATGTAGTGGCTTGTAAAATTACAGATTGCTGGGCTCGGCCCAAAGTTCCTGATTCAATAGCTTAAACTGGCACCTGAGAACTTTCATTTCTAACAAGTCTCATAGCTGATGCTATGGCCTCCACTCTCTAAGAGAACAATTGTCCTACTGTTGATTATTTATACTTATCCCTAACTTATAAAAAAAAAGTACATTAATATGTTGCTAGCAATTACCTTATCACTTTCTAAACAAAATTATTCATGTAAGTACAACATGAACATTAAGTAAAAATAATTTTAAGTTTATTGAATTAAATTTTTTGTTTAAGAAAATGATTTGAAACTTTAGGGCACTCACGGAATTAAGTAGAAAAATCTCGGAATGTTGAAGAAGTCACATTGGAAGTTACTGTTCTGACCTGAAAATTTGGAAACTATAAATAAAATTATTAACCTTTGTAATGATCTAAAAGTTTTTCTATTTTTTTGTAACTTTAAACATGCTATAGTAATAGTAACAGACTAAACTATTAGATTTTGATCTACTGTCTTATTGAATAAATCAAACAAAATAATCACTTTGGAGAATGTTTTGTGAGGAGTCCATCTGAAACAACATACACTGAGAGTTTATTACACTATCTTGAAGATGTAGGATAATTATGTGTCCTGTTATAGCATAACTCTCTAATAATGCTAAGCCATAAATTGACTTAAGTACTTGGGAAGTTCAAATCATATAATATAGATACATGTGATGTCCTTTAACACTGTATATTGTTTTTCAGAGCTAAAAGCTAAAAAAAAATGCTAATGGTTATTAAATACTTTTTTAATTTGTTTAAGATTTTTATTTATTCATGAGAGACACAGAGAGAAGCAGAGACCTAAGCAGAGGAAGCAAGCTTCCTGTGGGGAGCCTGATGTGAGGCTTGATCCCAGGACCTCTGGATCAACACCTGAGTTGAAGGTAGATGCTTAATCATGGAGCCACTCAGGTACCTTGAATAATGAATATTTTAGATATGACTACTGTGTCCTCACCTAATGATTTATGTTTTTTTAAGCTTTGTAAGACAGAAGCTACAAAGATACAACCTATAAAATTTTCACTTTCCAAAGGGAATTCTGATGTAAGTCAACCTTACATGGAAGTCTAAGTAACTTCATGGCATTATGCAGCTGCTGATCCTGTCTTTCAAGGAGGCCGTCCAAAAATGGTAAGATTGAAGTGCTAACACAACCATTTTACTGAATCTATACTTAGTGGGCTAGCAACATGTGGTGGTTTTATTTTTTCCTGTTCTTTGCCTCCAACTAGCCTCTATCAACTCTCTTTTTCTTTATTTTTCTTCTTAAGAAGATCTTTGAATCCCTAGTAAGAGAAAAGGGATATTGTCCTTTAAACTATAAGGAGTGTCTGGTCGACATGTGTCCCCAGCTTTCCTTAAAACACATCTCTTTGTCCCCAGTTTTGGTTCCTAGTTACCAATTTCCAGGTACAGGAAAGACCAGTTCACCACCCTGTTATACCAGTTTTAGAAAACCAAGCATGTTAACTTCAGAGCATGAAATGTTAATACAATTCTTTTTTTCTTTCTTTCTTTCTCTTTCTTTCTTTCTTTCTTTCTTTCTTTCTTTCTTTCTTTCTTTCTTTCTTTTTCTTTCTTTCTTCTTTCTTTCTTTCTTTCTTTCTTTCTTTCTTTCTTTCTTTCTTTCTTTCTTTCTTTCTTTCTTTCTAATGAATATCCTTCAGATTCAATCAAATATTTTTCTGAACTACACCTATTTAAAGTTCAAAGTCAGTTGCTCTTAAATATATGAATTGATCAACCTGCACAATTAAAATATCATTTAGAAAAAAATATTATTTAAATCTACTAGATTGGAGGCATTAAAGAACTGCAGAATTAGGGCATTTAAATCTCCCACACATCCATCACAGTTATCAAGATTCTTTATCCTAAAAATCAATCAGAAAAAAAAAAAAAGGAAAAATAAGGCAGTTTACCTTAAAATCGGATGCTTTCACCAAATCTTTGCTCTTCTGTAGAGCCATCTTAATGACAGAAACTTAAATAGTATATTTGACTTTAAACACTATATAATGAACTTTCAGAAGAGGTGTGAGGATGACCTAAATACACTAATACAGGACAAGGTAGTGTATGCTTCTATTTACATTCTGAAGAGTTAAAATAATAAAAGTTGAGCAAGTAATGTAAGTTGACTAAAGGCTAATCAGGGAAAATACACTAGAGAAAAAAATGCTTTAAATTAGATTCTGAGGGAGGAAGAGGTCCATGGAAAAAATTAAATATGGTGTGCTCTCTTTGGAGAGTACAAAAAAGGGAAGAGTATATGAGAATTGACACAGTAAATATTGCGGTAAAAGGAAGGTCTAGACATAAAATCTCTTAATTTCTCAGGTTGGCCACTAACAACTCATTTCCCTGGTGTCTCCTCCCAGTTTCAGTGGTATTACTTCTAAAATCAAATTATTTCTTTTCCTGAACATGTTGCGGGATGGAGGTTGGGGAGAATGAGAGTACCTTGAGTATGGAAGACTTATGGATGCAAAGGGGAAATGGGTTTGTTTGGGGCTCAATGGTAGTTCCCAAGCTCTTGAGACCCAAGAAGACTAATGTCCCAATGTCTGCTCTAGATTTTCTCTACACTTTAGTATGAAAAATGATTTTTTTTAGCTTATCAGAGAAATAGGAAACATCCATGCACTATGTATATTTCTTAAACTGCTTGTCCCTTAGTAACTCAGTTTTTAAATTAACATTTAAAAATGGAAATCAGTTAATACACATTTTCACCATTTCCCAAATCCTTTTGTGACAAGCAATTTTCATCATTGGCATTCTGATTTCAAGAGTGGTCCAACATCGAATTCTGAAATTCTCCTCATGTATCTACTAGACATACACCTTCACTTTTAATAAAAGACCACTCTCTAGTGACCAGAGATGAATGTCTAATACTCGCTTTAATTTGAACAAGCTAAGAACCTGCAGTTTGCAGACACTTATCTGCCATTTCAAAATATAAATCTGCAAAATTATTTTCCAGAATGAGATTAAATTTCCTAGACTTCACTACCACACTTCAATATAGTAGTCCTCAGAATGACTTTTCATCACTAGGGTATACAAATATCTTTCAACCCATTCTGTGCTACGAAAACAAAACAAAGCAACAACAAAAATCTTAGTAGTTTTTTCAGATTCAAGTATTTTGAAACCCAGCTTAACTTGAAGCTGCATTGAATCTCACAGGCATTCTTATATGAATCTTCTTTCAGTAGCTTCTCTTTCAATTTAAGACTCTTAAAAGCAGAGAATCTTAGAAACATTAAAATCTTGCTCATATAACACTGCCCCATTTTGGTAGAGCTGTTTTGTGAGGACAATAGTTTTGTGTAAAATGTCATAAAAAGTCCCTGATTTGTTATTGCATAATACATACAGATGACTCCTGCACAATTAGGCATTCTTGTTTTACTTGTTCGAGGGAATTTTTTTTAATCTCCCCCGAGGGAATTGTTTAAAGGATAAATTTATGTTAGATAGATGGAATCCAGAAAAAATCCAGAAAAAATCCAGAAAAATTAAGATCATGAATTCTTGCAGTAACTTACTATTTTTTATTTTTATAGCATTGGTGATTTTCTACCCTTACCATATGTAAACTCATCCATTGTTCTTACTTTTTTTTTTTTTTTTTTTTTTAAAAAGCTTAATGGAGAAGTTAGATATCCCAATTTGGGTCCAATAAAAACCAGTGACGTAGTTGAGGTTAACTTGTGCAGATTATAACACACGGAATAGCTTTGTGTTATTTAGTTCTATGGATAAATAGATTAAAAATGCATTTTGCTTAAGGGGTAATCACTAATTTTATATTAATATTTGTAAAATTTTTACCCAATGTTCTACAACAGCATCTATATTTCATTTGCCTGAAAATATCTTTATTTTCATATTTAATAGGCAATTCATTAATTAAATTAACAGCTTTTTTATTTCTTTTAGCATCTTGAAGATGCCATTGCATTGTCTTCTGGTCTCCATTGTTTCTATGGAAACACATGCCTTCATTTCCATCTTTTTTTTTTTTTTTTTTGTATGTAATGCATTTTTTTTTCCGTATCTCTTTTCAAGATTTTCTATTTTGGGGCACCTGGGTGGCTCAGTTGGTTAAGCATCTGCCTTCGGCTCAGGCCATGATCCTAGGATCCTGGGATCAAGTCCTGCATCAGGCTCCCTGCTCAGCGAGGAGTTTGCTTCTCCCTCTATGTTTCCCCCTGCTTGTGATCTCTTTCATGCTCTCAAATAAGTAAATAAATAAATAAATAAATAAATAAATAAATAAATAAATAAATAAAATCTTTATTAAACAGATTTTCTATTTTGGACACTGCTATTTGTGACCATGTAACTGTGATACACCTAAATGTGGTTTTCTTTGAATTTACCTTGGTTATTGCTCTGATCTTCCTGGCACTGTAAGTTAAAGTTTTTCATCTTTCAAAAATATTTTACTGCCACACTATATTCTGATTTCACTTTTGGAGCTCCAACACATATACTAAACTGTAATATTGCCCCATGAGGTCATGAAGTTCTGTTTTTTTCTTGAATCTTTCTGCTTCTGAGACTATTTCTGGGTTCCAAGTTCCTCTAGACTGGAGAAGTTTAATCTCCAAACTGTCTCCTCTAAGACTTTTATTAGAGCTTGATTTTAAGCTTTGCTAAAGTGGGTTTAGAGGGGCCTTTCTCTGGGTGTGGCCTTTACCAAACAGCACTGGTTTGGCCTGATTTCCCTTGTTGTTAGGTGTTGAAGTGTTAAAGTCTGTCTATTCAGTATGTCTGGGTTAAAATTCTAAAGTCCCCAGCACTCTTTCATATTTTAACATCCTTGTTCTGCTCTCACCTCTGTAGAAGTTACTCTAAGACTTGAGTGGCCATGCCTATGGTTGTCCAGCCCAGTCATTGGTTAAGGACTTGTAGGAAATTCCCATAGGAGTTGCAGGACTTCTATAGACTCCTTTTCTTCATATCCTGCCCCATAGTTTCCAATCACTTCAAATGTCCAGAACTCTCATCTCTGCCTCCTTAGATGAGAGATACTTCCATATTCTGAATGAATTTCAGGTCACTGCACTGGATCTAGGAAAATTTCCTTAAGCAGAGGTCCAGAGCAACTGTGGGCTCACCTCTTTCTTTCCTCTCAGGAACCATAGCCCATTTCTGCGGTCATCTTCTTTTAGATATTTAATTCTAACATTTGTTCATGTTCCTTTTTGGTTACACAGTGCCTACCCCAACAGCATTGTTCTCTTAAACTGTTGTTCTTTAGCTGACATTCCAGTTTTGCCTTCATATTCTAACTTTCACTATATTCTCTTGGCCTCCTGGTTACATAATTGGTTTATATTCCGTTTCTGGATTATTGAACTCTGCTTCCTTTTGGATTTCAGGATATAGGCAATCCCCTGATATGGAAGCTTCTGACCTTTAAAATATAAGATACTTTATCATATATGGCTATGAATTACTATTACAGTTGAACCACCCTCCTTCCTTGTCTCATCTTTAATGGACAAGTAAGAGGATTTTGACACCAGGGAACACTTATTGAACCCTATTTGCTATTCAACTGAACTAAAAATAAAATGCTTATCAAATTCTCCTCTTTTTCTTTGCTAACAAGTACAATTTAGCTAGACTAGAATATGTCCATTTAAATATTAAAATTCCCAGATTCCTGAAAGCCAGAAGTGGCCAGAGAACACATTTCCCCCCAGTGAAATGCATGTCAAGGGCATCAGGTAGGATTTTGGGACAACCAGTTGTTTCGTTAAGAAAATAAAAAGAAAAGATACACATGAATCCCATTGCCTTTCTACTTACACACTCTGCTTTATGAAGTTCTGGTCTTAGACCTGAGAAGAACATCACCCAGAAAGCCATGAGATCCCAAAGAATGAGAAGCTCCTGTAGTAAAACTGAACCTAATCTGTGGCCTCGAACCCACTCTCTACAAAGCCAGCTTATATCAGTCAACCTCAGCTTTTCCAAAGTTGTGAGATGTAAATGCTTATTTTGCCATATGCCAGTGAGATCTTTTCGCTATTGGTTATGCAGCCCTGATTCTGGCAAAGCTGGCTGAGACGTAAGTTAGACTCAAATCCTGGAAACTCTTAATTAGGAGAAGATAAAAATGTAGGAGGAAGTAGCCCACCTCTCCTGCTAGACTGCCTGTGTTCACTGCCCAACTCTATTTTCAATCAGATTTTCACCCAACTGACTATCCTTGTGTCTCAGGTTCCTTAATTACAAAGCAGGAATAACAATGTTTTTTTGTGAGGATTAAAGAGATAACAGTTTAACATTAGATAATATGAAATCTATTACATAAAATGATTATTAAGTACTCAGAATTATTAGTTAGTACCAGACTTAAAGGGTGAGATTTTACTCAGCCGGCCAGTGGTTTTTAACTCTATTTTCATGGAAGACTAGTTTGCCAGCTAAAGTGTTCCTTAATAAATCAGAATAATAGTGGCCTTTCCCGTGTGTACATTAAGTAAATTTATATAAATTCCTTGTTATAAGAATTTTTCTCCCCTAATTTTCCTCTTCTTTTGGTTGGCACGATTTGTTTGCAAGCCAAATGAAAACAAGTAAAGGAGTGAAAAGTATTAATAGAAATAATTCAGAAACATTAACCATACCTAATTTGATAATGGGTTTTTTAAAAAGACATGTGTGGCCCAAATTGTGATTTTATACTATGCAGCAAAATACAGTATTTTCTCCTAGGAAACTTGTTCCAAGTTCCTGTGATGAAATTGGAATTTTTTTTTCATTATAATTTGCAAATACAGTGTTCTTCCCAAAACAATAATTTGTAGGTGCTTTGCGTGCATAAGATCTGTTGTTGAGGACTCAAAATCTCTGGGGAAAAATCTACTTGGTGTTGTTTTTCTATTTTAAGAGAGAGCTGTACTTGAAGGTTTACCCTGACAGTAATATATAAAGTTTAATTGAAGGTGGAAAGGGCTGGGACCCAAGCTAAAGGATAGCCACAGCAAGATTAAAAAAAAAAAAAAAAAAATCCTTGTCAGGAGCATAGAACAGGAAAGAGTTAATTAATGAAAAAGATGCTAGGAAAGTGGATAATCTGACATCATCAGGTGCAGTGGCAAGGGAAAGGAAAGAGATCCTTAAACTTTAGCGCAAATGATAATCCCTCGGAGAGCTGTGTAAAAATGCAGAGATAGCCCTTGTCTCCATTCCCAAGAGTTCTAGCTCAGAATTTCTGGAATAGTGACCTAGAACCTACAGTTTAAACACATTCCATTTCTGATTCTGATTCAGGTAGCTGAGCGTCACATTTGGAGAAAAGTCAGAACATGATATACTTAATCATTTGGAAGCATTAGATGGACTCTGCTAATTCAATTATTCAGCACTTTGCACGTCAGTTACCCGCAAGGACTGATGCAGATGGTAGACCAATGGTAAAGGAGGACTCCAAGATTCTATGCTTATGCATCTGACAGAATAATGCCATCAACGAAGATGAAGTACATACTGGTAAAATGATATATTGTAAGGAAGGAAAGATGATTCTTTTTTTTTTTTTTCATGTGTTGTATCCTGGATTTTTTTTTTCAAAAGGTAGAGGGGAGCATTAAATACCCACCCTCTTCCATAGACGGTTCTGAAGAAACTTGTGAGTAAGGGAGATAGAGAATCCACACAGCCATTTTATTACTGATAAAGGCCAGGCTGGAAGCTAGAGTTCGGGTGTGTCACTCACGCTCTTCCTTACACTGCAACCCAGCATGACGATGCCGCCTCCCTTCAATTTTACCAGGCAGGAGCAACACAGCATTACTGTTACTTCCAAGCAGCGAAAAGATATTATCTGAACTACAGTAGCCCTTTATCAAAGCTTTACTGGGGGCCCTGTACTAGTCATTTATGACACACACTTCAGAATCCAGGACGAAGGCAGCCCGGATGGCTCAATGGTTAAGCACCTGCCTTCGGCTCAGGGTGTGATTCTGGAGTCCCTGGATCGAGTCCCACGTCCGGCTCCCTGCATGGAGCCTGCTTCTCCCTCTGCCTGCGTCTCTGCCTCTGTCTCCAAGAAGTAAAAATAAATAAATAAAATCTTAAAAAAAAAAAAAATCCAGAACGGGTGCAACCCCTCACTGTGTTATCTCTATTCGCACCTAAGTGCCATAAAAGCGAGGACCAGGGATCCCTGGGTGGCGCAGCGGTTTAGCGCCTGCCTTTGGCCCAGGGCGCGATCCTGGAGGCCCCGGGATCGAATCCCACGTCCGGCTCCCGGTGCATGGAGCCTGCTTCTCCCTCTGCCTGTGTCTCTGCCTCTCTCTCTCTCTCTCTCTGTGACTATCATGAATAAATAAATAAAATCTTTAAAAAAAAAAAAAAAAAAAAAAAGGCGAGGACCACATCTTATTTGCCTACCGTCTCATACTCCTCATTTTCGCACACTGCTAAGCAAGGGGTAGAAATTCTAATCAACTTGTTGAATGGATAATTTAAAGGAAAAAAAAAAGAAAAAAAAAAAGAACAAATGTTAACTTCGGCTGCCAACCGGACGTTTTCCGTTACAAGTTCCGTGTTAGTGACGTCAGAGTCAAGGAGGTGAGCAAGGTTTTACTCGAGATTATCTCAATCGAGGAGAGGCCGCAACTCTCTTCCAGCGCCAAGTCCTGGTAAATAGCTGGAGATGATACAAACTGGGGTGGGGGTGGGGAGTAACACCACTGACCACCCATATTTACTGACTGACCTTCCCCAAAGGTAATACTCCATGCACCCCCCCCCCCAACATGTGTGACACAAGGTAGTGGGCCGCCCGGGGGGCCCAGCGGTTTAGCACCACCTTTGGCCCAGGGCGAGACCCCAGAGACCTGGATCCAGTCCCGCGTCGGGCTCTCTGCATGGAGCCTGCTTCTCCCTCTGCCTGTGTCTCTGCCTCTCTCTCTCTGTCTTTCATGAATAAATAAAATCTTTAAAAAAAAAATAATTGATTTGGGGGGCAGCCCGAGTGGCTCAGCGGTTGTGCGCCTGCCTTCGGCCCAGGGCGTGATCCTGGAGACCAGGAATCGAGTCCCACTGCAGGGAGCCTGCTTCTCCCTCTGCCTGTGTCTCTGCCTCTCTCTCTCTCTGTCTCAAAAAAATAAATAAATAAATAAATAAATATATATATATATATAAAATCTTAAAAAAAGAATCCAGAACGCGTGCAACCCCTCACTGTGTTATCTCTATTCGCACCTAAGTGCCATAAGAGCCAGGACCACATCTTATTTGCCTACCGTCTCATACTCCTCATTTTCGCACCCTGCTAAGCAAGGGGTAGAAATTCTAATCAACCTGTTGAATGTATAATTTAAAGGAAAAAAAAAAAAAGAACAAATGTTAACTTCGGCTGCCGATCGGACGTTTTCCAAGTTCCGTGTTAGTGACGTCAGAGTCAAGGAGGTGAGCAAGGTTTTACTCGAGATTATCTCAATCGAGGAGACAGGCCGCGACTCTCTTCAGCGCCAAGTCCTGGGAAACAGCTGGAGATGATACAGGCTGGGGTGGGGGTGGGGGGTAACACCACTGACCACCTGTATTTACTGACTGGCCTTCCCCGAAGGGATACTCCGCGCCCCGCCCCCCCCCCCCCCCCACGTGTGACAGAAGGTAGTGGGCCGCCGGGGGAGCCCAGCGGTTTGGCACCACCTTCGGCCCAGGGCGTGACCCCGGGGTCACGGGATCGAGTCCCGCGTCCGGCTCCCTGCGTGGAGCCTGCTTCTCCCTCTGCCTGGGTGTCTGCCTCTCTCTCTCTCTCTCTGTGTCTCTCTCATGAATAAGTAAATGAAATAAAAAAAAAAATGCTTAAAAAAAAAAAAAGGTAGTCTCACAACTTGGCCCAGGGGCCGGCCTGCGTCGGGCTCTCCCCCCTTCCGCAGAGACGGCGGCACGGCCGGGTAGCCGCCTTCCTCGAGGACGTTCCCCCAAAGGCGTTCCTTTCAAGAGGCCGCCCCTGGTTGCAGAACTGCCACGAACTTCTCAGGGGCCTCGCATCTCAGGAACCCACAATCGTCCGGTGCGTGAGGCAGATGCTCCCAGGAGAGAGAGCCCCGGGTCCCGGGGGCGGCCAAGAGCACGCCCGTCAGGTGCGCTGTCCCTGAGCTGAGGGGAAAGTGTAGCTCGTCTGGACCGACGCTTAGCCGTGCCGCCGCAGCTCTGCTCCAAGGGGACTCCACGAGGAGCTTCCAGGCGCTCCCGGCTCGCTTTCTCCCTTCGGGCCGAGACGGGCAGAGAGCATGCGCACTCGGCGGAGCGCGCCTGACGTCATCGAAGGCGCCTGCCGCTCCTCGTTAGCAACCGAAAGCGTCCGTAGTACCGCGGGCGGCGGAGATGTACGGACTTCCGGTTCTCCGGGCAGCTGCCGCGGCCGCCGCCGCTGCCCCTGCCACCTGCCCCCGCCGGGCCGCGGTCCAGGGGTGGGTCGCCGCTTCTGCGTTCGCCGCGGCGCCCATGGTCCCTCGTGGAGCCAGGGCGGCGGGCCCGGCGGCTCCCGCGCGCTGAGAGGGCGCTCCGGGGACGATGAAGGGCTCGCGCTGCGGCCGCGGCGTCAGCCCGCTCTTGGCCGCCGCCCTGCTGCTGCTGCTGCTGCTGCCGCCGCCGCCGCCGGGCCCGGGGGGCGCTTGGGCCTCGCTGCTGCGGGCGGCCGCGCCGGGCCCCGCGGCCCCGGGGACCTCGCCGCCCCTGCGTCCCGGCCCCACCGCCGCCGGGTCGCCGGGCCGGGCGCCCGCAGACGCCGCGGGGCCGCGGGGCGCGGAGGGCGGCAACGGCAGCAGCCCCCGGGCGGGGCTGGCCGCGGACGACTCCGGCGGGAAGGCCCGGGAGGAAGACTCGGCGGGCGGGAGCCTGGCCGTGAGCCCCAACCCCGGCGACAAGCCGATGACCCAGCGGGCCCTGACCGTGCTGATGGTGGTGAGCGGCGCGGTGCTGGTGTACTTCGTCGTCAGGACCGTCAGGTGAGGCGGGGCCTCGGCGAGGTGGGCTGCCGGGTGACCTTGCTTGCAGCCGGGCAGCGACCTGGCGTTGCACCTGCTAGCCCCGGTTACCCACCACCTGCCTGCGCGGGTGGCCATGGCGACGCGCGGGGGCACCGCTGCGAGACCTGAGGCCCCCAAGCACTTACCCTCTTCCGTTCATGAATCATACATTGCTACGTGCTCGAAGGGCGCACTCTCCTTGAAGAGCAAGGAGTCTTTTATCTATTTTGTTTTGTTTTATTTAAGATTTTATTGACTTATTCATGAGAGGCACAGAGAGAGAGAGAGAGGCAGAGACACAGGCAGAGGGAGGAGCAGGCTCTCTGCACGGAGCCCGACGTGGGACCCCATCCCGGGACCCCGGGGTCACGCCCTGGGCCCAAGGTAGATGCTCAACCGCTGAGCCAGCCGGGGATCCCCGGAAATCTTTTACTGACCGCACTAAGACTCCTCTCTATGTGTTGTCGTGTACTCTCTCGTTTTGCCTATTCGGGTGTAGACTTCTAGCAGGGCCAGGATTCCGGAATAGTAGTAGCACCTGTGAGCTCTGGAGTTCTTTGCACAACGCCGTCCCTTACTAGGAAATTGTTAGTATTATTGGATTCATACTAGTGCAGAAAGACCTTGTGAGTATTTTATTTTATAAAATATATTTCTTTAAAAAAAATATTTATTTATTTATTTATGATACACGTAGAGAGAGGCAGAGACACAGGCAGAGGGAGAAGCAGGCACCATGCAGGGAGCCCGACGTGGGACTCGATCCCAGGACCCCAGGATCATGCCCTGGGCTGAAGGCGGCACTAAACCGCTGAGCCACCCGGGCTGCCCTATTTTATAAAATTTAAAAGGAAAGTTACTGCTTGCCAGCATGTTCTCATATTGGTGTTTAATCTGCCACTTAATTCATTAGATTATACTATATGAAGTTTCCTACATTCCTCTTGTTTTTGGCCAGGAAAAGCAACAGTTTTGTACGGTCCAGTCTATGCCATGTGCCTCATTAATCAGAAGTGTTTAGCACTCACTTGACATGGCACAAGGTATCTCAGTGCAAAGTGTTACCAATTGGCATGATAGAAAACCTATGCAGCCAAAGGAAAAAGAATGTCCAACATACTCAGGTTTTAATATTAGAGCAAATATTTAATACTTAATAAAACTAAATCTGACTTCGAATTTATTGAATTTTGAATTCGTGAATGGATACATTTGATACTTCACCTTCCAAAACAGCCTTTCTAAAATGAATTCGTCTGTGAATAATCTAAGTCATTCAAAAGTTTAAATTTACAAAATAAATAATCTTGTGTCCATTCTTACTGCAGAATGCTAGATTATGGAATTCTTTAAATTCCAGCTTTGGAACATATATGATGACTTAAATGGCACCTTTCCCCCCCTTAACTGTGATTTATCTGGTGTCTCATGGGGTTTAAGTAATCTATAATTGTAAATTCCACTGTTTGTTTGAATTTTTTCCCCTTAGCGAGATGTCTAGGTGGATTTAGTAGACCAGGTCATTATGTTGTTTAAGTACCAGATTATGAATACAAGTAGATGATTGGGGATCCCTGGGTGGTGCAGTGGTTTAGCCCCTGCCTTTGGCCCAGGGCGCGATCCTGGAGACCCGGGATCGAATCCCACGTCGGGCTCCCGGTGCATGGAGCCTGCTTCTCCCTCTGCCTATGTCTCTGCCTCTCTCTCTCTCTCTCTCTCTCTGTGTGACTATCATTAAAAAAAAAAAAAAAAAAAGTAGATGATTGATTGTCACTTATTATTCTACTTAATCCCTTATAAAGTAGAAAAGGAATTATGTAATTAAATTGGTGACATTATTATCAGTCACCTTCGTTTGATACATCTTTTTATTGCTGAAGTTAAATTGTTTAATGGCATCAATTGTGATATTTAAATATACCATATAACAAGATTGACTTGGAAGAAATCTATAATAAGAGTATAAGATGGAAAAATCTAAAGGTTATTATTTCAGTGGCTTAGTTGGCGACTATCTGAAGAGCTGACATATAGAGTTAAGATGTCACTTTCTGAAGGATTCAGCCAAGAAAAGAGCCGAAGGAACACCATCTAACTAGTTTTTACGTCCTGTGGAGTTTTGGTGTAGTATTAAAGAAAAAGAAACACTAGTATTAAAAAAAAGAGAAGTCAGTTACCTTGCTCCTCCCTTTTCCAAGTTCATACATATGTGGGAACCTGGATTTTCTTTCTTTATTTCAACCAAACACACATTGCAAATGATTGAATGCAGGAGAAAATCTCAAAACCTGGCTGTTTTTTTTTTTTTTCTATCTAGTTCTATTTGTTTAAGCCAGACATTAAAGGGATTTGAGAAAATCTGTATCAGTGCCGTTTTTCATTAGTTTTCTTCTTGACGATTACATTTTTCATAAAAAAAGATATGTCAACATGTAATGGATTTATTATTTTAAATAATAAAGCTTTATATTTATTTTAAATGATAAATATAAAACTTATTAGGTTTAATATATTAAGTATTGATATGTGTAATCCACATAAACATAAATTCTTTGGAGTACCGAATAATCTTTAAGAATGTAAAGGAATCCCAAGACCAAAACATTTGAGAACCACTGTTGTAAACAGCATTATCTGAGCAAGATATTGCTATTGATAAAGCCAGCAAATCCAGGTCCACTTTTCTGTTGAGGGAAAAGTGAGAACATGTTCATGAGGTGTTAAAGACATAGGACCACCAAACTCGGGGCAGCCCGCGTGGTTCAGCGGTTTAGCACAGCCTTAAGCTCAGGGCGTGATCCTGGAGACTTGGGATCGAGTCCCGCGTTGGGCTCCCTGCATGGAGCTTGCTTGTGTCTCTGCCTGTGTCTCTGCCTCTCTCTCTCCCTCTCTCTCTCTCTCTGTGTGTCTTTCATGAATAAATGAATACAATCTTTAATTAAAAAAAAAAAAAAAGATCTTCTCATGTAAAGTGGGGAAAGAAAGCTATTTTATAAGGTGCAGATGAACCTGAAATTTCATGTACCAGCTCATTCAGGGTAGTCAGTATTTATTCAGCTGCTCAGAACTGGGCACTGAGGTTCCAGTGTGAGTGAAATAGGCATTTCTTCCCCCAAGCACTTAGAGACTAGAGGAGCAGAGAGACACTAATCAAACAGTCATACAGATAATAAAGAATATATAGGATGCTCTGGAAAAGTAAAAAAGGCAGGTCTTACTAATACTTAGTGCCTAGTAAATACACAATATTAATTTAATTTTAATGGTTCATATACCTATAAGGTAAGGCACTAAATTAGTTTTCTTTAAAAGTCTTTACTTTGTAACTGAAACCTTATTTTTGAAATTTTATTTATCATCCTGACATCTAACATTTGTTAGTTATTTATGTACCAGATACAATGCCACACACTTCATAGGCATTTTCCATTTTAGTACCTGCAAATACCTTCAAACTAAATAACCACTATTCTTGTACAGGTAAAGAAATTGAGGTTAAATAACTTGCCTAAGGGACACATATATAGACTATAGCAGAACTGCATTGAAACCCAGGCCTGTCTGAACTTTTCCAACATACGTAGCTACCATACTGCTTCCTGTGATTACTTAAAGTAACCAATTTAAAGTGATTTTGCAAATATGAACGGCTGGCTTATCTTAGGACAAATGTTTAAACGAGTATTGTATGCACAGTACTTTTCTATTTAAAAATAATAGCTTTTGTGAATATTAAAAACCCTAAATTTTATTTTTAAAAAGTTGCGTTGACCTTAGCATTTATTGATTATTATATCTGTGCCAACCTGAAATAATTTGGTATTGTACCTCAGCCACCTACTATTCTTTCCTCCGCCAAAGGTTTTTTGATTTGCTAGACACAGGGAGTAGTGATATTTTACAGCAATTTCTATTATTAATCTGATCGTACATAATTCTACCTCAATTCCCTCTGGAGCTATTCATTATTGAATTATAAATGTGGGATTGATAAAGGTATCTTTCCCATCTGGTTACTCAACAGGAATCTGACTTATAGAATTTATTTTCTTATACTCCCAGAGGACATATGGTTTCAGCACTACATATAAAATCATAAGATATCAATAGATATCACTCACTTTAGGCAGAAATAGGGAATACTTCGACTATTTAACATTTATGTGTTTATTCACTGTCATTTATTCAGTAAATACTCTTGAGCACTGACAGTGTGACAGTGGTAGGCCCTGTAGTGAGAATCAGCAGTGCTCAAGATAAGAAAAGCCCCTGTCTTAAATTCCATGTATTGATACATTCTGGGAAAGTGGAGTTTTCTCAACAAGTATAAATTCTCCTGGTTTGTCATCATTTGTTCAACTAGGTAGGATATATTGAATGTTATAGAGACTCAAAGCTTAGAAATATATTTAACAAGTATACGTTCCTAAAGAATTGATATTCTCTGCAGCGATGAAACTTCTTTTCCCAAAACGTTTAGTCATAGTCTTAAAATACTGTAAAATGCTAATGTGGCTTTGTGGTCAAATACCAAAATGTCAAGGTGATTATGTATCAGTTGTACAGCAGTCTGATACGTCCAGAGTCACTGTGAAATGAGAAGACTCAGAAACCGGATGAGAACAGAAGCCATTTATTTCTTCTTCTACTTTTTTTAATCCAGGAGTAAATGCAGTGTTTGCACCCATATATCTAGTAAGTGAAGTAGGTGGCCAGACAGAAAAAAGAAATATTTAGGTAGGGAAAGTAGTTTACTAGATTTTTCAAAAGAAATAAGAACCCCTCTTACATCTCTTGTATACTTTTTATTTCCTGCTTACTTCTAATAGTAAAGGATTACGTTACTGCTTGTATCACTCACTATTTTGGTTAAACACATTAAACAGTCCTGGCTAACTTAAACTAAAGGGGATTTTTTTAAATTTCAGAAAGTCAAAGACTAACCGAAGAATCGTGTTTTGATAACAGGTAGGAATTAAAGCAGTTTAGGAGGTAAGAAACCAAAACAGAAGTTTCTTTCCACTAGATAGATATGAAGTGGTTTTCAGTCTCTTTGTCCCTCAGCTCAGGAATTGACTCTTATGGAAGGGGAAATAAATTTGCCCCACCTCTTGGCAGGGATGGTTACAATCCTAATTATTACCTCATCAGACTATGTTTATTGTGGTAGAGTTGCTACCAATAAAGGAATGTCCCTGCAAACAGAAAAAGGATATAGTCACCACAAGCAAGAGATGTTTATCTCCCTACTCCACCTTTGCTCCAGGTTTCAAGGAGGAATATAAATTATTCATACCCATCTTGCCAGATATTTTTTTATAATCCAGCCATTTAAAATACAAGTTCCAGGCAACCCCGGGTGGCTCAGTGGTTTAGCGCCGCCTTCAGCCCAGGGCCTGATCCTGGAGAACTAGGATCGAGTCCCATGTCACCCATGTCACGCTCCCTGCATGGAGCCTGCTTCTCCCTCTGCCTGTGTCTCTGCCTCTCTCTGTGTGTCTCTCATGAATAAATAAATAAAAACCTTTTAAATAAATAAAATAATAAAATAAAATAATAAATAAAATAAAATAAATAAAATAAAACAAAATACAAGTTCCTATGACCAGTTTAAACAGTGTACTGCAATTTGACCACCAGTCTGTAATCACCTTCAAATTACCAAGTGTTCTTGATTCTACCAGAAGACTCATGATTCTGAATGTTGCTTATCATTTAATACTTGAGTTATTTTTCTTGCCTTGACCCCTGTTTCATTAAGCTGTCCTGATCTCATTTCAGTGTAGTCTGATGAGAAGTCAGATTTTTTGAGTTCTAATCATAGCTTTTCAGGAGAGTATAATTGTTGTATGTATCCTTGGGTTAAATGGCAGATCTATGGTTCAGCTCAGGTTTTGTAAAATAGAGAAAATGATAGGATTTACCAGAAAGGATTGTTTCAAGAACCTATATAAAATACTTAGCACAGTTCCTGGCACATAATTGTTCAGTGAATTTTAGTAGTAATAATGACGGTTATTTTTCTTCTTTCATTACTCTTTTCTGATCTCTTCCACTGGTCTTATCTCTTTTCTCCTGTAGTTATCTTGGTGGAGTCCTGTTAAAGCTATCTCTTCACTCTGTTTTTCTACATATGATAATAGGATTCTCTCTACTTAAGTAGTTTTCCATCAGGTGGGCAGTCCTGGGAGATAGAAGTAATGAGGTTAATTTATTAGGCCCAGGGCACACTTCCCAACCTTTTCCATGTCATCCCACACTTAGAAATTGATATCCATGTGGGATGAATGCTTGAGTCTATTTACTCTGATCTCTGTCTACCTTGGGCCCTGTTAGCAACTCAAAAGCTGAGGGGATTTTTGTTTTGGCATATCAGTAAACCATTCGCAATTATGGCGCAGTGGTTGGAGAATGTTTGTAAAATGGTGCTGAATGTGAACTATGCAAAGAAGTCGTTGGGGAATTTATTGTGTTGACTACTTTAAATTCAGTCCAAACATTTCATGATAAGTTTGAGTGACTTGTGTTACTTAATAAACTGTTCTGGGTATTGCATAAGTTTGAGTGACATAACAGTCTGGTTATAGTAACTTAGAAGGATAATTAATATGTCATATTTTTCCTCAAGGAGCTTAACAGCTAGTGAAAGAGTATCACTGCTTTTTGTGATAATGGATTGAACTTTGAGGAATACAGTAGCAAGAGATTAAGCTAGTTGGGGGAGGCTGCTTAGGAGATAGACAAGGCTATTTGGACAGTTAATACAGCAAAAACTATTAAATTTGTATCAAAGGCTGGAATCTCTATTTCTTATCAACATGAATGATCTAATAACTTTTCCTATAACTGAAGTCTACTTTTCAGTTGGCCTTTTCTCCTCGGATATGTTTTGGTCACTCTTAACAATCTTGGCTATTTTGTCAGGGAGAAGTATTGAATGGGGAGGAGGTGTTCATTTAAGAATATAATATTGGAGTATATTCAAATGTTAGTAGTAGGAAAAGAGCCAATAGACAAAGAAATATTGAAGTTAAAGGAAAGGAAGGTCCTTGAGAAGACATGGAAAGAGAGATTCTAAATAAAGCCCATGTGGTGGCAATAGCATGGATGACAGGGGAGAGATGTCCTCCACTGAAATACTCCCTATTTCCATACCTTCCATTTGCTCCTCTGGTTGTTGTAGTCTGCTCTCTACTTCTACTGTTCTAAAAGTGCCCTTGCAGGAGATAATTAATAACTTTATCCCATCAATTTCATGGACACTTTCCTGTCTTTCCTGTAGCAATCAATATTTTATTTATTTCGACTTCAGATTTTCTTAACTCTTTCATTATTTATTCTCCAGGTTATTCATGAACTTCTTTCCCTCATGGACTACTCTTCCTACTACTAGAATTCTTTTATACCTCTAACCTCCTAGAGAAGAGAATCTGCATTGTATTCATCTTTGGTCCCTGCCACATTCCTAGAAGACAACGCCTTCATTAAATGTTTGTGGAGGGGAATGACTTTTACCTCTTCTGTATTTGGATATTCTATGGGTCCTTTCCTTAACTCTGCAGTTTGACTGTCCATATATTCTGAGTGAGCCATCCAAAATTCACTTCTTTGATTACCATCTCTAAGCTATTGATTGCCTTCTGAGTTTCCATTATGTATTGCCAGCCAACTTTTATGGATATATGATTCAAACTCATGAAACTCAACCTTGAAACCATCATTTTTGTTTCCAAACCTTCCTTGCGCTCTTCTGTAAAGGTAAATGGTATCACCTTATACACGGTTTCTTGAATGGAAACCTGAGCCACCCCAAGTGTCCCTTTTGTTTACCATCTATATCCATTCATACAGTTTCATTTCATAAATAGCTCTTGACTACATTACCACTTGGCCAGCTCCTTTGATATCACATTCCTTTAGGCTCACATCATTTGGCTACTGTGTTACCATTCAGATTTGTTTCTTCACTTCCAAGTGTGTCCCTCTTTCAGCCTACCTTCCTCACTAAACAGCTATTGTTCCTTCTAAAATTTAAATCTGATCATTTTCTGTACTTACAGTTGTGCTTTATGGCTGTACAATATGGTAGCCAACTAGCTACATGTAGCTTTTTAAAAACTGCAGTAAGTTAAAATTAAATTCAGCTTCTTACGTGCACTAGCCACATTTCAATAGCTCAGTAATCACTTGAGTCTACTGGTCGGCTGCCAATATTGGACCGCACAGTATAGACTATTTCCATTCTGGCAGAAGATTCGTTGGGCAGTGTTATTCTAAGGCATTTGGTGGGATAAGGTTCATATTCCTTAGCTTAACATTTAAGGTCCTCCTTAATCTAACTTTTTTTCATCATTTCCCATATTTATCTTATGTTCAAGCGTGCCATATATTTATGGAAGAGCATTTTTCAAGCAGAGGGATTACACGCATTTTTTTTTTTTAAATCAAACTCCTAGTTGTCTTTGAAGATGAAAATAAAAAATCAGCTGTATCAAAAAACCTCTGTGATCCCAGACCACCTTGTTGTCTTGGTTCATTTAGGGTGCTATAACAAAAGTACTGCAGACTAACTAGTTGATTTATAAACAATATAAATTTACTTCTCACAGTTCTTGAGACTGGCGAGTCCAACGTTATGATACTGGCAGATTTGGTGTCTGGTGAGAGCTTACTTTTTGATTCATAAATAGTGTCTCCTAGCTGTAACCTCACATGGTGGATGGGTAGGGGGGATTGATTACTGGGGCTCCTTTTATAAGGGCACTAATTCTATTTATGAAGGCTCCACTCTCATGACTGGTTCACCTCCCAAAGACCTGACTTCCTAATGCCATCACCTTGGTGGTTAGATTTCAACATGAATGTCGGAGGGACACAAACATTCAGGCACAGCATCAGTATAATGGCAGTATTTCCAGTCAATAATAGTTGTAATGATAGTTCACTTGTCTGCCTTCTCTATACTATTTATTCCTTAGAACTTTTTCTAAAATAGATATTCAGATGTTTTCTAAATAAATAGCAGAAGGACATAGGAAGAATGTATGGGAAAAACTAAAGCAAAGTGTAGAAATGATTAGAAATGTGAGGTAGTTGTGCAACAGGTGTTAACATTAACTAATAATCGAGTCATTTTAACTTACTTCACGTGCTTTCTATACTTGAAGAGCTATGGACTCATGTTCTGTGGCTGTGCAGAAAAGTCAACTGGGACTATTTAAAATATATAAATTATTTGCAGATATTTATCCAAGATAACATACATTATGGTTATCTAAAATAACTGCAGTAATCGGGATGAATTGTAATAAGTATAACTGGGAGATGCGTTTGCTGGTGACTAAAAAGGTTAGATTTGGGACAGATAGGATAAACTGGAATGAGATGCATCTGGTTAGTTATTACCGAGTTTTCCTGAAAATAAAATAATCAACAAATGTGAATTATGAGATTTTAGTACTAATACTCAGATGGTATATACCAGTACACTGTACCAGTACACTTGGGCCAGTTGTTTCAGCTAGCATCTGTCTTGATCAGTTGATTCTTACATCTTACGGTTTGTTAATTAGCTGAATATCTTGAATATGATCTCTGCTTATCCTACTCTTCAAAGTTTGAGTTGTTTTGTCATGGTCTCCGTTGCCCATGTTGCTATTTATCTTTTATATTAAAAAAATTGGCCTTTAATTTTATTTTTGGTAAAGAAACTCAAATCTATATTTTTAAAATTACTTAAGCTCTGTCTTTTCTCAAATATGAAAAACAGAAAGTTAAAATTGGATGGAAAAGTACATTTTGATAAGTTGCATTGCTTAGTATAATATAAAGTGGCATGAAAAATACTAAATCATAAATTTGGAATCAAAGTCATTTTCTTAAGAAATCATTTAGGCTTTTCCTAATTATTTTTCAGAGATCTTTACTGTTATTTTAATACTGGCTTTTTTTTTTTCTTTTCTATAATAAGAAATAGGCAGGAGCTTGACAGTTCTCAGAATAACATGAAGATACTGAATCTTCTTAGATTTTGGTTAGCACGTGATGTTATTCCTTCTATTTAGCCAAACTTATATTTTTCTAAAGTAAAAATATCAAAATATACTGTAACTTGTCTCTATATTGTAATTTTTTTTCTATATTGTAATTTTATTTGTTCTCTTTTTTTTCTTGCATTTGAGTTTTCTCAGTATTATGACTAAAGATTGAAAGGATAAAAATAAACTTTTTGTACTAGTTGATTTACATGCAGATGTGTACGTGTTATACTATTCCGTGTAGACTTATTTTCCTCCAGTTGACATAATAGTTTTAGTTTTAATTTTCTTTTATTATGCAGGTCTATGAATGTCACTACATGTTAGCAACATATTATATTTTGAATAATTATAACCTTATGGTATCATTTATATATCTTTCTTTTCACTAGGTATATTAGACAACCTTTAATTTATATAGATTTATATAGAACTTTTATAAAGTTTTTTTTTAAGATTTTATTTATTTGTGAGAGACACTACTTTTTTTTTTTCTTGCATTTGACTAGCTTACTTGTTCACTGTGTATATCTTTTTCTATTTCATAGGTTCTGGCTCCTGCTTGTACTTTTTACTCTCTTAATAAAAATTAAGTAATTTTTTCTTGCAGGGAACCAGATATGGGACTCGATCCCAGGACCCTGGGATCAAGCCCTGAGCTGAAGGCAGATGCTCAATGACTGAGCCTCCCAGGCACCCCTATAAGCTTTTTTTTTTTTTTTCTTTAACATTATGTTACTTTATTCTCATCTATGAGGTAAATTATTTTATAGTTATTGGGATGGATGTGAGTGTCTGAGGTAATAAACTCAATCTCAATGGCTTAATGCAGTAAAGTTTATTTCTCCTTTATGAAAATTCAGCTGCAGGCTTGGATTGTCCTCTAGGACAGTTGCCCCAGGACGGCAACTCAGCAGTTTGGCTGACCTTGATCTTAGGATTTTGACATTTCAACCTAAGCCCTCCACAGTTGTCAGAGCTTGGTAGAAGAGACGAAAGGATGTTATAGGGGCTTTTGACTGCTTCAGCCTAAAAAGGAGACTAATTGTATGAAAAGCTGGGAAGTGAGAGAGAGAGTTCTACATTAGGTGAGCACTAGTAATGTCTGCTATAAAAAGAGATACATCAAAGGTCATATAGCTGGAAAATGTCCAAGCCCCTGCAGAACCCAGAGTTTAAATTTGACTCATATTTCTTTGATATTGTTCAGTGAGTTCTCAAAGTGATTGATCATATTTTTACTTTTTCATTTGGATGAATTTACATTTTACAGAATAATAAAACAAATTCTTAATGATACTAAAAATAATAAGCAAATAATGCTTTTGCAGTTACCTTAGTCTGTACTGTGTCTTACAAACTACTCATTATAATGGAGGCACATTGATACCCATTGGAAAACTGTCCTACTCTTGAAAAAAATTATATGGCTATATAAAATTAACAGAATTTATCTACACTTTAATTACCTTCTCTCTTTTTTTTTTCTTGCATTTGACTAGCTTACTCATTTACTGTGTTTATCTATGCTTTAATTATCTTCTCTTTTTTTTCTTGCATTTAACTAGCTTAGTCATTCACTGTGTATATCTTTTTCTACTTCATAGGTTCTAGCTCCTGCTCGTACTTTTTACTTTCTTAATAAAAATTAAGTAATTTAGTAAGTTAGGGCTACTGTGACCCATTATTTCCTTTATTCCATGTGCCTTGCAGTCTCTCCATGAGTTTGTTAATCTCCAACACAGCCTCAGATTGCCTCATGTTCTTATTTGCACCTATGTGCATGTGTTTTCTTCTGTATTGACTTCCTAAGGTAGATATTCTGATTGGCTTATTTTTATAGAGGCCACATCATCGGTCACCATCCAGTCTAGAGATTGACAACCCTTAGAAAAAGTGCCCATTGGAGGGTGATATTAGTTGTGGCTTAGAATAGGGGATTTTGCACAGTCGATTACTTCATTAACTGCCTTTACCCATTCAAAAGAGCTTATAGGCATAGTAATTTCCTAGAGAGGATAGAGCCAGTAGACCTGACAGGTCCCATGATAGCAGGCCTTGTGCATTGTTCTAATGTTAGAGTTCCATCTTTTTTAGTGATAGAGACTGGCTACCTTTCCACTGAAATGTAGGACTCTGAGGAGTCCAGTTTAAAAACAGTTGTGTCCATAAATTTGGGGTACTGAATCTGAGGAGAGAAAAAAAATGGAAAGGTTATGATCTAGATGGAGGTGAGACTACTGAGTCACTGAAAAAGCAAGTGTGGGATCAAACTGAAAAGTTTTAGTGGACTTTTCTGTGGCACTGCATTTTTTATTGAAAAATGCTAAGAAAAATAAAGTGATTATTTAGAATGGAGGGATTGGTAATACCAACCTGCCTAAGAGGTTCTTAAAAAAATTAGAACAAATGCACATCTGAGTGATGGAAGATTGGCAACCTAACTCAAAGAAGCTGATAAGTCCCCTCTTCAGTTGGGAAGTTTACCTATAAGTAGTACAGTATCCAATTAAAAGTGACTTTAACATAAGGGCATATTTTGTTGTTGTTGTTACTTACTTATCACGAATATGGGCAGGCTCCGACTTGGTTCAGCAATTTAGTGAGGTTACCAAGAATTGATTTTTTCCATCCTTGTCCCTCCATAAGATGGCTACCTCAGCTTTAAGGATTCGGTTCTCACAAAGTAGTGTCTCAAACAGGAAAGAGGGCCTGAAGAGAGGCCTCTCTTCCTATATTCTTTATCAGGGAGAAAAGTCTTTCCCAAAAACTGCACTGCTGGAGTTATCCCATTCTACCTCATTTGTCTGAACTGCTTTATCTGCTCAGCCTTAGACCATGACTGGCAAAAGGAAAATTATATTTTCATGATTGGTTTACACCAATTATTATGATCATTATCTATCTCTTAGGGCTGGGTCCAATTGCTCTCTAAACAAAATCATGATACTGTTAAAGCAGAATAAGGTTTCCTTTTGGATATACAAGAAGCAGATTCTTGTATACTACTGTGATCAAAACTAAGAGATGGCTTAATTAGAACATAAATATACTTGTTAATGCAAGTAGCTACCAGGTTACTACTTTTTACTATGAAAGGGTGAACCAGAAAACATAGTTCATAGAATATTATATTCATTTTGGTATAATGTAAGATTGTTGTATTGGGGATCAAAATACTGTTTTGGTAGCTGATTTTGTGACCTTGATTAAAATTACTTCGATTCATTGGGAAGACAGTCTCGCTTAATGTTTAAGATCCCAGACTCAGGAGTCAAGTACTTGTGTTTGAATCCTAGCTCTACCATATACTGTCTCAAGTTTATTTTTTTTTCCAACCTTGCCTTTCTATGTGTAAAATTGTGATTGTTGTGAGGATTATATTATATAATGCTTGTAAGCTGATTGGTTCAGTGCCTGACATATGTGCACACTAGGTAAATATTAACATTATTAGTAATTTTGTATGTCTAGAGTTGCATTTGTAATATATTTTGGGGGTTTTACTGAATTTTTTGATGCCTCCTCACACCTAACTCTCTGTATGTAGTATTGGACTTCTGAAAATGGTTGTAATCAGTGAGACAGTAGGTTTGACAAGGTTAGATACAGGGTGAGAGCTGGGGAGATTGTAAGAGAAATCTGTCGGGGGGATTGGTCATAGATTAAGAAGTGAGGTAGAATGAACTTTGGAAATTTGTAAACAGGACTTTAAAGTTGGTTGGAAAATAATTCCATGCTGAACTCATTTAGAAATGTAGATCAGAGAGTTTTCAAGCCTTACATCTCAAGCTTTAGTGCCTGAAAAAGAACAGTAGGAAATCCATGTAAAAACCAAGAGAGAGGTGAACAAAGGAGTTGTATGCAGGACACTTCCTAGCTAAGCTAAGTAATATTTATTTAGGATTTACTTTACCTGGGGTTGTCTACCAGTATACTATCAAATAGATAAGTTTAAACACAGGAACTCATTGTATGTATTAAATTACAGGGAGTGGGTGAGAAAAGGGCTATATCAGAAAACAACATTACAGTATTAAATATAGATGAACATACATTTGATTTTTTTTTTTTTTTTTGACTTTTGAGTGTTAGCAGTGAACATTTTACTGGAGATAAACAGTGACAGGATACTTTATTGGGGGAGTCTTCTAGTTAGTATTGCACTTGGTCAAGGTCATGATCGTGACAGAGCTTGGTCGCTGAAGGCCAGTAGAGAGGACCCAAGAATAATTATGAAGAGAAGCCAAAGGAATTTTTAGAAAGCACAGTAGTCTGAAAACTTCAACATGGGGTCAACAGTTCCCAAGAGCATTATTGTTTTACATCAAAGTGGAATAACAATAATAATCTTGAGACGTCAAAAAGAGTAGAATTAGGTGCCTGGGTGGCTCAGTCTCTTAAGTGTCTGTCTTTAGCTCAGGTCATGATCCTGGAGTCCTGGGATCCAGCCCCCTGCCCATTGGGCTCCCTGCTCAGCGGGAAGTCTGTTTCCCCCTCTGCCCCTCACCTTGTTCCCCTGCTCATGCTCTCTCTCTTTCTCTCTCTCTAATAAATAAATAAATAAAATCTCAATAGCAAAATAAATAAAAATTTAAAAGTAGAATTAACTCATTTACCCGTCTAGTAAAGCAGGGATATCTTTAGCATTGGATATAGTTCCATATAGAATGCTGAGAATTTAAAAGGTTAAAAAAAAAAAAGTCACTTTGGCTTTTGAACAGATAAACTTCAATTATTTAGAGTGTAAATGAAGTGTATATATGTTACAATATGGTAATTGTACATTTCCAAAAAGAGTTTAGAGTGCAAGCTGAATATTGGTGGTTCTAATTTGAGAAGTGTATGAGAATCACCTGGGCTTGACCTAAAATATACTAAATGAGTAAGAAGTCCTGGGGTGAGTGCATGTTTAATATGTTTATTCTAGTCTTTTTTTTTTTTTTTTTGTCCCAAGAGAAGATAGTTATCCATATTATGATTTAAAAATTGGTTAGCTTCGGTTAAGTTTTGCTGTGGTATATTTTTGGAAATGATATTCTCTTATCCCAGAGGTGCTGATTAACATATAGAATTGTAGGTTTCATTGTTATACATAGAAAATGCAATATAGTCACTCCATATATTTTAGTTTATTTAACAGATAGTAGGTGTTACTAGGGTTATAGTGCTGAGCAAAAACAGATATACTTCCTGCCCCTATGAAACTAAGTCTAGTGGGGGAAGACAAATAGCTTACACAAAAAAGTATACAAGAGTGTCATTAATATGTACTTTAAAGGAGATGTACAGAGGTGCTATGGGAGCCAATACTAGGTGTTTATTTGTAACCTAGCTAGGTAGATTAGGGGAAGCTTCTCTAAGGAAGCTAGAGCTGAAAGATGAGCTAGAGCTGAAGGATGAATAGGCATTAACACAGCAGTACTGTGGTATGTGGGGAAAAGTGTGAGGCCAATGACAGAGACCACATGGCCATTTTAAGGAAATATGAGTTACAAGGTTTTTTGACTAGAGCATAGAAGGTGAAGCAGAATGTAGAGTAAACAGCAAAGTGAGGCTAGCAAGGTAAGTATGAGCTATCCTAAGTTGAACTTTTTAGGCCGTATTATATAATTGTTACTCCTGACCAATAGGAAACCATTGGAGATTTTAGAGGATGGAGGGGAGGTTAGTGGATGACCAGAGCAGATAGAGGTACACAGGTATTTAAACTATATTAATAGTCAAGGCAATTAGATAGCAGTGGTGAACACTATAACTGAATTTCATGATTCTCAGGAAGTACAATCAATAGGACTTTGTGATTGTTATAGCCACGGAGGTAGGTACACTGATTAGACTTCCCTTTAAGAGACCCTGCAGCAGGAAACATAGTTGACTGTCAGTCTCCTGATGCCACAGCTTTGGATCTATCATTGCCTCCAGGCCAGGGCCATAACTCTTAGGTCTTTTCCATCCGATGACCAAGTGTGGCCAAACCTGGCCATCCTGATTAACAGAGGACTCCCTCTTCTAATAGGCAACCTTAGCTTAAGGATATCCTGTTGGCCTAGTCAAAACTTACTCAGAACTGCATTGGGGTCTGTGGCTCTTCCTACCCAACCATCCTTCCTTTCTACTCTTTTTCACAGGTCTTAGGCCTGCATTAACCTTTGTAGGATCTCTTCTCCTTTTCCCTCCCTTTGTCGTTTGGAGGCCTCCTCTCTAATACAGACCCTATGATCTATAGTTCGCCAGGGCTGCCTGCTTTAACAAAGTATTGCAAACTGAGTGACTTAAACAACAAAAAATTTTCACTTCACAATTTTAGAGGCTAGACAATGGAAATCGAGATATTGGCAAACTTGGTTCCTTCTGAAGGCTATGAGGGAGTGTTCTAGAATGAATGTTTAGGTTCCCTCCCAAATTTGTATGTGACTATATTTGAAGATAGGACTTGTAAGAAATGATAAGTGTCAAATGAGGTCTTAAGGGCAATGTCCTCATCTAATAGGGCTGGAGCATCCTATTAAAAAAAAAGAGATCAGAGCTCTTTCCCTGCACACACCAAGAAGAGGTCATATGAGCAAACAGTGAAGTGGTGGCTGCTTACAAACCAAGAGAAGCCTCAGAATGAAACCTGGTCCCTTGATCTTGGACTTTCTAGCCTCCAGAATAGTAACAAATACATTTCCATTTTTTTAGCAGCCAGTTTTATGGTATTTTGTTATGGCAACGAGCAGACTAATACTTGGAAGGTTCTGTTCCAGATGTCTCTCCTTGGCTTGAAGATAGTGATCTTCTCACTTGGTATTCTTCCTGTATGTGTGTCTATCTGCAAATTTTCTTTTTTTGACTTCATACTGGATTAGGGCCCATTTTAATGATTTTATATTAACTTGATTATGTTAAGACTCAGCTTCAAATAAGATCACAGTCTGAGGAGCTTGAAGATAGGACTTCAACATATGAATTTGAGGGAGACACAATTCAACCCATAACATAATCTTATTTCTTTATTGGTGTCTGCTTCTTCAAGGACTTGAAGTGATAACTGATGATTTGGGTTTTGGCAATGGGGAATGAAGATGAGAGAGATGTCAGATAAAAGTATTTTATATGTGTGTATTTAGTTGAGTTGGATCTCTTGTTAAATCGTAGTCAACTAAAATTGTGGCTCACTAATTTTTATTTGTATTATGTTATAATGGCAAAATGATTAGTTTCAAAATCATTCTCGGTCACTATTTTGCTTTTTGCTAAAAATAACCAAGACAAAAAAATTTGTATCAATAGTTGTACATTGAATTATTAAGAATTATCTGCTTTATCATTTTGTCTTTCAGAGGAGTGTGTATAAAATACTATATTTCTCACGTATTTTTGAATATATCGTAGAAGAAATTAAGGAATATTACTTACATCTTTCCATACTTATTAATACCCTACAGACTTTCATTTAAAAGAAAACAAAAGAATAAAACCAGATGGATACAGCAAGTTACATTGATCAGTTTTCTCTTTCATAGAGTAGTAAAATGCAATTTTATTCTCTTGTGTTTATTTTATGTGGCCTCATACATTTTTACATAAAATTTTATCAAGCTTACTTTAGTAGTTCAGTTTTATTTTTATACTGTAGTTTTTACATGCTATTTAAACAGAAATAATTCTTACCAACCTGAGTATAAATGGAACATTGAGGAATCTACAATTATATTAGACAGCTGTTTGAATGATAACTTCATTGCCTGGAATGGATATGATCAAGATCATTTACCTGTGCATGCCATGTGATGAATGAGTATCATTCAATATAATCAACCATATAGCTATTGTCTTTTGCCTTTTTAATCTTCCATGTTTTCCTATACACATTTATAAAGTCCCTATTTGTTAAAAGCCAACAAAATTTTTCATACTGCAATATGCATTTTCTTTGTCTAATAGAAAAGTGTCATATCTGTAATTATATTGTGTACTTATCAACACACAGACAAGACTGGATGTCATGAACTTAATGAAAGCATTCATTTGAAAAAAAAAAACTACAGCTGTTAAAATTACATGAGTTTTAAAGTCCTTTTACATTTTTGTTTAAGGCACACAGCATATTAAATGATAAAAGTAGCCTTTTTACTTAAAATTTCAATAAACTTTTATTATGTGTATTTATGTTTTATGTTTAATATTTATTATTATTTTAAGTAGATGGCTCATTGAATAAGCTCAATAACTTTCAAGCTTTAGAGTTGTTTTTGACCTTCCCTGAGGAAAATCACTACATATGGATATGTTTAATGTCTGTACCCATGTTGCTGTCACAACTATGTAGCCATCAGTGCCCAGATCTTTGGATTTAAGGAATACTTTTTTTTTTCTTTTGAGAAATTGCATTTCAACTTTAAATTCTGTTTAAAAATATGCAGGTTTTTTGTTTTTGTTTTTTTTGCTTATTCTTGTTTTAATTAGTAACATTTACTAATGCTAACATTTACTAAAATGCTAACTTCATTTAAATTGAACTGCATTCCCCCATTTATTTGATGCCTAACAATGTACTTCCTGCATATATGAACTAGGTTCTTGTTTTGAAAGAGCTTGAATTCATGTTTGGAAGATAACATTTATATAAATGATGAAAAGACACTGCAAGCTAGAATAAATAACAAAGTGCTCACACTAATGAAGTCAAACATTTACATTCTACAAAGATAGAGAAAATAGCATTGTTACTAGATTAATTTAGCCACTCATTGAAAGATTGGGGATTCATTCAACAGATGATAAAGACCTTGGGAGTGGAGAAGAGTGTCAGCTGAGATAAAATTTCAAAAGTCCTTAAGGTCTCTGTATCCTTCCCTTTTTTAAAGACTTGCCAGGGTATCCTGTGACTGGCAATGATAAAGTTATTGATGTATTGAATATTTGTTATGTAATATACGACCTGGAAGGATCGTGTTTGTTTCCAAAATCATTCACATGACATTAATTTCTTCTTTGTTTACTGAAAATGCCAGAATGTTTGAAAAGCCATATATGGTGTAGAAACTTGAGCAAAAGCCTGGCAAAGGGGAAGAGGAGAAATTCTAACTCTGAATATTCTTAACTTACACTGCCAAGTAGCTTCACTTAGTCTTGTGTATTCACTTTTTTTAAACCAAAGGAATGCATGAAAATGTTATTCACATATGTGGTTCAAAAAGTCCAATGATAAACTATAATTCCCATTGGACTGTTCTATTCCTACTTCAAGAGTCAGTATTTTTATGCTCTTAGTTTTTCTGTGTTTTCATAAGTCTAAATCACACTTGGTACACTGTGGCCCATCAGCCAGATCTGGTTCCTGACCTACTTTTTTAAGACCTACGAACCAAGAATTTTTTTCTTTTTCTTTTTTTTTTTTTTTTTTTTACATTTTTAAAGGGTTGTAAAAAATCAAACAAAAAATTAAGATGGATATATGATAAAAGACCATATGTGGTCTATAGAGTTTATAATATTTACTATTTGATCCTTTACCGAAAAATTTAGATCTCTGATCTACATAGGGTGTATGTGTGAATGTGCATGCATACACATACATACATACAAACACGTACACATATATGTACTTGTTAACAACCTACACATTTACGATAAACTGGCTTATACCTCTTATCATTTTTTTTTTTTTTAGTCTTAACATTAGTATTCTCTTATATTGGTTACACTTTTTTAAAAGATTTTATTTATTTATTTATGAGAGACAAAGAGGAGAGAGGCAGAGACAGAGGCAGAGGGAGAAGCAGGCTCCATGCAGGGACCCCAATGTGGGACTCGATCTTGGGACTCTGGGATCATGCCCTGAGCTGAAGGCAGACAGTCAACCGCTGAGCCACCCAGGGGTCCCACATTGGTTACATTTGTAAAATACCATACTTAAAATACTTGTTTCTTGTTCCAGCACCTTTGGGTAGGCATATAGATAGATCTGTAGTCAGTGACTAGTGGAAACTTTCTTGATATTTATCCAGGCTTAGTATTATTTTCTAAATTTTCATGACTGAGACCAGGCACTTTACACTCAGAAGCTAGCATAATGCCCGATGCTTAATGAAACTCAAATGTTTCTTGAATATGTATTTGTATGTATGTGTGTATTATATGTATGTGTGTGTAAGACAGTTTATCTCCCGGGGGATCCCCACAGTCGGGTTTGCAGAAGCTTGTATAGTTCCTCACAGTTGGCCCTGTAGTCTTGGTATTTATTTTCACACTTGTCACTTTAAATAAAGTGACTCAGAAACTTATACACTTAAGTAAACTTTTAGGTTGTTACTGAAATATCTTCTATTTTGTTCTTCATTCCCCATCACTAGTGTAAAACGTTTTCTTGTGTGTGGATTTGAGGTTATTGTATTGGAGGTGACTTAGGCATTAATTGTAGGGTCAGATTTATTTATTTTTTTTAGGGTCAGATTTAGATCCCTGAACTAGAATATTATATCATTCAGACCCTGAATAAATGTTTAAAGAGCATCTTAATCAGACCCTTAGTTAAAGAGACTTTCATATGTATTCAAATAATGATAAATGTTTAGCACCCTAGAATATTTTCAGTCCTCTAGAGCAGTGGTTCTGAGACTTTAGCATGCATCATACTGACAAGAAGTGTTTGTTAAAATACCGGTTTCTGGGCCCCAAGTTCAAGGTTTCTTGCTTACTAGGTCTGAGAAGGCATGAGAATTTGCATTTCTAATAAATTCCTAGATGATTGTGATTCCTGTGATCCAGGAAACCATACTTTGAGAACCCCTGACCCAAGATAGTGGTTTTCAGCACACTGGAATAACTTGTAGAACTTTAACAAAATCTTGATGGTTTGTGCCTTCTTCTTGGAAATTTTGACATAATTATGTGGAGATAAGGACTAAGTATGAAGCTTTTAAAAATACCCAGAGTGGTTCTGATGTACAGCTACTTAGGTGTAGAATTTGAATATGTATATACATAACGGTTCTTAGTCGGGCAGAAAGTACCTAATCCTGCACAATGGTAAGAAGGCATGGGGAAGGTAGGGAAAAGGCCAAAATAGAAGGCTTCAGTAAACCTATGGTACCTGAAGGTTTATCTGTCTATATCATAAGCTCATAGAGAAGAGAGTAGGTTGGACAGAAGAAATGGTATGCAACATGTAGGATAGATTTTTGTTTCATAAATAATCCTAGGTAGTAAATTGTTTACATTTCTGAAATGTAGCCATTCTGATACTGAGTGCTTCCAATGCCAGCAACAGAGGGATAATTTTTTTTAGTTTACAAATAGATATAAAGTAAGCGTCGTTTATGCCATATTCAAATAACTTTTATTTATTAATATGTTCTGTTTAATAGGATGAGAAGAAGAAACCGAAAGACTAGGAGATACGGAGTTTTGGACACTAACATAGAAAACATGGAGTTGACACCTTTAGAACAAGATGATGAGGATGATGATAACACTTTGTTTGATGCCAATCATCCTCGAAGGTAAGTGTTGGGCAGTTTCATTCCATGAATTAGGGAGGCAAGCCCTTGTTAAGTAAATTGAAAAAATAAAGTAGAAAAAATACAGTATTTAATTTAGCGGTTTTTATGATAACAGATTTTATTTGGTTATATTTGATGAAGTTCTTTTTTTTTAAGATTTTATTTATTTATTCATGAGAGAAAGAGAGAGAGAGAGAGAGAGAGAGGCAGAGACCCACGCAGAGGGAGAAGCAGGCTCCAAGCAGGGAGCCCGACGTGGGACTCAATTCTGGGTCTCCAGGATCACGCCCTGGGCTGAGGGCAGCACTAAACCGCTGAGCCACTCGGGCTGCCCTGATGAAGTTCTTTATACTACCCCACAATAGCTCACATGCACATGGCTTTGCTAAAATAGGTAGAAATAATACCATTCCAAAAAAAAAATCTATATTATATATCTCCTTCCAGAGCTTTGTCCTTTGAACTGCTACATACTGATAAGTAATATGTAGTAAGTCTGTGTGTGTTTGTGTGTATGAGAGAGAGGCAGAAAGATAAATATTAGTAAACTTGATTTTTCTTTTTGCATTCTGAAGATATTTTGATTTTGGTCTGTGCTCTTCTATTTGTAAATCATGCTTTCACTCAAAATTGTGGGACTAATGGTCTACTAGTGTAGCTGCAACATTTATTCTTATAGATCTGTTCTTGCTGAGTGTTAAGACCTTTCCTAAGAGATTTGTATAAGCAAAATTACATGGTTATAAACTTAGTTCCCAAGCAAATGGAATGGTGAAAGGAGGTAGTAAAGATTCCATTCAGTAGGGAAAGACATGTTGAAATACAGGGGAGATTATTTGGCCAAAGGAAAACTAGAGTCCACAATTAGGTACAAATACCATGAGTACAGAAATCTTGTTTTTTTTTTTTTTTGTTTTTTGTTTTTAAGATTTTATTTATTTATTCATGAGAGACACAGAACGAGAAGCAGAGACATAGGCAGAGGGAGAAGCAGGCTCTCTGCAAGGAACCCGATCCAAGACTCCATCCCAGGACCCCGAGATCATGCCCTGAGATGAAGGCAGATCCTCAACCACTGAGCCACCCAGGTGTCTCAATCTTGGATTTTTATACAGGCAAAGTTGGGAGGACCAACTTTGGCAGGACATAGGGATGTGCCACAGGTTGTTTTTGTTTTTGTTTTGTTTCCTTTTTTGTTTTGAGAGAAATAGGTAGAGTTTTAGAATCTGCTAAAGAATTTGGTACTATCCTGCTGTTATTGCAAAACTATTGGTCTTGTTTGTGTGGAGTGTATATATTCATATAATCAGATTTGTGTTGTGAAGTAATACCTTTTGTAGTGATGGGGAAGGTGGCTTAGAAGAGACGAAGGATGGAGAAGGACAGAGGACAGACCAGGGTACATAGAAGGCACATAAAGAAGAGAATGGTTTCCATGAGATATAATTACCTCTAGTTATCTTTTATTTTATGGCCTGCCTCATCACAGATCTTTCTCCAATATTTATCCCTCTTTTGCCCCACTTTTCATGAATTTTGCATTCTAATAGGGAGCTAGACATTAATCAGAGCTACATAAACAGATTAAGTACAGGGTGATATGTGAACTTGTAGTGAGAGCATAGAACAAATAACCAAAAACTAATGGTCCAGAAAAGCCTCCTGGACAAGAAACATTAATGGAGACCTGAAAAAATGAGTAGAAGTTAGACTAAAATGAAAAGTGGTTACAGGGGTAAGGATTGGAGAGAAAACAGCAGGCACAAAGCACCAGAGGCAAAAGAGAATGTAGAGTATCCAAGGAAGTAAAAGAAGCTAAATAGATGCTATATTAATATGTATGAGAATAAATGAAGGAGTGAATAAATAATCTTTGAGCTTTGAATGCAAAAGTAAGAGTGATGGATAAGACAGAACAAAGAATCAAAAGCCAGATCATGATCCATGGCAGTCAGTGAGAAGTTACTCTACAGGTTATAAAAAAGCCACTTGGGAAATTTAAGATGGGGGAAAATATAATCAAAGTTGTGTTTTGAAAATTACATAGATTGTAGAGAAGCAAGGTAAGAAGTAAGGCAACCAGGAAGACCAGTTAGATAGTACAAGTACATGAGGTGGCCGGTACCAGAATGATAGCAAGAGAAACAGAAAGGGGTAAATTATTCAAGAAACTTTAAAAGGTATTATGAGCAAAATTTAGGAAATGTGTTTGGAGAGTAAAGGAGAGAGAAATTATTATAATAATGGAAAAGCATGTTTCAGGGGTAATGATAATTGTCAATGATAATTGATAATGGCATCATCTTCAGATTTTTAGTAGTATGTCCCCATATATTTGAAAAAAAGACTTAGAAAAAACTTTTGTATAGATATGTTTAAAGTAAGGAGAACAGCAAATAAACAGTGCTTACCTGTTCATTCGCAGATTCATTCATTCATCCAAAAAATGAATGATGGAGCAGCTATATATACATATATATAGGTGCTGTTTAATGCCTGGGACTGATCTGGCCACTTGGGACTGACAGTAATAAAGCTGACAGTTTCAGAATCACTTTGCCTATGGCCCTAAAATAAACAAAGCTTCTAAGAAGGTTTAGGATTTGTTAGTTTTCTCTTCACAACCCCATCTTGCCCAAGACTGAGAGTATATAGTTAGATATGTGATTTGTCATAGTTTTTTCCTCCTCCCCTCTTCAGTGTGTTTATCATAATCGCTTGAAATATAATTGAACTCATTTGAACTTGTGTTCAAATTTAGATTCCCTCTTCCCATTTTCATTGTCATTTTTAATATGAAAAATACTAACATGCTTCCAAAAATAAAAACTACACACATTTTTTGAAGAATACACACAAAGAAGTATCACAATTATTTTGTAATTATAAATTATACTACAGTTAATAACGTTGTACATATGTATTTTTGTGTTGTTGCAGGTGCATTTTCAGGGTAAATTTCTAGAACTGGAATTAAAGTTCAAAGGGTATGAAATCAATTTTAACCATGAAAATTAGAAGGGACTATGAAATATCCCCATGGACATAGCAAATTACATGAATTCATTTTTTTTCTATTAAAAGCAGTGATAAACTGCCTATTATTTGTCCCCAGTTACTCTACTAAGCTATGGGAATATGGTAGTGAACAAAATTGGACAAATTTCCCATCCTCGTTTTAGTTAACAATCTAGTAGATGTACATAAGCTAGAAATACACAACAAAGATGTCTTGGCTAGACTTGAGATTTTCCTTTACTGGTTTTTGACATTGCCAAAATCAGGGTAATGGTCTTCTCTAAAGCAGACCTACTTTTGCCTCTTTTAAAATGATCATTGAGATGGATATTTCACTGCACCAAGAAGCGAAGAGCAAACAGTTTTTCTGTGTTCTCCATTTTTATTTTTCAAACAATATTAAACATCAATTAAATAACATCTGCACTGATTCTAGGCCTCTGCTTTGATTTTTTTTTCATACTCTGTGTGGTTACAGACCCCCTTTTCTGTCTCTCACTTAGGGGAAAGTAGACACTTTTCTTTTCTACTACAGTTTTGTAGTAAGAAACAATAGTTTTCTGTGGCTGACAAGTTTTGTAGAGGTGTGTTTATATTCCTATTACCTTCTGTAGCTTAGAGATTATTGTCTGCGATGTGATGTACTGTTCAAACTCTGCTACTTCATTTGAAGCTGATTCACTGGGTAAGACTCTCTCTGATCTTCTAATGTTAATATTAAAAATTAAACATATTATGCTATCAATTTAGTAAACAATTCAAATTTATCTTGTGGGAAAGATATATATATATATAGATCTTAATTGTGACTGACTTAAGTAACATTATCAGGGTTAACGCTGTTTGTTTCTCCCGTTAGTAATGGGGGGAAATCAATACTTAGATGGAGATTATATTGTGAGGTACTTTTAGGGCCTGAAAGAGGACTTTTACCTAAGACTTCCCAGTGGTCCTACCATATAAATGGTAGAAGAAGCCAAGGGAATGGATGATAATATTGGTAGAGATGTCTTTACAGGGATAAGATCAGGGATCTTATCACTGAGCCCAATGGGGCACCCTGGGCAGAGCAGTAACAGAACTACAATAGGAGCAATTATAATAGTCACTTGTTAGGTATCTACTTGGGTGCAGGATATACAGACACTGTACTAAGCTCTTTACATATATTATGGAACCATCAAGACAATCTTGTAAAATAGTTCCTTTTGGTCTTATTTTAAAGATAAAAAATCCGAGGCTCAGAGAGTTTAATTTAGGCTTCTCTTCCTACTGTAACTTAATCCCATTTTTAAAATACGTATTTGATTTATACCTTTATAAAGAGAATAATTGTTAGTTCTCTTCATTCTGTCTTCTATATCAACACTTGCTTTTACTTTTTATTTTGCAAATGAGGACCCTAAAAATGAAGAATGTAAATATTATGATGTGCCTACCTTGCCAACTGCAATGCAGAATCCTATTAGTCTACAGTATAACTGCTGGTAATTCTTGTGGGATCAGCCTTACTGATGCTGCCTTCATTGTTTAAGTGCTTTCTAAAATTAGTTCCTCTTTATTTTCCAGATCCTATCCACAGAATAACAGGAAGCAAGTTATTTCCAGAGAGACAAATGAATTTCCTTGCTTATAATTTTATCACGGCATAAAACTATCCTTTTGTAGCCAGCTCTTTCTGAGAGGAGTTTTTATTGTGGTTTTTAATATATCAGAATTTTAATGATTGCTGTTGGTAGTTAGAATTTGGGGTAATTATTTTCACTGTTTCTTTGTATTAGATGAAACCATATGAAACTGCCAAAATGTGGTTTAATATAACTTTCCTCAAGGAAATTTATTACTTCCTATAATAGTATATCACACATAGGGCAGACTCCAAATACAGTGCATCATGGCTCTGGCTCCTTTTCTTTGCCGTCTCTTGGTTCTGTTGGATCTGCACATCTTCATGTGTTGGCCTCATTTTTAGGTGCATCCCAGCATTTCCTATAATCATACCTAGAGTGGTAACTTTCAGTGGAATTTAGGGACTTGCTTTCTTCTGTCTCTTCCTCAGGAATGAGGAAAGTTTCCCCCAAAACTCTAAACAGATCTGTTTTTTTGTTTTGTTTTGTTTTGTTTTGTTTTTGCTTTCTATATTATTGGTTGTGTGGCCATTTCTAAACTAAACCCCAGGAAGAAAAGTGGAAGTACTGTGATTAGCTCAGAATTATCATTTTTATTTGAACGGATATTGAGATGTTAACCACCATTACCACTATACCTAGAACTTTTAACTGTTGAAGTTAATACAAATTGGGAAATTGTAGGAATGTGAAAAAAAATAATTTGAGCAACTTGGTTAATCTAATTTCTTTTTTAATTTTCTAATTTCTTTTGAAGTGCTTATTGATACTCTAATTTGGTTTATTAGAAGTAATATTTTTATGTTTAGTTACTTGAAACATTTTACACAAAGATATTAGAAAACTAAAACGCAAATGTCAATTCTATAATTGTAAGATGTGTCAGCCCACTTGGATAGAAAAACTGTTGAGGAATTAGGTAGCTTATACTGACTAAAAATTACCTTCATTTTTCTCAAAGAAAAATATTGGAAACAAATACTCATAAACAGTCCCCCAAAAAAGTTTAAAATACTGCTTTACTACACAACAAATGAAAACAGTACTTTCTTACCTTGTGTTTGATTTCTACTGAACATTAAAATTATTAGTATTTTATGATGACATACATACACTACAAGACCTTTTTACCATTCTTGGTAGCAGCTTCTAAAAGCTGGCACTTACATCACTTCAAGGCTATTTCAGTAGTTTTTGTCAAGTATGTAATTTTTAAAACCCTAAATTTGCTTTTTAGCTACTTCTGTTTTGCTTCAATAAATTTAATATTGTATGGCTTCATTACATTTGCGCTCAATGGTATTGACCACAAAATATTTTCTGGTTATTAACATTAGCATATCAGAATTAGAAAGCAGATTTGATATAAGTATTTAACCAGAAACACTCATTAAGAAGATCTTATTCAGTTACCAGTTTGAAAATGGTTCTGATTTCTAAAACACTACTTTCAATGAAAAACATATTATCAGAATAAACACTAAGATAATTAAAAGTAAATAGAATAGAGGAATGTGTCAATTACTAATATTTATGTTAGATAAAAATTGGTATTTTAGGATCTTTAGTGGTATGACTAGTAGGATCATCTGTACTTTCTGCACTTAATGGGTTCTATGCTGTCTTTGCCATTACTTAAATAAGATTAATAAGTAATAAAAGGTAATAAGAGAACCCTCATGTTCTTCTTCTTTCAGTATGTTTTACTTTCCTGTGGACACTGAGCCTTAGAAGAAAATTTGCCTTATCCCATTAATAATTAGACATCACAGTGTGCTTATTGGTTAAAAACATGAATCATTTGTATATTATTTTAACAAATGTTACATCAGATTTTATTTGGTAATGCTGTTTTCTCATATCATTGCATGGTCTAGAATTGTCCTATATAATTTGATAGCCATTAGCCACATGTGGCTCTTGAGGATATGAAATGTGACTAGTGTGATTGAGGAACTGAAATTTTAATTTTATTAAAATTTACTATAAATTGCCAGATGTGGCTAGTAGCTCTTGTGTTAGAACAGACCTAGAGCAAAAGTATTTGACTGATTTGGTTTAAATTAATACTATTAAATGAAAACTTATACAACAGTTAAATGACAAATTTCTATTTATATAGCAGGTGATCCATTTAATGAAATGTTTACAGCTTTTGTTCAGGATTTAAATTCTCCTCTGATTATTTGAATTGCAGTCTGTCTAAGGTGAGATAGATGAATATGCATAACTACCATGAAGCTGATATGCATGAATGGTGTTAAAGGCAATACAGGGACAAAGATCTCAAGTTTATGAAAAATTAAAACACAAGTTATTAAAACCTTTCCCAGTGTTCTCAGTTAGTAGTCATTCTTTAGAAGCCACAGATACTGTATCTTTAAAAGAACTTGAGAGAGAGAGAAAAAAAAAAAAAAACTCCAGGAATCTAATATTTGCAAATATATTTAAGTGAATAAAGAGTAACAATACTCTGGACTCCATTAGGACAGTTTTGTTTTGTTTTGTTTCTGAACCTGATGTAGATTTGTAACTGTTGAGATAGTTTAAGATTTTCAGTTAGCTTTTAGGTTGTCCTTGAAAATAGTGTCTTTTCTTTTAATCATTGTTTCATTATATAATATGAAAAGACAGGACATTCTTGAAGTTTGAAAAGTACTCAAACTGAGGTTTCCATAAGATTTATTAACATTCTCTTTATCTCATAGAAAACCATGATGATTTTTCTTTATTGGGTTAAGAATACTTAACAATGCTGTAGAACAAATTTCTAGAACTTACTCATCTTGCATAACTCAAACTTTATAACCATTGAGTAGCAACTCCCCATTTCACTCTCCTCTCAATCCCCAGAAACCACTTTTGTACTCTCTATTTCTCTAAGATTGGCTGCTTTATTTCCATATTTACTTTTGTCTATTTTAATAAAGAACATAGAATTACAGAAGTTTTTTTCTGAATTCAGGAGTTTTTCTCATGTCATAAGAAGTCTGTAGTAATTGAATCCTGGTATCAGTTCAGTAGCTGTTCGATCATAATGTTTACATTTATTCAGTTTTCTCCATCCTTTCCTCATGCTTATTTTATCCAGCTTCTATGGCTGCTATTATTTTAGCCATCGCGTCTGTTTCAGGCAACAAAAGGGTAAGAAGCAAGAACCCACCTCAAATCAGTCTCTTTATCAGGAAATCAAAATTTCTCAGAACTATCCTCTTCTTTCTAACAGTCTTCTACTCCTCTTTGCTAGCAAAACCAAAAACATAAAGAAAGTCAATATTTTTATTAGCAAACCAAAAGAGATAGTTAAGTGTTGAATAGATAGCTTATAATATTTCACCCTGACTGTTCAGAATGTTTTCTAAAGGTTAAATTTGGCAACTGGTAAGAGAAATATTTGCCTTTGGTGGTCACTGAATAAAGGTATGAGTTCTAGGGAATTATTGTTCATGAGTAGCAGTTTTGCAGAGCAGTAATAGGAATTTAACATCATAAACAGATTAGCTTTTTTTTTTTTTTAATACAGCTGTAAATGGTAGAACAATAGAGCATTTGACATTGCATCTAATCTTTAGACTTAAGTGACTAAATACTCATGACTGAGAAGTGCTGTGGTAAAATTAGGAGCACCAGAAGGTGATTATGTAGACTCAAGTGCTTCTTGAGCTTCTGTCATTGATAACTGAATATCCTTACTTCAGTCTCCTGAATCTTGTTTCTATTTCCTTACCAAGTCACCTGACAAGTAGTGTGACTGGACTGCATCTCTAAATGTTATTCCAGCTCTTGGGCTTTGTAATGGTTTCTGTTTTCATCCAGAAGAGTTCCATAAAAAGACATCCTTAATCACTTGGAAACTGTTTTATCCCATTCTTACAAAGAATAACTTATCCAGTAAATAATGGACCAAGATGCCAATAGAATTCAGGCTTACTTTCTAGGCTGAGGTTGTTTTTTGTCCTCTAAGTAATTTCCATGCTGTATTTGTGAGTCTGTAATAAGAGAGAATTATGTTAATTCTTCTTTTTTTTTTTTTTTTTCTTTTTTTGTCATCACCATCTTCCCAGTATCAAGCAATTTTCCTGGCAGATGATAGTTCAGTGTATGTTTGGTGATTAAATGAATGTCATTTTAGAAAAAAAAAAAATGTATGTATTAAATTTAGTAGCACACACAAACCAATAGGTTGCATACCCTATTTTAAATAAATCAAGGCATTAGGTATTGTGGTTACTGATACCTGTCTTCACATGAGACTATATTTGAAATAAATTTGTCTGTACTTGTTCTACATGTCACTGCCATAGAATGTGGTTTAGCAAGGATATAATGTTCTTAGGGTTTTTTAGATCTTAAATTCTAACTTAAATTTGTTAATTTCAGTAGTTATTTACAGCTTAAAAATTGTCAATTCAAAATTTAAACGGTATTAATTGAAGAATCTCTATACCTCCCTTCATGCTAAGGTAACATAAGTTTTATGGAGATTTTTACCATTATTCATTTAATCTAGACATTATTAATTTTAAGCTGTAACACTAAGAAAGAAGTCAATTTAATTATGAAATAATATGATATTTTTGTGTAATAGTGGAATTGTGCACACCAGCTTCTTAATACTTTTGCATTCTTCCTCCCTTCTAAAGAATTCGGCAATTGCTCTTGCCTTCGGGTGTATTTCTTGGTTTGTAATAGTTTTTCAGAACAGAAATTAGCAAAGGTTCGTCTACTTGGGATATTGGGACATCTTCCCATTTTTAAAGTCACGGTTGTTTCTTGGCAAAAATATGGAATTCTCACCATTATTTCGGTAGTAAACATTTGCTTCCCCAATAATAAACTATAGTTTACTACTTTCATTTGTTATACACATACAGTAACTTTTGCTTCAGTAATAATTCATGATATTATCTTTTTAAAGGCATTCAAGACATTAAACTCATTCTCTATAATACCAACAATGCATGTAATTCTATTGAAGTGACAAAGAACAAAGAGCCGGATCAGCTTTGTGCACATATAGGCAGTGGCAACTACATAGTAACCACCACCTGTCTGATCACATTTCTAAGATGCCTTCCATCAGCTGGAAGATGCATCTCAGGGTCAGAGATGTTAAAATATGAAAAATGTGTTTTAGAAACTGTGAAATCTAGTCATCCCTGCGAGAAGGTAGCCTTACTGTTCTGCTTGGTTTTGGGGCTTGAACCTCTAGTCCTGCCACTTTCTGGCCAAAAGAACATGTTGTTAACAAGTCCACACAGATTATATTATGTATTCCTCATTCTGTGTCTAAGCTTGAACCTTCAGTCTGCCTTGTACAACTTTGCCTCACCAGATACTGGAAACTCTTGGTTATTTTCCTGATGCCATACATACTAAGGCTTCACATTTTTAAATTGCTGTGAGATCTCTGAGAAACTGCGTTTGGGGTGGAAAATAGGAGAGTTCACTGAGGAGGTGATAAATTTAAGTTGCAGCTATTTTCGAAACTAGTAAGTTATTCTAATAAGAGCCTTATGAAAAAAGAAAGTTGCTTTTCAACTGAAAGCATGTGTCAAGGGATGCCGTGTATGAGAGTGTGTGCATTTGGCATGTTGTGAGCCCCTTTAACATAGGATATATCCTAGGATCATGGAAAATCAGTCAGATTTGGGGCCAGATCAAGAAGGCCATGTTAAATATACATAACTAAATATATATTAAGGATTTCGATTTTACTATTTGTGAAAGTGGTCATAAATCATTAACTGCTTTGGTGTGGAGTGATACTATGAGATACATGTTCTAGGAAAAGGATCTTGGTGACCTTATTAAAAAAAAAATGAGTTGGAAAGAAACTAAGGTCTAATTTTTTGAAGCTATTTCAGTTATTCAGTTGAGAAGTATAAAAAACAGAAGCAAAAGCTAGTTTAGGAGATGAAGGAAATGAAAACATTTGACAAGGCAGTAATACTCAATAGGATGTAGGGCATGAGTAGTAGTCAGAGGGCCTTGGTGCCCCCACTGGTGGAATGGTGACTAGATAGGTTGTGTTACCATTGTATGTGTTAAGAGGGTGAGAGGAAGGCCAGGTTTAAGGCTAGAAGATGACAGGTTTGATTCTTAATAGGTTAAAAATATTTCCTATGGGGCATGTAGAAAAAACATCTTCATTATTATTTGGTCTTTAGTGTAGTCGTGCCAGAGAAACTAGAGAATAGTGGTTCTACATAGCACATTGTAAGTGCTAGACAGGATGAAACATCTAGAATGGAATTCTGAGGCAATCCCAATTCAAGGAATGCAATGAGAAAACAGGTTGTACAGTCTGGAAAATAAAAAGATAAGATAAATAAGATAAATCTTATCTTCTGGAAAATAAAAAGATAAGATCAGAAGATAAATCTTCTCTTCAATAAGATTTGGATATATGCAAAATAATAGGTATGCATGTTCACATATGTTTTGGGATTGATTATGAATCTTAAAATGCATTTCTGAAACTGTACAATAAGAGATTCTTCGTGTACTAGGTACTTCTTGATCCCAAAACATCTTACAGTGTCATCATTAAATGTTGCTTAGATTCTGATAAGTAGCCTGAGTTCAAAAGGCTATTTAATGCTACAGTTGGGAATTAGGTACTTGTCATCTTATGTTTTTACTCTGCTAAATGGAACTGCAAGATTTATTCATCTGATTTTTTTCATAGTCCACAAATTCATTATCAAAACGATCAAGAGTTTCAGGCATGCAAAGGATAAGAGTTGTGTAAAAATGAGGACTAGGTTACATTGTTTTTTAATAGCCTTCAGTATCTTTGTTAAAAAGCTTAAATTTATCCTCAAATTAAAATATATTAAAAGTTCATTAGCTTTAGATTGTTTACTGAAGATTCAGATAAAATAATAAATTGGAAGAGAGTATAGTCATTCATATTTCCAATGAATTTTTAAATGTTGCTGGTGATTGTAAAGAAAGACTTATTAAGTTAGTAAGATCTGCACACCCTTGGCTGTTCTTTTACTCCAAATACTTTTTGGTTGTAATGGTCTTACCCGCAGAAATTTCTTGAAAGCAGTGGGTTTAGATTAATAGTACATCCTGGTGTAGAATTAGAGTTAAGGCCTAAAAAAGATGTATGTGATAAAAATGTAAACTCATACTACCAAAACTAGTCAGTAAAATAAGAAAATAGGCAACCTTATGGAAAAGTTCTATATGGATACACTTTGTAACTGAATTATAAATATTAAAAACATTTTTTGAGTGGCATCTGGGTGGCTCAGTAGGTTTGGCATCTGACTCTTGATTTCAGCTCAGATCATAATCTCTGGGGTCATGAGATCAAGCCCTGGGTTGAGACTTCATGCAGAGTCTGCTTGGGATTCTTTCTCCCTCTCCCCCTGCCCCTCCTACTGGTGCTTCCATACACACACACTCTCTTTCAAGTAAATAAAACAAACACATTTTTTTTGTTTCAGAGTATACTTAGGCATGTAGCTTCAGTTATATCCTCATTTCTGAAGGTTTAGAAGTAAAGAATTGTATTTACAGAAACTATAGAAACAAATAACTTTGGGAATATTTTGAAATGTTTTTGAATTGTTCCAGGATGAGCATTTAAAGTTTTGTTTTTTGTTTTTCTTGCAGATAAGAATGTGCCTTTTAATGAGAGGACTTCATCTTTCTACAATGAAGAGCAGAATTTCTATGTTTAAGGAATAAGAAGCCACTTTATCACTGGGGGAGGGGGGTATTTAAGTTACATATATTATGACAAATTTTAATTTGTTGCAATAAATACTGTATCGTTTTGTTATGTCTTTGTATGTATAGAAGTGCTCTTAATGGGCTCAGAGTTGTTGGGAGGGAACTGCACTATAATAGAAATCTGTATGAAAATTACTTTAAGCAAGGTGTTTTCTGATCAGTTACTATTGCTTACCATATTGTAAAAAGTTTTATATATTAATCAGTTAATGTTATTTTGTTTGGGGGTTTTATTTTATTATTGTTATTATTATTATTTTTTTTTTGGTGATTGCCCATTAGTTGCTTTTCCCCCCCATTAATTGTTTTTTGCTAAAACTATAAATCCCAGCAACAAACTGGTGTGTAAAAATAATTTAAGATTTCTTTACAGAGATGTATTCCCCATTTTTGTGGGAAAAAAGCCAAGTTTACTTTGCATTTGATTTTTTTAAATATTAATAAATGAGTTGTATGCAAAAAAATAAATATGATTTAAAAATTATTTTAAAGTGGTACAGAAAGAATATTTACAAAATAAACCCAAATATAGAATTATATAACATAAGTATTTTATATGATTTCTAGAAAAATCTTTCAAAAAATGTAACCATTCATATTTAGCAATTTGTTAAATTAAGATAGCTACTTTGATTAGATAATTTAGAAAACAATACATTTCAAAGCCATTTTATTTATTTACAGCATCGTGAGAGAAGTAATGGCAAAACATTCCAGTCATATATTAAGATGCAGGAGAGTAAGAAAGTAAGTGTGTAGACTTTGGCAGAGACTTAATAGCTCTGAACAAATTATGTAACTCTGTTGAGCTTCAATTTTTCACATTCTAAAATTAGGAGGGAATTTACGGGAAAAGCATGGGTCACAAGTTTCGTTGCTCATAGGGACCAGGGAGGAAATGTAAATATGTGGTGTCTGTCAGGATAGTCTAAGTCAGATAGTAGTAACAGATGGTCCCCAAATCACATGGGTTATAACAAAGATTTATTTCTCACTCATGCTACCCATTTGTTATGGACTGTGATTCTGCTCTCCGTTGTCTTTTCTTCAGGGTCAAGGCTGATGGAAAAACTTCTGCTTGGGATATTGCCTCATAGCTAGATGTCCAGACGTGTGAACTGCATGCTAGTTCATAAGCTTCTGCCCTAAAGTGATACATTTTATTTCCATCTACATTTTATTGGCCAAAACAAACTCTAAGGCTACTCCAGAGTCCAACAAGGCAAGGATAGGTAATCTGCTAGCAATGAGGTAAGTTGAAGTATTTGGCCACCCAAAATGCCAACTTAGTTTTACCAAGTATGCTAACTGGCTTAACCACAATGAGTCAGGTTCCCCTAATGTCATTGTATTTTTGTATGTTGTGTAATCAGGGACTTAAAGTTAAAATACATTTCCTACAAAAAATAAATAAATAAATAAAATAAATTTCTTCTTCTAAAAGGGTCAACTTCTGTTTCGCTCCCACAAATAGTTACTCTGAGGAACACTTGCCCAGTGCTACTAAGTCATGATATTGTTTTCCAAGGAAAACTAAGACTCCAGATTTCTTGTATAAAGTTTTCTCATTTTGAAATATTATTAGAACACTTTTCTGGATTTAAGTTTAGCCCCATACCTACCATTTTGTGATATTTGAAAATCCTATACAGTAGTATCTTAGAAATAATGGTAATTAATTTACTGACTGCTGTTATTTATAGACCGACTTTTACACTGAAACTAAATGGAGGTAAGAATCAAATCCACCCTAGAATAAGAATTCTGTTTAAGATAAAGTAATGATAATTTTAATAAATGATCTCCAAGTTAGTTTTTTTTTTTTTTTCCAAGTTAGGTTTAAAGATGTTACCAAAATGCCTTAAGTAGCAGCAATAACTTTATTAGAAATACACAATTTCTCTAGGTGACTATTTTAAAGAGATATCCTTAACTGAATATGGAAACTCTGGCATGTTTGTTAAAAATGCTCTTATTTCATTACATTTATTTTTTATTTTTATTTTTTTTAAGATTTTATTTACTTATTCATGAGAGACACAGAGAGAGAGAGAGAGAGAGAGAGAGAGGCAGAGGCAGACACACAGGCAGAGGGAGAAGCAGGCTCCATCAGGGAGCCTGATGTGGGACTCGATCCCAGGACTCCAGGATCACGCCCTGGGCTGAAGGCAGGCACTAAACTGCTGAGCCACCCAGGGATCCCCTCATTACATTATATAGTCATTCCTGAACTGCACATCTACTGATAAATAATCATCATAATAAGCCACACTCTGATTAACTTGCCAGATAGTATGCCAAAGTTTAGCTTCATTAGATATGTAACAAGCATGCTGATAAAATTGTTAGTATTTTCATCTCAAAGCTGTACATTATAAAATAGCTGGGGATACTTAGATGTTGTGAAAACCTGTTACTATTCTTCTTTCCCATTTTATACTTCTTTGTGGCTATTTTGTTGATGAGAACCTAACCTAGGAATTAGAGATCAATAGAGTGTAATATAATTGTGGTCGTAGCTTAGAATTAGAGTAAATTAGAGAAAGGATAAGTTTGGAGTAATTTATAGATGTTGTACACTTGAACTGACCAACTACTACATGAAGCTAGAAAATTAAGTAGCTTCTTTCTGCCTAATTTCTTGTAATTATTAGGTAGATAACCACTTCAGTCCAGTGAAAAGAAGCCCCTGGGCTTGGACTCAAACTGCACCCAGTCAGCTTCTAGGCGATTACTGACTTTAGTTGCCTTACTGAAGGTATAATCTATTACCTTGTATCACTTATGCTTTTCTCTTTTCTTTTTTTTTTTTAACTACTTTAGTTTTAATTTTATTCATTTTTTTCTTATATAATATAGTTTTACCTCATTTATACCTCTAAGTGAAACAATAAAGGAAAGATAGTTTGTTTTTCTCATGTTGGGAGGTAAAAAGAACTTAAAAAAAGATTGAAGGGATGACTCTAGCCAAATAATCAAATGATCTGTTCCATAAACATTTAGAATACTTCCCTGAATATTCCCCTGGCTACCCCACCAAGGCTACCCAAGTCAAAAATGACTTCCATAAACACCATCAGCGACCTGTTAGAATCAAGCAAAAATTACTCAATATCAAAATTATTGATATTTTCTCTCATTTGCACTATTAGTCCTATATCAGAAGTTGAGCATTTTAAATCTACAGACTCCAATATATTTTATCTGCCCCTTCTGCCCCCTGGCAATAGTATGTTACAAAGCAAGAAATAAAGATAGAAGGGAAGAAATTAGAGGTCGAGGAGTGGGTCTTCCTCATAACTTTCATGAGAAGCTGCTTGAGAAACCCTGAATGCTGTGTATTCATTCTATCATAAGATTCTAAAATAGAGCCACAGTGTAGGATGTATGGGCAGGTGTCTGACTTTGTTTTTGCGTATGTTTCTAAGTTTGTGTGTTTTTATTTGGATTTCTCTTTATTCTTATTATACAGGTTCCTTTAGTACTCATGCCATATCATTCAGGGATAAGGCAAAATTACTCAGTCCATTTTTGTCAAATAGGCTTTTGAACCAAAGTGAGGCAAACGTCTCTGATAGTTATTTCTGTTAACCTGCCATGGTCCTTTTTGGAACAACTTGGATCCCCACCTACTGTCATTACCTAAGAAGGATTAGGAATTCATTTCATCCTTTGACTCTACTCATCCCCTTGCCTGAAGAAAGTTCTTGAAATAGAGTGTAGCTTGGGCTATGTTTGTTTGTTTGTATCTCCAAAACTAGAAGGGTAGTAAACTTCAGACTTTAACTTTTCTCCCCTTATTTTATGTATTTTTTTCCACTGAATCTGTCGTTACTCGTCATCTATTCATTGTCTAATCTCCTTTTCTAAAATTCTTATTTTACTCGGGAAGTTTTGCATGCGCTATTAGCTTCTTCTGGGTAAATCATCTAAATTTTAGGTATACTAGTACCAGGGAAGTGAGGGAGAGTCAGAAAGCCTGCACATTAACTTGCTTCCAATCAAAAGGTATGTGACCTTTGAGTAGTTGCTGTTGATTTGTCCAATATGCAATACACCATACCCAAAGCTATGGGTTTAACAAATCCTAAAATATTAGGCAAAATCAATGGGTATGGTCTTTCAGAAAAGACAAATTCTATATCATTTCTGCTGATGATTATTTCTTTCTTGAAATATGGCAAGGTAGGCTCCAAAAGTAATCATCTCAATTCTTCGGCTTATCCTTTTAATGAATTTCAATATGTTGTTTTCAGGATATAGATAAATGAATTTTATTTCACAATATTCCATTGTTTGGGGTCTTTTTTTCTTCTCTTTGATTTTCTGTGATAAAGTAGACTTTGACAGATAGGAGTAGGTTAATCAAACTTATTTCTTATGCCCATAGGGGTCCATTGCTTATTGCTTCTGATTTAGTTGTCTGTCAAGGTATTCAACATTATTCCCATCAAAATCACCTACTCGGGGTATCTGCTCACAGTTTTATTTACTTTTAACTTCTTTACGTTGTACATGCTTTAAAAAACAATTATATCTGGGGACCTGAAAGCCAAAACTTTTAGTAGGAACAATGGGCCTTTTCATAGAAGTATTGAAGAACATAATTTCTTTTCTACAGGAAGTGTGATGGTTCCTGGCCTTTGGCAGGGGAATGGTTGGTGGGGGGTGGTGGGGGGTGGTTGGGGGGAGGGGCATATTTAAATACACATATGCTGATTCCACACTCAAAAATTCATGTTATACTGGCATAGGTAGTGGCTTAAACATCTGTACAATTAGAAAGCTACATAAGCAATTATTTTGTAAAGTCAGATTGAGATCCTTTTCTAAAGATTAACTGCATTATGATTGAGAGCAGAGCTTCAGAGTCTAACAGACCTGTACTGATTACTGGCTTCATCATTTTCCTCTTAGTATTTTCAATATTTCTTTTTTCGCAGGCTCCTACTCTCCACATATAACGAATAGTTCAGACTAACTGAACACTAGAGTGTTAAATGCGTTGGATTTGTTCATTCATTCAATCCTCACACTAACACTTTGAGAGAGAGAGATTATTATCCTCACTTTGCAGATAAGGATACTGAGGCTCAGAAAGATTGGAGAATCTGTTTCAGGCCCAATAGCTAGAAAGAAGCTAGAATTCAATGGCCTATTGAATATGAGTTGAGGAAATTTGTTTTTACTAATGGAAGTCTCACTTTGTTTCCAAATTAAGGATAAGATTGTTTATAAATGTACATACAGCAAAAAGATACAGTTTGTGGAGGTGAGGAAATTGAGGCACAGGAAAAGAAAGAACAAGTAGGAAAATAAAGTCATAATGTGATTTTATTTTATGCTATGAAATTCCCTACATTTGCTATATGCATGCCATAAGTGTTACTGAAGAGACCAGCAAAGCTATTCAGTTATTGCTGGTACAGGGATGAGAGGGAAATTTTTCCTGGGTTCTCAAGTAGTAATGTAATGAAGGCCCTCTGGGATACAGTGATGAACTCTTTCCTCAACATCTTTACAGTAAACTCACAAAATATATCATGTACATCTTTTAAAATGTCTTTTAATATATACTATGAGCATCACACTCCAATATAATTCAGTAAAATTAATTTAACATGAAAGCAAAATAGTCCTGTTCGTGTACAATCACCTACTGATTTTTGTTAACTGAAGGGTAAGTCTCAATGGTATCTAAGGCAGCCTTTCCCAAAATATTCTAAAAAAAATATATGAAAAGGAATCACTTCTTCACTATTCTGTTATCTTCTTTATTTATTTGATCATTTGCTCTTCCTCCTCTCTTTCTCATTTTGTCTTTACCTTTAGGTCTCTCCCAGATCCTGTCCTCTTCACACTTTGATCTGTCCTTAGGCCTATCTACTCATGACTTCAGTTATTGTACAGACAGTGTCAAATCAAAAACCACACAGGGACAGGAAAACTTTATTTAAGGCTCTTAAAATAGTGGACCGAATAGAGGCCAAAATAAAATCTAAATTTCACTGAAACGGAGATCAGACAGGCTCTTAAGCCCTAAAGTACTGGAAGGTGTTGGAGAAGTTAAAGGCCATATATGTTCGCTAATTGCTCTATCCAAAGGGAAAAGAAACTTCTCACATTTTTATGATGAGAGTTTTACAACTTGGCCCCACCAAAATTAGGCTTCTACTTTCCCACAAAAACTGGGAGATAGGAGTACTATCTCCCCTGATGTTTACTTACACTTCCAACAGATGGCTCCCAGGTCCCTAAGAAAGACATTCTGGGTTGTGAAGCCATCAGATGTTTTTGGTTTTGTTGTTGCTGTTGTTTAAAAAAAAAAAAAAAAAATTGCATCTCAAAGAGGCAGAAAGAATTTACGATTATGTTTTCTAAAATAAATAGTCAAAAAAGATAAGTAAGCAATCCTGAGTTGGGAAGAAATCTATCATGTTAGTCAAGCTAAGGGGAATGAAATGTTAAGGCCATTTTAGTCAGCAGGTTATTCACAAATGTGTATTTTCTTAAATTTCTCTGACATTTAAGTCCCATATATTTCAACTCTTATGTATACTTCCCATCCCCCATGTGGATGGCCCATAGGATCCTCAAATTCATGATTGTCCTCACACAGACTGGGCTTTCTTCTTTCCCTTTTCTCACTAAAGGATATCAACAGTCATTCAAGTATGCAAGCCAGAAGTCACAGAATCTCTCAGCTCCCATATTCAAACAGCATGTTCACATATACATACAATCAAAGAGAGCATTTGGCAGTACAATTTAATTTTTTTCCAAGTTAAATTTACAGAGTATAAAAAAAAATTATGGGGCATATACTATATGGGCTAGGTTATTAGCATCACAGTTTTCCATTTTTGTTGTAAAATGAACAGAAACATTCTGTGAGAAAATCCTTACTCCGTTACTGGCTACTATCTCAGACAGTGTGTACACTGAATTATAGTTTTCCACCCAGGCACATATCCTAATTAGGCTCTTCAGTTTCCTTAAGAGAATGCTAATTTGAGTCTGGAGCATTACAGTGGAAGATTTTATCAGATCGATCAAAAGCTTACTAGCAAGAAGTTTTTATGAAGATTGGTAGTAGAAATCATTGGCCACCAATTCCTCAATGTTTGAATTTTATTATTGGATTTATTCAGATTGCCAGTAGCTGTAAAACTGCAGTTCATTGTTCTTCATTTTGTAGAATCTCTTTGGACTAACTGGCATTATGCCTTTGTTGAAGGAGAGATGTTATAAAATATTTAACTCTGAAGGATAAGGCTATATTTAACTTGTTAACAATGAGTAAGTCATATATGACATCACATCATATCTTTTTTTTTTAACAAGGATATGAGAGATATTTCCTTCAATTCATTATCAGAAATGTTTGGGTTCTCATTGAGCAGCTAGTTTTATATTTATTTGCTTTATGTACTCTTGGCAATTTTGCAATTGTATGACTGACTCTTTGCCCATAAAACTTGAAGCTGAACCATCAGCCCTTGTTTAGCAAAGTAGCTAACGACATTGTTTTGTGTATTTGTTTATTCCTGAGTATCAACTTATTTACATGGCTACATGTGACCAAAAACCCAAGTAGGAGATTCTTTTTTTCTTTTTTCTTTTCTTTTTTTTTTTTTCTATTATCTTGAAGTCAGGAAGTTTGTGGTTGCTAGTGCTTCTTTTATAGCCCAAGGAATTCAGGGTCAAGGTCTCTAAAAATGTCTTGGTATTTCCTTCAGGGTTTCAAGATGATTTTTACAGCTGTACTGTAGGATTCATGCCTTTGATTGCAAAAGGAAAGAAGAAAGGACCAGAAGAAAAATTGTTGGTCCTGATAATGGGTGATTCTTGTTTTCTTTTATTCACATCATTACCTTCTCAAAACTTAGTAGCTTAAAATAATTTAATATCATCACACACGGTTCTGTGTAATGACTAGGCTCAATTAGCTGTTCTTACTTGGGATCTCTCATGTTTGCAGTCAAATTGTGGTTGGGTCTGGAGGCACATTATACTTAACTGAGCTGAATTTCCAAGGTGACACACTCATGTGGCTGAGTTGAGGCTGGCTGAAATGCCTAGATGTGACTGTCTTCATAGCACGGCAGCTACATTCTGAGAAAGTGTCTCAAGAGTAAGTGTTAAAAATCAAGACAGTAAGGCTTTTCATGGTCTGGTCTTTGATGTTTGAGAGTATTGCTTCTAGGCACAGTTGGTTAGTCAAGAAAATAAGGTGTACTCAGAACAAGGAAAGGAAATTCGAGCCTAGTTTGTCATGTGAGAAGCAGCATAGGCATGACGACAGGGAGTCGATGGTAGCCAGTTTGGGAGACTATTTAGCATAATCTGCTCTTTGGCTACTGATATTCATCTCCCTTCTATATGCAGAGTAGGTTAATATCCCCCAAGTTATGGCCTTATGGTATTGGTGTGAAGTCCAGGATTGATCATTTAAATCAGATTCAATGGGAGATAAGTGTCCCACTTTCTCAGATGCAGTTTCTCAAGCATGATTTCTCTATAATGAAACGTTTTGAACCTTAAAGGAGGCAATTTATCTGCCCAATAAGCTCAGTTATCTGTTCAATAAAGCCAGTATTACACTGGTGATACACATGTATGAAATTTGCAAAAACAAAACAAAACAAAAAACGTATTTTAAAAAGAGATGAGGTCTCACAGGAAACAGATAATACTTGCTCACCCACAGGAAGTCTGAAGTCAGCCTGAGCACACTTCCTTGTGTGGAGCCAAGTCCTGCTCCCTGAGGAGTGAGGCTTTGTGCCAGTTGGTCGGCCCTCTAGGTTTTTGGAGCTGCACTCTAAAACTTCCCCTCTTTTCCTTTAGAATTGGCCTGTGTTTGCTGCCGAGGAGCTCTCAGCCTGCTTTCTGCCTTTAAAGCCTCCTCCCCGCCCCCAGGGGCTCTTTTTTGTTTTGAATTTACCTCTATCACTTTTAGTCCAGTTTTATTAGGGTTCAGTCCAGTAGGGGAAAAAAAAAAATCCCACTTTTTTTTTTTTTTTTTTTTTTTCCCCCCCAGAAAGACTCCTCTCTGTGGTGGGCTAAGTCTTGATGGTGTGCGATCATGACTTTAAGATTCTTAGGAGCCCTATTTTCTGGTTAAAAAAATCTTTAAACCATTCAATTATATTTGTCTGGTTGAAGGCCTGTCATAAATGCTTCCGAGGTGTCAGGAAAGGGAGCTGCAAATGCACCACTGAAATGAACTTTACCCTCCTGTTACGTGTTACCGGAAATATTCTGAGTTCGCGTTTTGGTCTGATGCCGTTTCTTATTTTGAGAAACTTTTTGCAGGCTTCAAAGACTGGAGATGATAAACACTTCTATTTTTGAGCCGAATAGGTCCTAACTCTTGTTTGTCCTCTAAATTCTATAAAACATTGAATATTGCCTTTTTTTAGCTCATTCTTTCTTTTTCTAGATCTTATCCTCTGCATCTAACAGAAACCAATTGGCACGTTCAGCATTCTGCCTGGAAATTTCCTTAGCCTGATGTATCTGTATTTTCTGCATTACTATAGCATGCTATCACTAAACTTTGTGTTACTAAAAGGTTTCCTGTGACCTAGTTTCTGAATTTCCGAATATCACTTCTGCATTCTGTCAAGTCAGTCACTACAGCCATCTCAGATTGACAGAAAGAGGAACTAAACCCCTGCCTCTTGATCTGTGAGCGAACATGCATGTGAAGCAACAGAAGGAGCTTACTGTGGTCATCTTGGGAAATCGTGTACCACATCAGGAAAATAAAATTTTCCAGAAATCCTTAGCATACTTTTCTCATTGGCCAGAATTGTTTCCTAGTTTGGTAGAGGAACAGTTACAGAAACTAGGAATTGTGGGCTTTTTCTTTTTTGTTAATAGAGGATTAAGAAAATGCAGAGAATTAACAGTCGTAGCAGTTTTAAAATCCTGTTGATCAGACGTAGCAAGGGCTTCCTGAACTAGTGGTGGAATGAGCTCAAGCCAGCCAATCTTTTACTCTCTCATCCCATTTTTGTGGTCTCTGACTCGCCCTCTGAGATGCCACACAGATCTGAATCTTCAGGCTCTTGTACAGTCTTAAAAAATAATCGCATGTGGTTTTGCGTTGTGGGATTGTAGGAATAATTTCATACCTTTTTAGTAGAGCGATGACTTGCAGGAGTTGACAGTCCAGACTACATGTTTGGTCACCATAGTTCTGTCACGACATTAATGGGTTTACATATGTTTCATCCCTATCCTGCAGGTGTAACTATAGCTAAAGATGCTATCTAGTCAAGGTTTTTAACCTTGGATATTGTCTTTATTGACTGGCCATTACCTTCTCTCCCTGCTTTAACTTAATGGTTATTGCCGTGTTGTAATTTAAAATCATATATTTTGGGGAAGGCTAAATCCTTTATTTCATTTTTTTTTTATTTTTTTTTGCTTTCATACCAGCTGCATTTACCTGTTTATCTACTAGTTTTATCTCTTACGAAGTTTGCTGCTTTGCTGTCTTGCAATGGCTTCAATTTAGGATGTGAACCATGTTTTTATTTTTTAGCCTTCCAAGGCTTCAAAGTACAGGATGCTCTGGCAATACAGATGCCAAACTCTAAGGAGAGAGTGCTGGTCTTATCAAAGTGGTATTTCCTCCTCTCTCTGCTTCCAAGCCGTGTGTCTGTCTGCCTTTCACCTGGGTTCACCTAGCTCTTGTAGAATTTTCGTAAAGGTAGATAGCCAGTACTAGCCAACATTCTGATCAGTCTCACTCTTTCCAACGATACAGACTTAGTCACTGTATAGTTTGTTTTCAGAGTTCAGATGACTATTTAACCAAATACTTCCCATTGTGTATAAAGTGTGACCAGTTTTCTAGTGTCAAGCATCTAAAACCTGAATTTTCATCTCTATCAAGTCAGTCCCACATTTTAGTTCCTGTTACTTATAGCAACCTATTTCTAGTAACAATTACTGAACCAATTGCAGCACTTATGTGCAAGAACAATCCATTTTAAACCATTTAATGAGTAACAGTTGATAAATCCCCAGAAGAGCCAGAGAAAAACTGTTCAAAGGGAAACATCACCTAACATCTAGGACACTAGGAACTAGATGACAAACAGATAGCTGGCCCAGAAAAACATACTTCTGTGATTCTACATGCTGTGATGGCTACATGCTTGAGGGCCCTGCTCAAAGGCTAAGTGGGTTCCAGTGTATTGCCACATTTCTGTTTGATATCGCAAACCAGTCTGGGGACTGCAGTTTTTAGCTTTATAGTCAGTTGTACAGAAAGGCAAACTAAAAACTATGTAATAATGGGTATTGAATAAGCAAATACATAAAATCTGTCACATTTGGTTTTTATTTGTATTTTTCCTTTCCTGTTGAGAGCAACATCAAAATGGCAAATATAACATAAATAGGTTCAGCACTCAGACTTAAGTGGCATCTACACTCCACTAGCTGTGGTCATAGATATTACTTAATTTTTACAAACCTCAGTATGCCTATTCTGAAAAACTGAGATGATATAAGCTCAATGAGATGACTATCTAGGATAGTGCAAATAGTTGTTAGCATAGTGTCTGAATGAAAACATTTCTCACTAAGTAGTAGCTATTGCTATTATATATTGGTTCCACTTTGAAGCAATCTTCTACCTTAGTTTTTTTCTCAATTTGGAATTTTTACAATATTTATTTTCAAAAGGTACTTTAGGGTTTTGAAGTCTACTCTTAGAATGAGATATGGCTTAAATAAATACAAGTAATTCGGAGTATTAAAATATTGAAAAGGTTGCATGAGAATTCAAAACTTTGAAAGCATCTTAGGATTTTTCAGGGAGAGTTATAAAGATCTGTAAAAAGCTTATCATACCTCATATTTCTCTTTGAATTATGGATAATGTTATTAAGTCTTAATATTTAGTTACTAATCACAAAATATTTTAAGCACATATTATGTGCTAGTCACTCTGCCTAAAGGTGAAAAGACTGACAAGATCTTTACTGCATAGTTTATATTCCAGTAAGGGAGACAAACAGTAAACCATTCACAAACAGGTAAAATAATTACTGATTGTGGTAAGTACTATGAAGGAAATAATGTAGTTGCTATGTTAGAAAAGTATTGGTAGGGGCAGGGTAAGCCACTTAACACAGAATTTAAGAAATGCTTCCCAAAGAGGGTACATTTAAACTGAGACCGTGAGGAATGAAGAGACCCAGTATATAAAAAACTAGTGGGAAAGCATTCCAGGGATTTTGCAATCTCAAAATTCCCTAAATGGAAACTAATTTGAGCCATTCGAGAAACTGAGAGAACCAGGTTGCCTAGGGTTTAGTGAGCTCGTGGGAGAGACAAGTACAAAGTTAGAAAGACAACATGGGCCAGATTATGCAGTTACAAAGGCCTGGCAAGAAGTTTGAGTTTTATTATAACCGAAATGCAAATGGGAAGCTATAGAAGGGATTAAAATAGGAAGTGATTTAATCTAATTTGTGTTTAAAAAGATCCCTTTGGCTGTTATACAGAGACTACCCTGGAGTGAGTCCAGAGAAAATTAGAGAAACTAGTTAAGAGGCTCTTGAAATAGGTGGTGTGCAGGTGATAAGAGATGAATGGATCTAAGTAAGTGATATGTAATACAGTTTAGATACACAAAAATTGGAGCTACTGATGGTTTGGGTGAGGGAGATTAAGAAAAGGGGAGAAGTCAAAATGACTCCCCATTTTCTTCAATAATCATGTCAGTTGTGGTATTCTAACAAGATAGGTCAGATTAACAAAAGATTATGTTTGAAGTAAGTACTTTTCTTCTGGGGTGACCAATAAATCAAGATTTTCATCATAAGATTTCAGTGAGTTGGGTAAGTAAGGGTGTCAAGTAGACAGTTGCACAGGTATCTAAATCTGTGGTTCTTGGAATGCCTGGCTGACTCAGTTAGTAGGACATTGCAACTCTTGATCTCAAGGTTGTGAGTCAAGACCCATGTTGGGTAGAGAATACTTAAAATACATTTAAAAAATTTTAAAAAGCTGTGGCTCTTAGATCAAGATAAAAATATTGTGTGTTGTTGAGGTAAGACAGTATTTATCAAGGGGTAAAAATGGAATCACCTAGGTAGATTGTATAGACTTAGGAGAAGTCATAAGATCATTGTCTAAGAAACCTCAATATACAGAGTTTGTGAAGAGTTCTCATTTATGTGATTATGGAAAATGTATATGAATGTGTCTGCGTGAGTAATATTTGATTTTGGAAAAAAAAAAAAAAAACTCATGGGGATGGGTGGGAGTCCCTGGTTACATATGGTGAGCATGTAGATTTACAAGAGTAGAGGGCCCCAGACTGGTCTCTGAGAAACTTCAAACTTAAAGATTTGGTGGAGCTGGATATACAAAAGAATTTGAAAAGAGAAGAGAAGAGAAGAGAAGAGAAGAGAAGAGAAGAGAAGAGAAGAGAAGAGAAGAGAAGAGAAGAGAAGAGAAGAGAAGAGAAGAGAGGAGAAGAGAAAAAGAAAGGAAAAAGAAAGAAAAAGAAAGAAAAAGAAAAAAAGAAAAAGAAAAAGAAAGAACTGCCACAGAAATAAGAGGAAGGTCATGTGTACTAATACCATGCCTGATAGAGGGATATGGAAAACGTTTTGGAAAAGATGGAGTGAAAAAAAAAAAAAAAAAAAGGAAAAGATGGAGTGGTCAGCTCTATCAGATACTACTGAAAAGTTTTAATAACATGACGTAAAAGTATATGTTAAGTAGAGAAACCTGAAATATCTTGATGACTTTATTAGTATTAATTAAATGGTAGAGGTTTAACCTAGAACAAGTAAGTTTAAAACTGAATTTAAGATCAAGTACGAGCAATACAGAAAACAATTTAATTTTTCTTATAGAGAACACGAGTGAAGAAACAGAAATTAAAGAAGGAATCTAAGTCCTTTAGAGAGCAAGGATGCTGGAGATTAGAAGCACAAAGTTTTCTTCAAATGTAACAAGAGGGTAGGAGAAGTTGGACGCAGATATGGATATGAATTAACAAAATGAGGGATTTAACATTTGCTTTTGATAAGATAATCCATAAGAATAAAGCTAAAAAAAGTTTAATGAAGAATAACTGTTGTGTAGGTATTGAGCTATTTATGTGATAGCTGAGTAGAACTTGATTTAGGTTTTGTCAAGTGATTGCACAAGAAACAATGGAAGGCGAGGTATTTGGGAGTATTCACAGAGATATGAAAACATGAGTCTTGATGGATTGCAAAAGTGAAAAAGATCAGTGGGTTGATGATCTCAAAGATATCAAAGTTTTACAGAAATAATGGGAATATTATTAAAAATAAGCTTTCCAGATGGAAAGTAGTTTGAGATCATAAAATATCTGAAATTCCATGAGGATGGGTAAAATATTTGAAATTCGATGAGACTTTCTGGCATTAATTCTGGTTAGTCATTTAACAGTTATCTGATTATAAGAGGAGGTGGATTCATAAAATAAGCTGTCGGGACCAAGACTATTTTTTCCATAAGTTATAAAAATTAGCCTTAAAGATAAAGATTGACTATTATAGAGTCGATATCACTACTACATGGAGGTAATTCAGTTAATAATGGTGGGAAATAAATACATATTTCATGGGAGAATACTGAAAATAAAAGGACATGAAGTATATAATATACTGCATTGTGCAAAATGCTTATCTTTTGCAGACTTAAAAAATACGGTATATGAAGAAATCACTTGGACTTTATGGGCCTATTATTCTGTAGTTGTCACAAATACCTTGTCTTTTAAAAAAATGAATACTGTTATCCAACATTTTTGTTAATTAAAGAGAAGTTAAAATAGTGAAGGATGATATTTGATTGCCTGGATATCAGGAAGGGGACTTTAGTAAGCTGGGTTTCTTAGAGGAGGTCTAGATTTTATTTTCTATTCATTTATTTCTTTTGTCTGTGCCCTAGCAGCATGATTGATTTTAGCATGCTCCCTTGCAGGGTGAATACCTATGTATATTAGCTGAAGCAACATGAAAATCTGCCAAGGTTGCTGTTAGAGTCAGACTGTACGTTACAGCTGGGTCTCACAATCAAAATTGGCTGACTAACATGATTTAGGTTTATGTTTCCATGGTTAGCAAGCCTTGTTTTATGCAAAAATATCTGTTGGCCGGGCATCAGGGTTCATAAACATAGCTGCCTCCTACTTGGGAGGCATGCTTTTCCTTTCTTTTTTTCTCTTCCTCCAAAAAGCTTAAAGCTATTATTGCCTTCAAAGCTTAGGGAGAAGTCAGCCTCATTGGGTAGGCCAACTTTTATGTGTATCAGTTAAATTCTGGGCCAAGATGCGTTAATTATTTATGAACTTTGGGTTTTTAAAATATTTCACCTTGGAAGAAAATCCATTTCTACTGCCACTGTTCTTAGACTTAAAAAGGAAAGAGTAAGTATGTGTGGCACAGGAAAATTAAAATAAGGATAAGTCTTCTAAAACCCAAGAATTTTTAGAGGGTAGTTTCCATACAGAAATATTAAATAGAGAACAAAATATTGTATCAAATAAAGGATAGGTTTTCTGAACATGACCTTGTTGTTTTCCAGATTTATATAATTGCATTTACCACTTTTTACTTTTGGAAACTTCAGTCTGTTCTGTTCAATTCAGCAATGATTTAATGATCACTTACTACATGGGGAGCACTAGGCTGATGCACTGGAAAATAAAAATTATAGTTATTTGCCCAACCCTCAAGGAACTTAGATTGTATCTAGTACTTTAAAAGCAGTCAAGTCCAGTAAATATTTTAGTTGCACAAGCCCTCTAGGTTTTGTTTCAAATACATGTTTTTAAGACATAGTTCACAACAGAAATTTATATATTTTTTCCTAAATATACAGAGTCAAACATCTTCCAAAGCTTCCAAACCCATTGTTTTTAATACGTCTCTTCATTCTCATTTTCCTCATTATTTCCTTAAGGTTTTGTGTATTGGCAGATTTTCTCTCCACTGATATTTTGATCAGTTTGTTTCTTCCCTTTGTATTCAATGAATTTTTCATACCACCATCAACTAGTATACTTTACACATTTCATTGATGTGCTGATCTATCAGGTCATTAATGGAGCTATCAAGAAGTTACTAAATAATTTACTGCTTTGCCTGAAAGAGCCCAAGTTTTCTGACCCTTGGGGCATAATGGAAGATCTGTCTGCTTGTCAAACAAGAAACAGCAGGCTCAAGATCCCAAATTTGAGTCCCAGAGTGTTGTAAAAAGCACAGGTATTATTTTGGGGCCAATGATAGCATGAACAAATCATAAGCTAAATAATATCTTTTTATCAATTTATTTGTTTTTAGTGTATTACCAACTAATACCAACTCTTCACTGTGGTAGTCCAGTATTACCTTTAGAAATTGAACTTTTTAATACTGTTTTCTGAATTAAGAAAATGTTCATCCTAAAAATTTTGGGAAATATATATTCAGAACCCACAAATTTTTTTTTAAGTTTTTATTTATTTATTCATGAAAGATACAGAGAGAGAGAGAGATGCAGAGACATAGGCAGAGGGAGAAGCAGGCTCCTCCAGGGAGCCTGATGTGGGACTCGATCCTGGAACCCTGAGATCACACCCTGAGCGGAAGGCAGACGCTCAACCACTGAGCCACCCAGGCGTCCCCAGAGTTTACAAATTTAAAATAACCTGATATCCTACACTGTAACATGTTATATATGCACACACACACGCGTTCAAACATGTAAATGTTTATCATACATATATAAACTTGTATAAATGGCTACTTTTTATTTATTTTTTATTTTTTTATTATTATTTTTTTTAATGGCTACTTTTTAATTTGGAAAATTAATATATGTTCAGCTTTGTCAGTAGTCTTTAACATAATTATTTTGATTGACTGCATATATTCTATTCTGTGAAATAGCATAATTTAATCAAATCATTTTGTCAATCATTTATTTTTTATTTTTATTAATGCTAACATATCTTTGCGTATATATCTCTGCATAGTTCTCACTGTTTAGAACAAATTATGAAGTCATGATATTAGATTAAGTACATGAAGATAACTGTTCTCACTTCTACAAATATGTAGAAATAGCTTATGAGATGATAAAGGAGTATCACAGTGCTAAAAAAATACACAAGCAAGACATATTTTAGAGGTTAACAATAGGAAATGAAGCCTTATGGCCCAAGAGATGCTAAGCTCAGAAGCAGGAGTTGAGTCTAGAATTTCAACCCTTGGATATGAAAAGAGACAGCATAACTCTTGTTGAGTCTCAAAGCTAACTACCAATGTAGTTGGTAAAGTTTTGCCCACTTGTAGGACAGACTGCTTTTATGTGGTGGAGAGAGTAAAAAGAAGCAGCAGCACAAGTTCGATCCTAGTCAAGCTATATATGCTGGTTTTAAGACAGAGATGCTGTCCTCTAGTGTTATGACTACTTAGATGACCTCTTTAAGAACTGTGGAACCCTGGGGTTGGGCTGACACAACCTCAGAAAATATTGCATGGATTGGGGTGGCGTGTTGGAAAAGAGAAATATTCCAATGCAAGATGAGTTTTCAAGCCATAATTAACTGACTTAAAGGTTTAGAAGTTTCTCACATAACAGTACAGTGTGGGGAATTTTAGTTTGGCACCAGTTTTGACACATACAGTTGTTCAGTGACCTGGACATGTAGGCGATTGTTCCAATTTGAGTACTTGGCTTTAGAATTGCTCCTCTCATCATCCTGAAGGTGACAGGAAAGTGGAAAGAGCATGAGAAAAAGTGGATGGGAGGTTTACAAGCACCTTATGGAAGTGGCACATGCTACTTTTACCCAGAATCTGCTCACAAACATCTAGGAGTCTCTGAGTCAAATGAATAGTGGAATAAAAGCATGCAGTTCTTAACCAATAATAGACTAATATAAAAATTAACCAACTAAAATATTGGAATTAAAATTTAAGTTGATATTATAAAATTTAATAGAAAAGCTCCAGATTAAACTGAGCACAAACATATAATTAGAAATATAAAACTGAGAAAATCACTCAGAATTTTAGAATAGTATGAAGAAAATTCAACAGGTGTGTAATTGAACTTCTAGGGGCAGCACAAAGAGCTAATTGGAGAGATACAATTCAGAGTTTTAATGGCTAAGATTTTTGAGACTAAGCGAGGTAAGTGTACTCAACAAAAAATAAAGCAAGTGGGATAAAAAATAGTCACAGTCTATTCATACAGTCTAATAGTTACTTAATATCGAGGACAGATTGGAAACCTCAAAACTTCAAAAGAAAAAAGAATGATTAATAGTGAAAAAAAGAATAGTGAATTATAGCAAACATCATCTATAATAAAAAATGTCAGAAGACAATAGGAATATATTTTTAAACTACAAAGGAGAAATTGTTATAAACCTTGAATTCTCTATCCAGCTAATCTCTTACCCAAAAGTAGACAACAAAAAACCCCACATAAATACATGGATAAAGAAAACACAATTAAGAGTTTTGATAGCTATGGGAAATCTCAAGAAGAAATACTAAAAGATATACTTCAATAAGAAATAAAATGCATCCAGAAGAAGGAGTGGAAAGAAAGAAAGGATGGTGAAAAAATTAATTTTAAAACCAAGTTGTTAAATACAAACAAGTGTAAGTTTACAAGGAGAAGAAGATGGATAAAGGACAAGTATAAGAGGAGGTGAAATATATTTATATGCTGGTTTTGAACTTTGTAGAAAACCTCTAAACTTAATAAGTTCAGTATTTAGGGCTAACCACTGAGGTTAGAAATAGAATGTATAACTTAATAATGAGTGGGGGGGGGGAGAAACTTATGAATTTAAAAAAACTTGAAAAGAAGGCAAAGGCAACATGGCATTTATACCAGATTGCAATTTTAAAAGTTAGACCAATTGCACATTAGTGTTAATATCCACAGTAAAGTAATGGAAAAAAAATATCCACAGTAAAGTAATGGAATAAAAATACTGTTTCTAACACAAAGGTTAGAATTATTAACTATTTCTCATTAAAAGCTCATGCTTGTCATAAAATAATATTAAAAGGATGGGAAAGGGTTCACTAGACAAAGATTAGCAAAAGAAAAGCATTATATGAAAAACAGAATTTAAGGAAAATTAAGATAAAAATAAAGGACATTTCTTAAAAGGAAAATAATATCAATCAAAATTTTGTATTTATCTAAAGTCTAGAAAAATACAACGTAAAACCTGAAGGTTATAGGATAAAAAGAGAAATTAATAATCATATAGGTTTCCTATATCCATTTCTAAAAACAAAATCAAAGGTAAGTAAAATAGACCATATTTTTCTGTACTTGGCCAATATTAGAGCAGAGTGGCATGATATAAGAGATGCTCTAATTTCCAAACAACTATAGCAGGGCTGTGGCACATGCAGGCATTACTCTCTCATGAGGTAATAGTGGCCCCCAAAGATAACCCCTCCCAAACAAACGAGCAAAGAAAGCAGGAGCTGGTTTTAGAGATGCAGGCAGCAAGTAGGGGTGCGCTGGATATGAGTAGCGTAAAAGCTGCCTGAATACTGTGCTTTGAGCCAGAATCAAGGTGGAGGAACTGAGGCTGGGACTTGTTAGTGAAACTGTTCCCCTAAAAGTGGTGAGAGGGCCACAGGTGTGGGGGTGCTCCCCAGGCCCCTAAGAAGCAGAAGCAGATCTCTTCAGGAAAGCTTTCCCAACTGAGGCCCACAGGACTCCCTCTCCCCCAGGTTAAAATCAAGCAATGAACTCAGAGTTAAAGATAATAAAATATTGGAGTTGTCAAGGTAACATGTAACAGAAATAAAGTATTTACTAGATACTGAACAGAAAGTAACTTAAGTTAGGATACAGGAGGCTGTGCACTAAATAGTATGACAGTCACAAAGATGAGCAAGAAAGAAATGATTAGTGGAAATGTAAAGGCAAATTTGAAAGAAAGGTGGAACTGATAAAAATGGAAAAGACAATTCTAGAGCTAGAAAATCATCAGTATATTAAGCAGCAGAATATACATAGCTGAAACCAGAAAGTGTATCTAAAGAAATTACCTGATTATGACGTTCTGGCTGTGTTTTGAAAGCATGGCTAACACATTTGCTCATGAATTGGAGGCATTTTTTTCAAAGAATGTGAGGGGCCAGGAATAATTCCCAACTCGTTTTGCTTTAGCAAATGGATAGAATTGCATTTAACTGAGATAGAATTCGTTTGAAGGAGGACTACCTGTACTTCATTTCAAGGTGTCCTAGGTTTGATAGGTCTTTCAGACATCACTGTTTTGAGAAGGTAATCAGAAATGTAAGTCTGAAGATGAGAAAGAGGTCCAGACTACAGAGACATTTAAGAGTCCTCAGCCTTTAGGTGGTGTTTAAAGCCAAAGATGAAACATGATTGCAAAAGGCAAAGATGTAGTTTAGTTGGAGAAGAGAGACGTGTCAACGATCAAGTCTTGGAGGATTCCCACAGTACATGGTGAGAAGGACAATGGGAGAAAAAGGAGTCTGAAACTTTTAGATAGGATGCAGTTACATGGGCAGGAATGTTTTGTGCTGAGAAGAATAATCCAGTGAGAATTTCTGAGGTTGAGTTAAGGCTTTATTCTGGTCAGCACGGATGACTTAGGCCAGTTAATTAGTCACTGGAAGGAACTCACTGATTTTCCATATACCTACTCCGATCCAGCTGTAATTTAGGTTCAATTTAGTTTTTTTTTTTTTTTACATTGAAGATGAATTTATTTTTTTAATTCAATTTGCCAATATATAACACCCAGTGCTCATCACATCACCTACCCTCCTTAGTGCCCATCACCCAGTTGCCCTATTCCCTCACCCACCTCCCCTTCCACAACCCTTTGTTTGTTTCCCAGAGTTATGAGTCTCTCATGGTTTGTCTCCCTCTCTAATTTTCCTAAATCAGTCCCCACCCACCTTCCCTTATGGTCCTTTTCACTATTTCTTATATGCCATGAATGAATAAAACCATATAATTGTCTTTTTCCAATTCACTTATTTCACTCAATGAAATACTCTCCAGTTCTATCCACGTTGATGTAAATGGTAGGTTTCCATTCTTTCCATTGATATACAGAGAGTAATATTCCATTGTATATATAGGACCACATCTTCTTTATGCATTCATCTGTTGAAGGACATCATGGCTTCCACAGGTTTTGTTTGTTTGTTTGGTTGGTTTCTTTGTACTGGGCAACTTTAGAAACAGCCATTTATTATCTGGATAAATGTATGATTTGTTCTGCAATACAGAGTGAAATGTTCAGTTTATAGCCATCTCTTCACATGAGCAGATTCATACCATTGCAATACACAGGAGTTCATTAAAAAAATTCTACTCAAGTAGGCAGTAACTAGCAAATTTTGAGTCAACAAAGTCTCAATACTATATAATTCTCTTCACCAAAGTTGAGTCTCTCTGATTTCAGCAATTATTTGACTGGCTCCTTGTAATGCCTTTAGCACGTCAGCTGCTTCCTTCCTGTGCTGTGCCATGTCCTCAGATTCAGTCAGAAGATCATCCAATAAGGATGACTTATACAGCTGTCCTACTAACTCACTTCTGAAGAGTATCTTTCACATGATTAACCAAAAAAATGCATTACTGCCTTTTGCACACTGTCCTGAATGTTCTTTCTGACAATAAGAAAATATGATTTGATGAGTCCTTCAATGCTGCTATGAACATTGGTGTGCAGGTGTCCTGTTGTTTCACTACATCAATATATTTGGGGTAAATCCCCAGTAGTGCAATTTCTGAGTCATAGGGGAGCTCTATTTTTAACTTCTTGAGGAACCTCCATACAGTTTTCCAGAGTGGCTGCACCAGTTCACATTCCCACCTCTTGCCCTTGCAAGAGGGTTCCCCTTTCGTCGCATCCTAGCTGAATATTTGTTGTTTCTTCTCTTGTTAATTTTAGCCACTCTCACTGGTGTGAGGTGGTATCTCTTCGTGGTTGGGATTTGTATTTTCCTGTTGGCAAATGATGTGGAGCATTTTTTTTCATGTGTCTGTTGGTCATGTGTAGGTCTTCTTTGGAGAAATGTCTGTTCATGTCTTCTGCCTATTTCTTGACGGGATTGATTGTTTTTTGGGTGTTGAGTTTAATAAGTTCTTTATAGATCACGATTACTAGCCCTTTATCTGATATGTCATTTGCAAATATCTTCTCCCATTCTGTAGGCTGCCTTAGTTTTGTTGACTGTTTCCTTTGCTGTGCGGAAGCTTTTAATCTAGATGAAGTCCCAGTAGTTCATTATTGCTTTTCTTTCCCTTGCCTTTATGGAGATGTCTTGCAAGAAGTTGCTGTGGCCAAGGTCACAGCAAAGGTTGCCGCCTGTGTTCTCTAGGATTTTGTTGGATTCCTATCTCACATTTAGATCTTTTAATTTAAAAGTCACTTTCCCACAGAGGTCTTCCATGTGCATTTTACCCATCATTCAGCCAGTTATTCCTTATTACCGTGTCTTGTTTATTTCATATCCTAATCCAGTCTAAAATTAGCTTATACTTTTACTTCCATGAATTGTATGTCTCCCTCCTTCTCACCACCCCACAGATGTGTATATTGCACGTAGGTAAGTTCTTTGCCTCATTCATGACTTTGTTCTTACTTCCTAGGCTTGGTGTCTGGCACATAAAAGAGGATCAATAAGTAACCATGACATAAATGAATTTCCCAAGAATGAGAAACACTGAACTGAAAATTTGCTTATATCCTAAAGGATGCTCCACTCACTAAGCAAATCAATTTAGATCCTCAAGGAGATTTAAATATTTAGTAGGTTGCTTAAAAATTCTCAATTTTCTGAAAGAAAACAGTGTTATATTTTTAGAAGTGCATTTTTATGAGTTAGTTCTGTATCTCTTATCCTTTCTAGCCACATTCAGTTGTACCCATTAGTTCCAGGCACTTTTAAATACTGAGCAAAAACTTCCATACCATCTACATCAGATGAACAATAGATCCAGAGAGATTGTGGAGGAATTCTCTCTCCCCTAAAACATAGGCACTTCATGCCCTTCTTTTTGCATTCTGAAACATGTCATAGGACAGGTTTGGATTATTTTTCTATTTGTGAGGTACTTCCACATGCCTTTAGAAGTGATACGCTACTACATGCACCATCATGTCTAAATTCCTAAGAGATGTTCTTTGAATTATCCATATCCCTTGACCCCTTTTGCTGCATACACTCTGAATCACCTAGACTTTCTTTCCTTTGACATATAACTATAATAAGGAATCTCTTTCTGTCATCTCTTCTGTTTCTGTTAATCAGTCTCTATAAATACATGGGAAAGAAACAGTGATAACTTTTGAATAATGGGATTTAATGAAATTACAGATAGAAATTTGTGTATTTTGTTTTTTTTAAGAAATCATGGAAACAGATATTATCACAATTAGAAAGCACTAAATTATTTTTTTAAAGACAGTTCTCACAGGAAATCAAAACATTCTCATGAAGAAACTGCAGTTTCTTAACAAAGATTATAAATGATACATTTACAACTTCCTAAGCGACCATTCAGTCACATAAGTTATTTAAAGATCACCATCTTGACTTTTATAGCTAAATAAACTCTGTGAGCACTGTGCTCTCTTTCATGTCAGTGCTATGGATTTATAATCTCTTCATCTCAGAATAAAAGAGCTTCTTAATTTGCCCGTGAATTTAAGGGTATCTGGTTGTATTGTTTATTAAAAGTAAACAAATTCAGCAAGAATAAAGAATCCTTTAGAATTTCCTTCTGGAATTTCCTTTGAACAGGGGTACGGCATATTCATTTTTTAAAAATAGTATCTCTGGCATGATATAGAATTTGAATTTCTTATTTTTTACATTAATTTGATAAAGTGTTTATAATTATTATAAAAGTGACATTATTAAGATACAATTTTATTAAGGAATTTTTAATTTCTATTAAAAGTGGAATCGTTTCACCAAGTCCTATACACTTGTTTCATATTCCTTTATAACAAAGGTATTTTTATGAGCCAGTATTTGTACATAGGAAATATATAAATAATGTTGAATTTCTCCTAATGTACGTATTGTACACTGTATAATTTAGGTAGCAAAGTTTCTAACCTTTCATTTTTGGCAAAGTAAAAACTATGACAAGTCAGAAAACCCCTCATATTTATTGGAAAGCTAATTTACATGTTTAAGAAATAATTTTTCTGACTAAAATCAATACAGTGATTTCACATGTATTCAACATTTATATAGCAACATAAGTTTTATGATATATTCTGTGATAAAAATGTTTATTTTTTGTTATCTTTCCTCCTTTGTTAGTGTCATGATGGATTCATGGATTTTTACTTATTCAATGTTTCACCTCCAAGTGTAGTCACTTGTGATGCTTTAATTGACCAGTGAGGCCTTTCAACTGGACTTTTATGATCTTTTGACAATTTTTCCCTTTAAGCTTAATTATTTTCTTCTACAACAGAAGTCCCAGGCTCATGTTATGTTTTCTCTATTCTAACCTTGCAACGTGTCCACGAGACCTGGTTTATTTACATAGGTATATGGAAACCAAGATCTAGGTTTCTGAGATTTAGGGCTCCGTAATGCTACTAGAGTGTCTTGACTTTTCTATGACTTAAAAAACGTATGTTCACATTGACATGTCTAACTTAAATTTAAGATGAAAGAATATTTCTTAACTTCTTTAATTTTATAATTTTGTTTCTTTTCTATTTTGTGAAAAATCTCAGTCACTGATATCACTAACACATTTATTTGGTTTAGCCTGTAATTTGAATACAATTGTTAGAAAATTACAATACCAGCTTAAATGTTTGTTTGTTTGTTTGTTTTTACTAATCATTGTTTTTACTAACAATAAAACTACTGAGAAAAGTTCAAGATTTCTTTATTTCACTAATGGTGTATAGTTTGAGTTATGCTCAAAGTGACATATTTGTTTTTTTACCCCTTGTGTGTGTGTGTGTGTGTGTGTTTTTTAAGATTTTATTTATTCATGAGAGACATAGAGAAAGAGGGAGGCAGAGACACAGGCAGAGGGAGAAGCAGGCTCCATGCAAGGAGCCTGATGTGGGAATCCATCCCGGATCCCGGGATCACGCCCTGAGCCAAAGGCAGACGCTCAACCACTGAGCCGCCCAGGCGCCCCTACCCCCTGGTTATGTTACTAATTTGATATATAGTTTAAGTTTCACTCAAGTAATTCCAGCTCCATTCTTCCTATTTCCCACATTAGTGCTTCTCCTCCAGTCTCACCTTGCTGGTATCTATATCTAATCTTGATTATTTGTTTCTCTCCTTGTGTGACACCACTGACTATTTTTGAAGGGATAATATAACCATCCTTATTAGGCTCAATATATGTTGATGATTTGGACCACTTACTCATGTTTTATTTTTACTTTTATTCATCTATGGATGACTTCCTATCACAATTTCTAATATTCCCTCCTAGATTTTTCCCTCTCTATGGTTTGAATGAACTTTTTATGTATGTATAACAGTGACCTTATTTTGGTTTATCAAGATGAAGCCTATCAATATTTAGCCTGATCAATATTTAGAATCCTTACATTTGGGAATTTGAAATGATCTCTGAATTAATCCTTTTTCGTAGGTATACACTTAGAGATTTTAATGGGATCTGCTAGCTTAAAGTCAAGGCTGCCCAGCTTCTGGGAATCTCCTGGGTCATCCAGTGAGTGACAAATAAGCTGAGTCAACATGTACAAGTGTGGTATACATTGCCTCCAAAGTTCTGAGTGACCAATGAAGCATTGTAATTATTAGTGGCAGGATGGACATGGTACAGTGACTTGTTTTATGCTTTAGAGGGTTGTACTGGCATTACCAGATCACTGAATAACTAAGATCTATACCAATGGTGGCTTCTTGAATCTTTAGATTTTCTTTCTCACATTCTGGCATGTGTCTTTCCATAGCATTAAAACACTACTTTGTGCTTCCTATTTCTGATTAACATAAAGTAATTACTATGGAGCTATGGTGTGTTCTGTGGAATATCCAAATAATTGAATTCCTTTTGGACTATATTATATTAGCAAGGAAGTTAGTAGAACTTTAGGGCAAAAGCATGAATTTATACTATTGCATGTTCTAAGTGAGTTAAATTTCTGAATATCCCTCCTTGTAGGATTGAAAATAAAGCACTTGGCAAATTACTAGCTGCATACTAAGTATCAGGGGTTGTGTCAATCTGTTCAAGTAAAGATATTACATTTATTCCAGTAGCTGAGATTGGGCTGCCACCTGGTTAAATTTATGGTAGTCCATTATGATCTACCAAATTCATCCAATTTTTTATAAAGACCAGATTGATGAATGAAAAAGGGATATTATGAGAACCACCAACTTAATATTGGGCCTAATCTCTGCCATTCTGCTTGGGATGCAGAGTTCCTTCTGGTTTTTCATCTTGGTAGAGAAGAGGACAATTTTATGGTCTTGTTCTTGGCTTTTCTTACAAGTACATACCTTACCCAAAAGTCAGGGAATAACATAAGGATTCAGCCAGCTGCTAAACATATACACTTCAGTCATTCTTTCAGACTCTGAGAAAATGATCCACGGTAGATTCATAGGCATTGAGCTTAATAGAAGTTGAACTGGGGTCATGATTCCATTTACTATATAGCTTCTGTATGCTGCCCTGCTTATTGGAGAATTCTCTTGCTGGTTTGGATGCTAGTATTAATTTCAGCTCAAATTCTGAATCCAACTGCCTTCAAAAACTCTTGCTGTTCCTCTTGCCTCAGTATACTAGTACTTGGATATTCTTATGTAAATTAACTTAGTTTGCTTTGAGGAAGTGTTGAAATCATCATCATCATCATCATCATCATCATCATCATCATCATCATCATTGCAAGCACTTGTCATGATGGTGCAGTTCTCCCCTACATGAGATCTAGGCAAAAGGAGGCACCTTCCTTTTCTAGAAGAAAGGATATGGCCACATTTGCATGCTCAAACAGTGTATGTAACAGAAGGTTCAGGGTTAGAATCTACTGCAAATACTTTCTTCCCAAGTCTCAGTATCTCAATAATTCCATGTTAGGGCCATGGTTTTAGACTGGGAGACTTGTTATGGCTGTGAATTAAGATTTCTTTGTACTTCTTTCCCTGCAACAATTGGACTCAATTTTCTTCCCAGGCTACCATCCTGGTACAGTTTATAATATTTCCTTTATGAACATTCTGACTTTCTAATTATGGCCTATATGACTGTTGGCTGGGTTGAGCTTGCCCCTTTATTCTTTCTGTACGCATTCAAGTCTGCAGTCTTTTAACTTACCATCGCTTCTCCCAAATAGAAGAGAGATTGTGTGAATCGGTGCTTTCCTTTTTAATTGTATCATAGTCACTTCACCACAGTAATAATGGTACTACAGCATGCCAATCATCACCCAATTTGCAAAGAGCTATGGGGTTTTTGTTGCCACTTGATAAATGTATTTTCCAATTCTGTAATTCCACCCTGAATATCTACTGTTTAGGACAATTTATGATAACAAGTATCTTAGAATGGGTTTACCCCAAAGTTGATTCTAATGCAAGGGTTTGTGTATAATAGTTTATTTGGGAAGTTCAGAAACCACTCATAGGGATTTGAGAAAGTAAGTCAAAAGAAGGAAAAGTAGCTGCTAATATGCATTTCAAATTGAGGCTACTTAAGCTTATTTTCATGGGGAAATTGTGGGAGAAAAAAATCAAGATGAGTGGGTTTTAGGCCGTTTTATAAGTAGAATTATAGTATCCTCATCAACTTCCTATCATATTCAGATACAGTCTGGATATAAGACAGGATCCCTGTTACAGTTATTAACTAGTATATTCACATGTTTCTATTCATTGTTATCAAAGAAGAAAAGTGGACTGTAATTTGTTTATCATATTAACAAGCATATTTATCAATACATATTTCTGGATACATACATAATACAAAAATTCTCCCCTTAGGATTGTTTGTTTTGTGACAAATTTTTTTTTATATATATATTTTTTTTATTGGTGTTCAATTTACTAACATACAGAATAACACCCAGTGCCCATCACCCATTCACTCCCACCCCCCGCCCTCCTCCCCTTCTACCACCCCTAGTTCGTTTCCCAGAGTTAGCAGTCTTTACGTTCTGTCTCCCTTTCTGATATTTCCCACACATTTCTTCTCCCTTCCCTTATTTTCCCTTTCACTATTATTTATATTCCCCAAATGAATGAGAACATATAATGTTTGTCCTTCTCTGACTGACTTACTTCACTCAGCATAATACCCTCCAGTTCCATCCACGTTGAAGCAAATGGTGGGTATTTGTCATTTCTAATAGCTGAGTAATATTCCATTGTATACATAAACCACATCTTCTTTATCCATTCATCTTTCGTTGGACACCGAGGCTCCTTCCACAGTTTGGCTATCGTGGCCATTGCTGCTAGAAACATCGGGGTGCAGGTGTCCCGGCATTTCATTGCATTTGTATCTTTGGGGTAAATCCCCAACAGTGCAATTGCTGGGTCGTAGGGCAGGTATATTTTTAACTGTTTGAGGAACCTCCACACAGTAAATATATTAGAATGTTTTAAATCATGTTGACAAAGTACTTGCAATCAATAATTTTTTAATATCTGTTACATAAATTTAATCATTGATTTTCAGCTATTTATAGATACCTTGTATTTATTCAACATTGTATGGGTTTTAGTCAACTAATATCTATGTTAAAATGAAATTCCTAAAATATATGTGTATGTGGGTATATGTACTTTATCTAAAATATAGGGTCTCTTACTTCATAATATGTCTTTTTTTTAGAGTTAATTCTCTCACTATTCATACAACATGATAGGTCAACGAAATTGGATTATGTGGGATAAAAGGCTCAAAGGATAACATTGAAAAGATTTGCAGCAATCTCACCACATTTGGCAGCATGGTTAATGAAAGAGCTTTCTAAGCCACTCAGATATTGTTTTAAATCCTAGTGACATTACTTAAACTCTGTGCCTCCATTTATTAACCTGCAAAATTGAAAAGCTTTTGTCTACACCACTAGGCTGTTGTAGGATGAAATGAGATTATATATACTATTACACTTAACTACCTCTTTACTTACCTTCACCTCCTTTCAACATGTGCTCTTGAGTCTATTCTTTTCCTTTCCCTTATTGAGTGAGCAATTTCTGAATGAATGAAATAGTAAATGAACAAAAGAACTTTAAAGCATTTAGAGGGAGAACTCCCAGAGATAATATCAAAAGACAACTTTTAGACTGGGAAAAATATTGCAATATATGTGACATGATAAAGATTACTTTTCTTAGTATCCAAAAAGCCCATACAAATTGAAAACATAAAATAAACAAATCAGGAAAATGAGTGAAGGATGTAAAAAGAAAATTCACAGAATAGAAAATGCATATTATCAATAAACATATAGAAATATATTGAGTATCTTTAAAGGGAAATTTAAGGAAAAACTTCTAATTACTCACCAATTACCATTAATTATCCCTCCTAAATATCTATCAAATTCATTCTTTTAGTTCTGTCACTTCTAGTAACTCCATTCACTTTCCCTTTATGTCTTTCCTGTGTTACTGTAGTAACCTCCTAATTGTGTTTCTTTAGCCTGAAAACTGTAGAACACTTATGAAAGAAATTGAAGAGGACACAAAGAAATGGAAAAACATTTCATGCTCATGGATTGGGAGAACAAACATTGGTAAAATGTCTATACTACCCAAAGCAATCTACACATTTAACAAAAGTCCTTTCAAAATACCACCAGCATTTTTCACAGAGCTAGGACAAACATCCCTAACATGCATATGGAACCACGAAAGACTCCAAGTAGCCAAAGTAACTCTGAAGAAGAAGAGTAAAGCTGGAGTCATCACAATTCCAGTTTTCAAGCTATATTACAAAGCTGTACTCGTTAAGACACTAGGGTACTGGCACAAAAACAGACATATAGATCAATGAAATAGAAAACACAGAAATCAACCCACAGCTATATGATCAACTCATCTTTGACAAAGTAGGAAAGAATATCTAGTGGAAAAACGACGGTCTCTTCAACAAAAGGTGTTGGGAAAACTGGACCACTTTCTTACACCACACACAAAAATAAATTCAAAATTAATGAAAGAGCTAAACATGAGACAGGAAATCATCAAAATCCTACAGGAAAACATAGGCAGCAACCCATTGACAGGGGCTGTAGCAACTTCTTACTAGATACATCTCTTGAGGCAAGGGAAACAAAAGCAAAAATGAACCATTGGGACCTAATCAAGATAAATAAGCTTCTGAGTAGCAAAGGGGACCATCAATAAAACTAAAAGGCAACCTACAGAATGGGAGAAGATATTTGCAAATGACATAACAGATAAAGGGTTAGTATCCAAGATCTATAAAGAACTTACCAAACTCAACACCCAAAAAATAAATAGCTCAGTTAAGAAATGGGCAGAAGACATCCACATGGCCAAGAGATACGTGAAAAGATGCTCAACTTCACTCATCAGGGAAATACAAATCAAAACTATGATGAGATATCACCTCAAACCTATCAGAATAGCTAAAATTAACAACACAAGAAGACAGGTGTTGGCAAGAAAGTGGCACCCTCTTGCACTGTTGGTGGGAATACAAAGTGGTATAGCCACTCTGGATAACAGTATAGAGTTTCCTCAAAATTTAAAATTAGAAATACCCTGCAATCCAGCAATTGTACTACTAGGTATTTAACTAAACAATACAAAAATACAGATTCAAAGGGTTACATGCTCCCTATGTTATTGCAGCATTATCAACAATAGCCAAATTATTAAAAGAGCCCAAATGTCCATCGACTGATGAATGGATACAGAGGTTGTGGTATATACTTACAGTGAGATATTATTCAGCTATTTCAAAGAATGAGATCTTGCCATTTGCAATGATGTGGATGGAGCTAGAGTGTATTATGCTAAGTGAAATAAGTCAGTCAAAGAAAGACGAATACCATATGATTCCAGTCACATGTGGAGTTTGAGAAACAAAGGAGATGAGCATATGGGAGGAGGAAAAGAAAAAAGAGAGAAGGAAACAAACCATCAGAGACTTTTATAGATATATATCCTAGGGTTTTTTTTTCTTATAAAATTTGATCATCTCACCAACCTACTTGAAACTCACTAATGAGTACTTAGTAAACTTAAATGTAAAGTTACTTCTTTGGATTATTTTTCATTGCCACCTACTTGTACCCCAACTTCCTATTCCTTTTATTTTCTTAAGTTACTCAAATATACCAAATGCTGTGCTTCACATAAATTGTACTCTACTCCAGGAATATTTTCCCTTCCTTTGCCTAGTAACTTAATTCGCATATCATGTATTCCAGATATGAAGACATTGACCCCTAGCCCTGAGTAATATGTTTTTATTATGTGCTTTCAGAACACCCATCAAAACAGTTATCCCATTGAAGTTATTTTTATTACTTCTTATCACTTGATTCCCTAACTGAATTTTTCAAATATAGGGACTGTGAAAGCAGTGTCTGCATCATCTTTAGTGTTCCACTGTGTTATATTTCCAACAGATTGAGTGGCATAAGAAATTATCTATTATAATCATCAAATTGGTAGCTAATGGATGTCATATATATCTGACAAGTAATTAAGCATAATTTTAACTGATGTATATAAAATGCCAATTTTATTGTCCAGAGAGTATTTATATAAATCAGTTATATATCATGCCAAAAAGGAAACTTCGATAAATTCTAGTTAGAAAACACTATATGGCTACATAGCATGACCAAAATACCATAAAACTACAAATAAAAAATAACCAAAAATAATATGACAGTCTAAAATTTCTAAATACTATGAAAATTCCTTATATTAAAGAGGACATGACAGTTGAAATTACAGGTTCTTTGAAACTTAATTAATTTTAAATTTCAGAAATTATGGGCTCTGGCCAAAGCTATACTCAGAACAAATTTGTAGCCTCTTTTCTTTCTTTTCTTTTCTTTTCTTTTCTTTTCTTTTCTTTTCTTTCTTTTCTTTTCTTTTCTTTTCTTTTCTTTTCTTTCTTTCTTTCTTTCTTTTCTTTTCTTTTCTTTTCTTTTTTTCTTTTCTTTTTTTTTCTTTCTTTTCTTTTCTTTTCTTTCTTTTCTTCTTTTCTTTTCTTTTCTTTTCTTTTCTTTTTTTTCTTTCTTCTTTTTAAATAAACCACAGAAAAAAGGGGCATAGTTCAAAAACAGCATTTGATTCCAGGAAATTTAAAAATAATCTACAAAATAAGCAAATTACATCAAACAAACAAAAAGTGAACTATAATAAACTTATGAAAGAAGTTAGAATTAGAAAAAATAAATAATGGATTGGGAAAATATGATTTATTAATATTCTAACATGGATAATTAAAAATAAAATTAGAAAAAATTTTGACAATTTTAATTTATTCTGAAGGAAACGTACTTGAGGATGAAATGGGGAATATAATCACAGGTGGAATAGAGATTAGAATTAAGAGAATGGTATTTTCAATTTCATGAAAGCTGTGTTCATTTCTATATTAATAGTTTTGAAAGTTTAGATTAAATATGTTATTTCACTGGAAATTTTTAATTATAAAAAAACTAATGTAGACTTTGAAAGAGAGCTATAAGATCCAAGCCACTGGAAAGGAACTAAAATCAGATAAATGTTGTTTATGCTGAATCTCTGGTTTTACCTTTTCTTTCTATGTTGGATATAGCATGGGAAGAAAAACAAAATGGTTCTAAATAACCAAATTACCAAACCATTGCGTGGGGGATATACTCAAACTGCACCTATCAATACCCAACAATTAGATCTCTCTGTATATATATGTATATATATATATATATTCAAAAAATCTTATTGTACATTGGATATCTAATGTTTTCAGTATAAGGTATATATGGTCATATACCTAGACCAATTAAATATATAGCCCAACATTTTTTTAAATTTTTATTTTTTAAAGATTTTTATTTATTAGAGAGCATGAGTGGGGTGAAGGGCAGAAGGCAGCAGGGAGCCCAATGTGGGACTCCATCTAAGGACTCCAATATCATGCCCTAGCCCAAGGAAGATGCTTAATCCACTGAGCCACCTGTAGCCCAACATTTCTAAGAGTAAAAATTTGAAAGTACACCTCCTGTAACATCAGAATAAAAAAAAAAAAAAAAAAAACAAAGCACTAGATACTACAAGGCTTCCTAGGAAGTGTATCAGTAAATGTAAAGAGAAATTACAAGGCCTTGCTTCCATAGAGATATATCCATATAAAAATGTTTCCTAAAAAAAAAAAAAAAAAAAAAAATGTTTCCTAAGAGGGGACGCCTGGGTGACTCAGTTGTGGAGAGTCTGTGTTCAGCTCAGATTGTGATCCCAGGGTGCTGGGATCCAGTCCTGTACTACGGTCCCCGCAGGAGCCTGCTTCTCCCTCTGCCTGTGTCTCTGCCTCTCTCTCTGTGGGTCTCTCATGAATAAATAAAATCTTATTTTTTTTTCTTAAGGGGAAGTAGAACTAAACAAGCAAACAAAATTTGAAGTGTGGCCACACTGCTAGTATTTGTTTTGTTTTTATGATTACTGAATGCAGAGAAATGACTGCAGAAGACTCTGGAGAGCTAAAGACCTGAATTTGTATTCACCCTTAAGTGATGTATTTTTCTCTTCTCTGAGAGACAGAACAGAAATAGTGGGCTGCAGTCAGTAAGTCTCTGATTTAAAAGGGAACATGGTGGGCAGACCTTTCCTTCATATTTTGAGGGCCCAAGGCAATAGCACAAATGGAAGGTTCTGGACTCCCACCATTATTTTCCTACCTCTTACCTGCAACATCACTCATTAGTCCTGCTAAATAAAGGTCCTGTAAGTAGGCTCAGGGCTGTTGAGGTAGGGAATATCTGGACTCACATATTCAGAATGTGACCCAGACGAGACAAAGGAATAAGGACTCACTGAGTCCATTTCCTATCCAAAGAGTGGGTGTGCAGCTGTGGGCCAAAAACAGTCTCTATAAAATTATTTTTTCTTAAAAAATTCAGGGTGTTATGGTAGATATTAGTAGGAAAATATAAATCATATTTTAAATGTAAATTTTAACTATGTTAGAGAGGGCTTTCCAAAGAAGTGATTATTCTGAAGACAAATGGTTGTAGATATTAGGCATAAGAGGATGGATTAAAGAGAATTCTAGAAAGATTGAGTTATATAGGCAGTACTTTAAAATATATCACTTATACCTCAGTAAAATTGTTCTAGAAATAAATAATTTATGATAGGAAAAAGGTGAGGGAAATGAAATTTAAAGAATGAAGCCCTGATCACTGGCTAGAAGAACCTGAAGGAATTCCAATGCTGTCAAACAAAATATGAAGAAGCACATTTTGGGTGGAGAGAGATCATGAGTTTGTATTTACAGATACTATGTTTCAGATTCCTAAACGATTTACAAGTGAATAGAGCTCAGGGAAGAAGTCAAGGTTGAAGATATTTGAGAGTTACCAGAATATAGATGGAATCTATATTCATCTAGGGAGAGATTAGAAAGTAATAAATAAAAGCAACCAAAAAAAGACCCTAAGACTGAATCCTGAGTTATTTGAACGTTCAGAGGACAGATAGAGGAGAAGGAGCTGGCAAAGAAGACTAGAAAAAAAAAAAAAAAGAAAGAAAGAAAGAAAATTAGAAATAATAGTTTGGAGTCTTGAATGTCAAAATGAAAAAGTTAGGGGGGACTGGGAAACTTGAATGCTTTTGCAAGATCAAAATATAAGGATAGAAAAGTGTCCATTAGATATGCTAACCTTGACTTGACCCAAGCAGGAAGAGTTTTAGTATAGAGGTAAGGAAAGAAAGTTCTGAAGTGAATAATAGATTAGTAGGCAAGGTCAGTACTGTTTGAGGACTTGGATTTGATTGTTGGAGTAATCTGTATTATTGACTAAATATTCATGTTTTTCTCTACCAAACTCCTCCTTGCTGGACCTATCCCATAGATATCAGGCATGGCCATGCGATTTGCTCTGTCTAATGAAATATGAGTGGAAGCTATTATTTCTACACCATTAATAGTGATTAGATGGTTCCACCATGGCTCCTTTGCCCTGGCACTAACCTGACATGTATACACTGGGGCTGCTCCATCAGCCTGGGTCCTAGAAGGGAAGAAAGCCAAATCAAGAAGGACATGTAACATGAAACTTCGGGATAGGCCTAATGACAGATAATTAGACAATTAGACAAATGCAATTAAATTTACTGTCTCAATTTAAATGTAATCATACTGTAGCCATTTCCTATAGAGCAAAAGTAAATGTGTAACAGGATATATGAATGCAGTCTGAATAAAGTAATACTGCTAATGTAGAACAGGCTTAAAAAAAGTAGTAATATAAATATGTTAAAACAGGATTATATAAGATATATACACACACATATATATAGTATAGATAGTACTATTTTTAAATGAGTCTGTGAAAATCATACAGTGAATAGATTTACCTATTTTTCTAACCAACTCTATGTCTGGTTATAATTAGGCTGTTAAAAGACTCAGAACATTATGAAACTGCTTGTTATAAATTTTCATCATATGTAAATATAGGTATGTGTAAATAGTCTAAGTAGCAACTTATTTTTAAGACAAGCATAGATTTTTCTCATGTCTATATTTCCCATTCCTATTTACTATGTTACTGCTTATCACTAAAGCATTATGATTATTGAAGCTAAATTGTGTTTTACAGTAAGAAAATTGACTGTAGAGATTTATCCCTCTTGATGACTTATTTCTTCTTTAAAACAATTACATATTTTCTGCTGGAAGCATTTTTTTGGAAAATAATACATTCTATTAAAAAGCCTTAAAATAGTAACTTCCTAAAAACATTCATATATAACCTGCTTTCTTTGATTTAAAGTACAATATTTCCAAAAATGTGGCTCTATAAAGCTGACACATTTCGGGGTTCTAGTTTTCTTCCCCATCAGTGACTTTCCTATCATACTCACTCAGTTATCCAGTTCTTTTTATATATATATAATGTAGTCAGTAGTGCAAGCTTAACCACTTATTAGAAAATCAAGCTATGTTCTTTCCACTTCATACATCATCAACAGCAATAAAAATCCTGAGATCAGGATGTTTCTGGCAGCATTTTGACACTGCATTAGGTGGAAAAAAATCTAACTTGCTTTTTAGAAGTTCACAGCTCAGCATTGATGATAATAGTGCAATTGTTTTTTCTTCTGTGAAATAAGCAGACCTGATTTCTGTGGCTTGCCAGGCTGAATGCATGTGCAGTGAAAGAGTGCTATTTGAAGTCTGTCAGTAAACTTTTCTGATCGCAGTTCTATTTTTCAAGTTAGATAATTTATTCAAGATAATAGAGCTTGTAATGCTATTAGTGATAATGGAGAATTTTTATTTATAAAAATTGACTACACTGGCTTAATTTCATTCACTTCTTTCATTTTATTTGATACATAGGACAAAGGTTTCTGGCCCCTCACCTACTGTATTTCTTTTTCTTCTCCCTGCTGATTGAAAAATCTGCTTTGTAGTTGCTGTTTAGAATAAGCATATTAAAATCTGTTCACATTAGCACAAAATATTTTGAGAAGTCGCTTCAATAGGGTCTTCATGGTTTCCACTTCCCACATTGTCCCAAGGATAGCATTAGGAGATGGATTATAGGATTAAAGCGAGGAGACAAAGGATAGAAAACAATAAAAACATAGAGGAAGAAACTAGGCAGAGAGAAGAGATACTTAGAGCCTAGCCTTGAAGCTGTACAGATTAAAAGATAACCCAAGAGGAAATAAAGTTTGGCTAAATCTGTGGAATTAATATATGTTGATAACCAACAAGTTAATAAGGCAGTTTTCTAAACACTTAGTTACATTTAGGTAATGAATAATGTTTCTATGTAAATATAATGAAAGGGTTACATATGCAAGAATGTCAGATACCCAGAGTGGTAAAAACAAAATTAAATATATACTGTAAAAAAAAAAAAAAAAAAAATATATATATATATATATATATATATACTGTATGATATATAATGTGTGTGTGTATATATACATGTATATTAGTGTGTGTGTGTGTGTGTGTGTGTGTGTATAGTGCCTGGTTCTTCTGCTTCAGCCATTCACAGTCTGGAATAGCTTCTCTGACACAGATACACAGGTAAGCAGGAATAGTATGAAATGGTAGTATATACTCATACCTCAAAAATTAGGAGTTGAACGAAAATATAGGTCCCAATTATATATGTGGATCCCTAGACATCTCTGAATACCTCTAAATATCTTTGTGAAGAACAATTACGATCTTGAAGAAAAAAATATATACAGTTTCCCTTATCAAGTGAGGAAAACATACCATCCTCAAAGGATTTTTTAGAAATAAATGATATGTATATATAGTGCCTACTGGAATACATCATGCAAAGAAAGTGCTTTAAAAAGAGAGTTATTTTGATTTCATAAAAACAAGACATAAAAAGTGTTGAACTTTTTAAAATGCATTAATGTGCTATATAATCATATGACTGGTGTGTGATAACTAACAGATATTTCTAAATAATTAGGGTTAATATGATTGAGTTGGGGAAATAGTATTTCCCTGGGAATATTCTCTCTCAAGTCTTAGGTAACAGCCAAATATGGTAGTGCAGGTTGTGCACTGTGCAGAGATAACCATCTGAAGAGAGTGAAAAAGGGTGTCTGTGCTATGGCATGAGCTGAGCATTCCCAAGAGAAGTGCATTTTTAAAGTATTCATCAAGTTGTTTTGAAGGCTAATAGTGCTAATCTTTATGACAACTTTTTTTAAAAATTAGTTATCTGGACTTTTCAAGTTAAGGCAAAATCTTCTACTGCAAATCAGAATTGAGAGTCTTAGATTTGTGTTTAGATGGAAAAATTTTTAAATTATAAAACTTTAGGTGTTTATTTTGCACAATTCTTTTTTCCAGTCTGGTAATACTCATTATGAAGTATGCTTTATTTGCCAGATATGAAGTGACAGAAACTTCATGCAGAAGTTTTGTATGAATTTTGCAAGAATTTGACAGAAAATTATATATGCAGCTTGTTTTATTTTGTTCTGTGGGGACACTACATAACATTTTTGGAGTATACTAGGATAGGAAGGTCTTATTGGGTTGGTCAGCTAATATTTTTCTCACCTACTTTACTTTTTAAGAAACTTTAAAAAAAAATGTAATCTCTGCCTCCAGTATGGGGCTCAAACTCATTAGGACCCAAGATCAATAGTCGTATGCTCCACCAACTGAGCTAGCCAATGCCTCTGAAGAAACGCTTAATGAGCAATAATTGTGTTCAGAAAACAGTGCCAATATCATCATAATTATGAGACAACACAAATGCCTGATTGATAAACTCTAGCTGGGAAAAGCCTCCACATTATGATCATCCTGTACTTGTATATGAAGGACTCATTTTTCAACCTTGCTTCTATAACGGGGTCTATTGTGACTCTTAATGACTAAAGTAGCAGCTTTTTATGCTTACTATAGACTGATGTGTCTCCACTTTCCCTTATTACATTTTATTTATTGGGTTGAGTGAATTATATTTCAAATAATCTCACACATGTGTACATCTTAGTCTCCTTTTGTCCACTGATACTTTCTCTCTATATTTGGCTTCTTTTTTGTTGAACGTGGAAAATTCTTTCTCTTCTTTATAAAAGTCATCGATAAGTCCTCAACTTTCTCTAGTTAAACAAGCTTTTTCCAACAAATATCCTTGAAGAGTCATTAAAATGTCTGTTGTTGCGTAGCTTAATCCCTAATCTTAAAACAGTGTTATTTTCTATAATGAGCTAAGCAGGTTTTTGCAAATTAGCCTTGTAACTTATAAACATTTTCATTTTCTTTTTGATTAGCATATGCATGTGGGTTGGTGGAAACTGCTTGTAGAGATGTTGGTTTCAAAGTTTGGGCGAACCCTGTGATTAAAAAAAAAAAAAAATTTTTTTTAATTCTAAGTGAAACTCCCAAATTCCCAAATATCCTCTACTTTATGTGAAGTAGTGAAAGTAAAAAAAAAAAAAAAAAAAAAAAAAAAAAAAAAAAAAAAAAAAAAAAAAGCAAATCTCTGGAATTAAACCCATCAATTAATCAGTTATCCACTTTCCTGTTTCTTTGTTATGTATTTTATAATATGTATGTGAAGAGCCTAAAATAATAAAGTCCCAAGAGTAGAGAAATGTTTTGGTAACAGAATTTAGATCTTAAATGGGTCAGCACCTCAGTCAGTCTCATTACAATAAAACTCCAGCATTTTCATGGTTTCACCTTTGTGATAATTTTTTATGTGTCAGCTCGACTGGGCTAAGTGTTGCCCAGATTAAATATAATTTCTGTGTGTTCCTGTTGAGGGTGTTTCCGGATGAAGTCAGCATTACAATCGGTGGACTCAGTAAAATAGATTGTCCTCCCCCCAAGTGGATGGTATCATCCAATCTGTTGAGGGCCTGAATAGAACAAAAATATGGAGGAAGGAGAAATTCAGTCTTTTTGCTTCCTGCCAACCTGCTTGAGACATTAGTCTTCTAGACATTAGTCTTCTACCTTTGAACTAGAATCTGTGTCATCAGTTCCCCCCAGTCCTCAGGAGTTCAAACTTAGCTTAGGATTATGCCTCCCTGTCCTGTGTTTCCAGCTTGGAGAAGGCAGACGTGGGACTTCTCAGCAACATAATCACATAAGCCAATTCCTCATAATAGATGTCTTTGTATAAATGTATCCTAGAAGCTCTGTTTCTCTGGAGAACCACTGCTAATGCAACATCCTAACTCCTGTCTCAACTTTGGTCTCCTTTAAGTTAAAGGGGACACCTATTTTCCCTCTCAGCTACCAGGCAGGAAAATTGTCATGGTACCCGGGTCTAGCATGTTATACAGTTACTTTTGAACCTTGAATTTTGGAGAAAATGATTCAAAGGAAGAAGCAAGTTTCTGATTACTTTGCAGAAGCTGTGGTAGAGATGCGAGGACACAGGCATGGCCACAGTTACCCAGTGCTGACGGCACAGGTGGCAGCATCTGGCCAAAACCTTGTTTGTTCTCTAGCATATCCTGCCTGAGTCTCTTGAGTTCTCCAATATTCTTCTTGAGCCCCTGAAGCTCCTCAGATTCCTTCGAATAAATAGCCTTGTAATGAATTATGTTGTTGCTAGAGTTCATTTTGTTTCCATTGTTACGATAAATCCCTTGGCTGAATAATCATTTTTCATAAAATTCTAAAGGGGATGGACAGTGCTCAAGGACTCCATTTTAATGAGGGCAACTTAAGTCCTAGATTTGTCACTGAAAGTTTTGGTTTTGATCTCAGAATCAAGTAATAGTTCCCCCCTCATTCCAAGAAGAGGTATAACTTTGAAGTGCTGTCACTGTCACAGCATCCTAATGTCGTTTTGGTAAGACCATAAAGAAGTAGACATCAGTGGATAATGTTCCATTCAGTCTACTTCAAACAACTGTTCATGAACACTTACTCAGCTTCTCACTGAGTCAAAAATAATGAAGCAAGTATAATACTTTTTCTCACCAAGTTTAGAGACCAGAATGGAGACGGGCACTATAATACTTGTAATAAAATGTAAAAAAAGAGTTGTAATTGAGGTATTGAATAACTTTTGGTGGGGCCATGAAGTTCAGGGAAAGTGTAAAAGGAAGAAGAGAAATATTCCCTTTTGTTTAAACTGGAATCAGTGAAGGATGCTGGAGGAATTGATAATAGCCTTCACACAAAGAGTCTGAAGGCAGAAGTAGTAAGATTATGGAGCAAAAATAAAAGGATGAAAATTTAAGAGAGTCTGCCTCTGTATTTTTATAGTTTCTGTCTCTTATGATAAAATCAGCTTGTTCAGATCTATCAAAGCTACATAAAACAGACCCAGATGACTGCCATCTCTGGGTAGGCTGGAGTATACAGGCAGCAGGTATAAAGGAGATCCCCCCCAAAAATAAAGCACTACACTGACTAGTTTCTCAATAGTGTCTCAGTTTTCGTGACATTTTTCTGCTCACCATAAGGATCATTTCTCTAGAGCTATACTCTTGGGTGGACAAGTCTTGCTCCTAGTTAGCACATACAGAAGCAAATGGGTGTAGCTCCCGGGTGACAGCCAGACTCCCTGCTGTTTCATCAGGCTGGCTGGCAAGAGCCTTTTTTATTTGTTTGTTTACTGGAGACAGTGCTGGCTGCCAAAGACACTTTAGAGATAAAAGTTGAAACAGAAGGATATCAGCTCATAAATTTATAAAACTGATTGTCAAGTTTCTTAAAAGTGTGATCACACTCATAATTTCTATTGAGATCTTATTCACCTCTCCTTTAATGTCCAATAATGTTTGCTTTTTTTTTTCACATTTCAAAAATCCTAGGCAACATTTGTAGAAATCTTTGAAGCCACAAGAAAGAGTATTTACAGAAGTATTACTATTATTTGCAGTGGTGTAGTGAAACCATCTTGCTTGGGACATCAATAATGGAATTTGCAGTGAACCGGCCTGAAGTTTAGCCTGAAGTTTATCTGGGTTGTTAACCACATTTTGGTAGGCAGCAAAATTAATGAATAAGACTAGAGAATGAGTTCTTAAAGGACATTATAAAGGAACTGTTAGAAATTTTGTAAAAACATCTATAAGAAGATAGTAGTAGCTGATTTATTAAAGGCCATTATATGATCTTTTCTATCATATACATTTATTAAATACATGCCTTAAAGATTCCTATGGCATTTTGTTAGCTTGGTTTCAATTACAGCATATTCTATATGAGCAAATTTGTACTTATTTTAAATTAGTATATGTTTTATGTCTTCATAACAACTTTAGATAGCCTCCTTCTAGGCCACATGAATTAATGATATTTCTCTACAATTTCTATTTTTATTTATTTTCTTAACTGTTCCTTAAACATTTTCTGGAACATTTTCTGGCTATTTACGAACCTCAAAACATCCAATTGCTCCTGTTGTCACAGTGAAATTAGACTATTTTTGAAAGAACCGAGCAAAATCTTGTTAGCTGCATATGTAAACCAAGCTAGCAAGACACATCTGAATTTTCTAAAAGTTTCAGTGATCAGTTATCCTAGATGTGAAACAGAAAGAAGAGCTTGATTTTTAAAGTGAAGATTGAACTTCAATGCTGTCAAAATGAAGCAAATCTTGTTTTGACTTATAGAGTGAGCAAATTTGCTGTGTGAGACACAAATGGAGAGAAGATAAGAAATAGCAGAATGTCATCTTGAAAAGTCCTCTTTTAACCAAAACCACACGGCAAACCCCGTTACAGCGTAACTGAAATTTAGAAAAAAAAAAAAAAAATCTTGATCCTTGGCAGGAGAGAAAATTAAAATGTAGTCACTCTTACATCTTTCCTTTCTGTTGTTGTCGCCAGTCACACTGGTGGACATAGGAAGTAGCTCCAACCTCCAACTAAATCACGTACAGGCAAATCACTCCAATATTAGGAACCCTCTGAATATTTCCTTATTGTCTATATATAGTAAAGGAAGAAATTAAAGGTAAGAAGAAAGGGTGCCTGGGTGGCTCAGTTGGTTAAGCATCTGCCTTCGGCTCGGATCGTGATCCCAGGGTCCTGGGATGGATCCCCCCAAGTTGTGCTCCCTCTTCAGCGGGGAGCCTGTTTCTCCCTCTCCTTCCTGCTCATGCTCTCTCTTTCTCTTTCTCTCTCAAATAAATAAAACCCCTAAAACATTTCTTGGGTGCCTGGGTGGCTATGTTGGTTATGCATCTGCCTTTGGCTCAGGTCATGATCCCAGAAGCCTGGGTTATCTACTCAGCATCTGGTGCTCTACTCAGTGGGGAGCCTACTTCTCCCTCTCCTTCTGCCTGCTGCTCACTCTGCTTGTGCTGTCTCTCTTTCTCTCTCTTTCTCAAATAAATAAATAATATTAAAAAAATATTTCTAAAGAATAAAGGTAAGAAGAAATATTCAGCTCAATATAATAGATGAGTAGTAGTGGATGTCACAGAGAGGTTAATTATTTGATTCAAGTTCACAGTTAGTCATTCTTCATTAAGAAAATAAAGCCATTATTCCAATTCCCCAATATTAAGCCTTCTGTAGTCCCATAATAATTTCCCTTTAAGATTTTACAGTTTTTCCTTTGTTTTTAGAAAGCTACCAAATATTGTCTTCATCTAGCTTTCTAAATAATTTTTAGTCTCTATTAAAGTTTGTTCTTTCCTAAGTATACATCTGCTTACCTTCTTGTACACTTGAACGTTTTATAAGCTAAGCATAAAAAATATTTTTAGAGATTGCAATATAGACGAAGTTGTTAAAAATGTTCATACTCTATCATGGGACTTCAACATTGTGGTCAGAAAGTTAATGTGAAAATTCCAAGCTTATAAAATAAACATATATGCAAATAAGTAGATAAGAATAGGTTTTAAAAATGTTTCATCTGACTCATAGGAGCTAAGTGAACCATGAAATGTGAAAATCTAAAACAAATGAAGCTGAGGACCAAATTCAAACATGCTCAGGGCAACAAATAAGATTTTTATGTTTTTTGTTTGTTGTGTTTGTTTGTTTTTTGTTTCTGTCTGGAGTGTATCTTCAGTGATGGATGATATGATAAAATAACTCTCAACTTATCTCGATAGTCTGAATCTTGAATAAATTAGACATGTAGATACTTATGAAAATCCCATGTGCTTTGCTACTGTCCTGCTTCTTTTTGGCCATTTTCTGTGCTTTTCATGTCTGGCAATGTTCAGGTCCCTTTGGCTGGGATGCCTAGATGACTCAGTGGTTGAGCATCTGCCTTTGGCTCAGGACATGATCCCAGAGTTCTGGGATCGAGTTCCACATCAGGCTCCCCACAAGGAGCCTGCTTCTCCCTTTGCCTATGTCTCTGTCTGTGTGTGTGTGCCTCTCATGAATAAAGAAATAAATTAGGGATCCCTGGGTGGCGCAGCGGTTTGGTGCCTGCCTTTGGCCCAGGGCGCGATCCTGGAGACCCGGGATCAAATCCCACGTCGGGCTCCCGGTGCATGGAGCCTGCTTCTCCCTCTGCCTGTGTCTCTGCCTCTCTCTCTCTCATTCTCTCTGTGTGTGACTATCATAAATAAAAATTAAAAAAAAAAGAAATAAATTAAAACAAAAAAAAATCCCTCTTGCCCATTAGATGTGAAATTTTTGAGAGTAGGTGCTATGTTTTAACCTATCTTTACATTTCCAGGTACTTATAGCACAAGGTTGGCTCACAATAGTCAGCAAATTGTCGAATGATTAAGTAAGTTGAAAAAAAATTCTGAAAACTTGAATGCTAGTAAATTTTTCAGAAAAATTACCTAACTTCTGATCTTGTCCTAGGAGTCTTCTCCATCTACCCTGCAAACCATGTCTTTTTCTTTTCAATATTTTATCTATTTATTTTAGAGAGTGTGTGTGAGCGATAAGAGGGGTAGAGAGGGAGGAAGAGCAAGTCTCATGCAGAGTCTCCACTAAATGCAGAGCCCTGACATGGGGTTTGACCATGTGACCCCAAGATCATGCCCTGAGCCACCCAGGTGCTACTACCCTGCTACTCCTGTCTTTATCTTAATGGAATGGAAGTCCCACTGGAATGGAAGGGGAGAGAATATAGATTTTGGCTTTAGCATTAAAGGAATTAAAAATAAGAGTATCTCTGAGGTAGAAGAGATATCTTGAAATGGAGCTTGAAAGATAAATAGAATCCTGAAAGGACTTTGATTGGAAGGAAAAACACAAGCAAAAACTTGATTTCATAACTAATATAAGAAACAATAGTAGTACATATATTTAATTGGAGCCTCAGGTAGGTATGTAGGAAGACCGGTACAAATTCACACAACAGCCTTAAATGCTCCAGGGAGATGAGTCTCCCTTAATTTTTTAGAGACAAACTCAGTAAGTTTTTAAAGGTCATCTTTTGATATATACCAGTTTCTTTGTATTTGATTCGATTGGATGTTCAGCCTGTAAATATATATTCTGCATACAAATAATTATTTCCTCATTTGCTATTGAGCTAGCAATACATGATCATAAGTTTCTAGTGTAGGCATGCTTCCCTACCTTTAGAATCTTGTTTCGTTTTGAAAGCAATGTTTATTAATGTATTTTTTTAAGAAAAATATTTAAGAGGGAGTGAGAGAACATGAGTGGGGAGAGGCAGTGGGGAAGAAGCAGGTTCCTTACATGCAGAGCCCGACTTGGGGCTCAATTCTGGGACTCCAGGTCATGGCCTGAACCAAAGACAGACTCTTAGCCCACAGAGCCACCCAGGTGCCCCTAGGAATTAAAGAAAACATTACTATATATCCTCTCATTGGCCTCTGACTCAACGTTTTACATCCTCTCTCCAGGTCCATCATCGTGCCTTTATTTTACTGACTGATCCTTTCAAAGTCAGAATTATTTTTATATTTTAAACCCTCAAACTTAATGAAAATTAGATAATACCAAATTAAATTGTTTTTGACATTTCTTGGTGAATTTCACCCTGAAATATTTGGTTCATTTGACCTAGTTATAGAGATTTGAGGACCCAGCCTACTGGGGTGCAGAGTGGTTCCAGTGGCTCTACAGTGCTTGGTATACTATTTTTACCTTTAGCAAATCCTAAGAGGCCAAGATCCAGCTTCTTAGGATTTGGAATAGTCTCTTGGGCCATATTTTAAACACATCCCTTTTTTCTGTCTCTCCTCAAGACCACTAAATGAGGAATAAAACTATTGGGTCAATTCCAAACCACTCTAAAATGGAGTTGAACGAAGCTTACTTCTCACACAGTAGTAAGCTAGAATAAGGTCATCCTCAAAACATCAGTCAGTACCATTACCCTCAGTAATTATTTGTATAGGATATGTTTTTTTTTTTTTTTAAATACTAGTAGGCAGTTAAAACAAAGAAAGGTAGTTTTCGAGTCCCATAATCATCATGCTCTCATCACTTGTGTCTTTGTATCAAATCTGGAAGTTCTTAAAGAATGACCTATATGCAAACAATGTAAGAAAATGCTGCAATAACAGGGAGACTATTTCAAGTTTAGCTTCTTAGAGTTTTAAACATTTCACCTTTATCCCCCTCCTCTTTCTTGGTCTGGAAATGCCCTTGACCACTTGCTGCTAATCCTCTAGGGAGGTCAGCTGGTGATCCAGACAGACATTGGAGGCCACTGTCCCCACACTTTGATCATCAACCCCTTCTCTCTTCTGACACTTGAGCTGTCACCCTGTAGCCAGCTAGGCAGGAAAAAATGAGCCTTCAGATACAACAAGCAGAGAAGCCGCCACTTGTATTGAGTGCACTTTGGGTCCTTAAAGGGAAGCAAAGAGACTTTGAGTAAGGGGAAATCCTTCTTGCAGCTTTGCTGCTAACTTACATGATTGTTTAGCCTTCATCTTCACAGCTGTTGCTTTTTCCAAATAAACGGCTTTAGGAAAAATAGGATGAACCAGATCCTGAAGGTTAAAATATTTTTTCCTCATTGTATTCTCTGTTTTCTTTTTCCTTGTCTATTAAGTTTAAAACAAATTTACTATGAAATGAAGTGGACCTATGACAACACCTTGAAGTTTGAATTTTTTTATTGTTATTTTATTTTCTTCTCCATTAGGGCTAGCTCCTATGCAACTGTGCCTGCAGGGAAGGAGATACTGTTCATGCAGACATTGTTATTATTTGGGGTTATAATATATCCCTTTTATGGATTATTTTGCATTTCTCTCCTGGAGATAATAGCAATATCATTTTGAAATATTCTTTAGTAGGAGCTCCTATTTGCTATACACGGTGAAAGGAAGAATTCTATTTGTACTGGTCACTCTATTATATTTGCGGTAGCATTTACTGGACAATTGTTTATTGGAAGTTTGCTTTAGTTTACTGATATTTTCTCTTAGTAATTTAGATGACAATAATGGTAAGCATTAAATACAGCAGGAATGATGGTCTGGATTACTGAGAGGAATGTGAAATTATGTTGCATTTCTGTCTGATAGATATGTCCTTACCTGCTGCTAAAGCAGAGGAGAAAATACAGCAGATGGAAAGATGCAACAGGCCTGAAAATCCAGAGCCGATTCTGACCCTTGTTTCCCTACTGCCTAGCCCAAGAGCAAGGCATTTTGCTCCTTCATACTTCAGGCTCTATCTATAACATAAATGGAAGGACCAGCTAGTTCTAAAACCTTTCTGAGAAATAAAACAAAAATATAACTTAGCAATGTCCAACACTGAAATCGTGACAGATCTTTGCTCAGGAATATGAATGTATGATTAAAAGGCATCAGTTAAATAACTCGAACTATGATCTTCCATATCTCTAAAAAACAGAATCCTTTGTGGAAAAGTAAATAAGATCTGACAGAAATGTATGAATCACAGCCTCTGCCATCAGTACTGTTTTTACATGAGATGCTTGAATTGAGTTGCCATCACCCAAAGTCAAGCCACCTGTCATATTAAGTTCAGTGATGGGAGTGAAATTTTGTGTGCTAGGTGAAAATAAGGAGAGTATATATAAACATTTGGAAAATGAATATTTGAATGGTTTTACATATCACTGTGACTAGGCCACAGATATTGGAACAGGCATCATTCTGGTGTTCCTGTGTTAGCATTGTTGGATGAGGTTAACCTTTAAATTGATGGAGTAAAGGTAGGGTGCACTCCCTATAATGTGGGTGAACCCCACCCAGTCTATTATTTGTTTTTTTTTTAAAGATTTATTTATTTATTTATGATAGACAGAGAGAGAGAGCAGAGACACAGGAGGAGGGAGAAGCAGGCTCCATGCAGGGAGCCCGACGCGGGACTCGATCCCGGGACTCCAGGATTGCGCCCTAGGCCAAAGGCAGGCGCCAAACCGCTGAGCCACCCAGGGATCCCCCCCCCCCAGTCTATTATTTGAATGGAATAAAAAGGTTAACCACTTTCCAACTAAGAATTCCTACCTGATTGCCTTCACAGTAGGACATCAGTTTTTCTCCCTGTGCCTTCAAACTCAAACTGAAACGTTGCCTCTTTCAAGGTCTTGAGCCTGTTCTTCAGTCTGGAATTCCACCATGGACTCTCGTGGTTTTTGGGCCTTTGTCCTCAAGACTGGACCTATATAATTGGCTCTCCTGAGTCTCCAGCTTTACTAACTCATCCTGAGGTTGTGAAGACTTGACAGTCACAATAATGTGAGTCAATTCCTAATAATAAATCTCTTTCTATACATTCTAATGTATTCCCTATTGTAGAATATATTATGCATCTTATGTATGTGTATATATGTGTATTGTATCCCTATGTGTACTTAGACCCTACCGGTTCTGTTTCTCTAAAGAATCCTCATATAATGTTTGATGATAATATACACAGATAAAAAAGAAGATATACATATACTTTTAAAACTCCTCTAGGGTATTAAGCACAAAAAGAACAGTGACTTGGAACAATTGAGTGTGGTTTTTCCCTTGATTCCTTATGAGAAATTTTAGGTTTGCCTTATTTCTTTATAACCCAGGAAAGAATCTCTAAGAAAATTGGTCCTTCACATAGGCAATGTTGAGTGGTTGTACGGTCACTCTTCAACTTAGCGATCGTGTTACGACAAAACGACACTGCAGATTGATTGTGCCATTTATCCCTCATCGTGTGCCTTCAGGCTGGGTGGCCAATTTGGTATGACTGTTCATGTCTTTAGAGTTTAATATCTCTTACGTGGCCTTACTGGGAAGCACAACTGTGCATGTGAATGAAAGTGAGTCAGAGGATATGAGTGGGAATATGTTTATCACTTCACTTTTAGAAATCCTGGAAGGTATTCTAAATATATTGACTGTTGCCTGCCTTTTCCTGAAAAATATGAATAAATCAAGATAGGAAGATTAAGGGATAAGGAAGGAGTAGTCAGGAAAAAATAAAAAACAAGGCATTTTGCTACATCTACTACAAAAAAATTTATGGAGTACATTTTCTTTTTTCTTTTAAAGATTTTATTTATTTATTCATGAGAGACACAGGGAGAGAGGCAGAGACATAAGCAGAGGGAGAAGCAGGCTCCGTGCAGGGAACCAGACACGGGACTCAATCCCGGGTCTCCAGGATCAGGCCCTGGGCTGAAGGCTGCACTAAACCGCTGAGCCACTGGGGCTGCTCCTGGAGTATATTTTCAATTGTTGAATATATAACATTGGACTACTCTTCATCATTCCCATACAAGGGCTAATAGGACTATAAGGTGAAAGGAAATATTTTTTAGTACATTAATTCCCCACATTGATAGCAAAGTCATGCTCACATTGGTATCAATGGAACCCCTACAATTTTTAATGAAGAAAAAGCCATATTTTCTCATGTTAAATGGATTGCTCTAGAGTATAACCTAATCAGCAAATCAGATCAACTAGTGGTTGTATGTTTTATGTCAGGAATGAAATGCTGAATATCTGTAATGTTTTGCTGTCACAACATTGACACAGAGCAGTAGGAAATGAGCTCCTGGCTTTAAATACAAAATTAGTCTGGCATACTGATCTTTTGGATCCTAAACCACTGATGAATTAGAGATAAGAATCGACCCTTGGAAAATGTAAAGACATATATTTATTATAATTTCAGAACTGTTAGGTACCAAGGCACTAAAAGCAGGCTAGGAATAGCAGTACATGAAGCAGAATGAAAGGACAGTGAGAATCATAGGTTCTCAGCACAAACTGTGCCTCCCCCCTTTCTCCCTCCTCCCCCCCACCCACAGTGTGAGGCAGTAACATCTAAGATAGCTACTGCACCTGGCAGACAAAGTAGTAGGAAAAGTCACCTGGGAATCTAGATACAAAAGGTCAAACTTCTTCTAATGAATATAAATCAATCAATCAGTCAGTCAATCAATCTGTTCTTCACTAAGGGGACTCTCAAGCCAGGCAAGTAGGATGTGATGCATCATTCTGGCAAATGTGACCCCAGCTGTCATGACAGCCCTTGGGCAGCTGGTGCACTTTGGAAACATGCTGTGACAGTGTCACCAGCAATTCAGTAAGTGCAGAAGTATTTCCGGGAAAATGGGGATGCACACAATTAAGTGGAAAGGAGCAGATTCAGCCCAAGAGCAAAGCACAAACCTGGAACTAATGACCATTTAGGTTAAAACATTGGACATAATTGCCAGTGTTAGATGGGTCACATGGTGTGGCTCGTCATCTGTGGCATCTCCTGGCATAGGAACCAGCTCGCTCAGTCAGTAAATCCCAATGCTGCCAAGACAGGAGCCACCTGAGTTCTGCCCATTTTATTATAGGGCATCATATATGATCCCACTTTGTAATGTGAATTTCTTAGACTTCTTTCCTGTCTAGCTTTTTAGGTATTCGGTTAAGCATTTGTTGAGAACTTCTGAGCACAAAAATCAGTGCAAGGATATTCACATGGTTCAAGGTATTACCACCCAGATAATTTATCAGTCGCAGAGGGGGAAACTCATATAACATTCAGGTAAATAAGAGTAATCCAATTTCACCTCGCCTCACAAACAATAAGACACATTGGTATGCTAACTTTATATTTGGAAAGATGTAGTGCAATGGAAAATTCCTAGCATCATCTATCATACTGTTATACCAAGAGGTTTAAAATTGAATTCAAACATGAGAAAACAATCAGACGAATAAAGATTATTAAATATCTTACAATAGAGTTATTCTGAACAATCAGACAAATCTAGATTGTAGTATATCCTACAGTGCAAGTGGCTTAAACTTTTCAAAAATATCAATGTCATGAAAGAAAATAAAAGCGAAAGGATTCTTGCAGATTAACAGAAAATAAAGAGAACTGACAATCAGGAAAAATGCACAAACTGCTTACCTGAGTGGAAGGTCAAAAAAAGATATATAAAGAAAGATACATGGGGGATGACTGGATATTTGACTGTGGACATTAGAAAATGTTTCTGAACAATGTTAAATTTATAGGGTGTGAAACCAAGTAATATGGAAAAGACTCAGTGACAATGCATTCAGAAGAAAGACCACCATGGGAGTTGGTGGTGAAGCTTATAATGGCCACAGACTTCTCATGCAGGGAGCCCTCTGATCAGTCTCTGCTATTATTAGAATAGTTTCTCCTACCACCAGGTGGAGGGACCAACTGGGTGGAAGTTTCTCCTGCCAAAGAGAAAAGGACCAGATTCAGGCTCTTTTGGGACCTCTTTTAATGCAAGAATACAAAATTATGCATACAAAATTAGATAAAACATTTAATATGTACTTAGAATGAGAAACATTTTTTTTTATTACAAACTAAAACAAACAAAAATACACCCATTTTCTAAAATACGTCCTTGAAATGGATTGCATCAGAAAAATTTTCAGACTTCTCCTTAGGAACAACTCTTGAGGAAGGGAGGCCGATGAGAGGGAGACAGAGTCTGAGCTATGGTTCAGCTGCATCCAAGGTCACTGCAAGCACCACCAGGAGCTCTGGAACAGGAATGGGTCCTTCAGCATTGTCCCCGTGTCGGGCAAGGAGCAAAGGAGACAGGCCTCTGCACCCTACTGGTTTGGGATGTTGGGTGGCCCTTGAAGGAGGTATAATGTTGGACAGGGCAGCACCCACATTCAGAGCAATTCCTAGGAGATGCTGCATCTGTGAGCCAATAAGCAACTACTACCTCCAGCATTGGGAGATATGAAGGCTTCTGTGCCAAAAGAGGAATCTAGGGATTGCACCTCCATAGACTCTACAACCCAAAACAGCACAAAATGCAGAGGGGAAACAAATATACATTTATGATTAATTGTCTAAATTTTATAATACAATATTTTCCTTTATTTTTGGGGTTGTACACTGTTTAATTATTTCTTTATTTGCCAACAATTTCTAGTAATTTTTTTCCCCTTAGAGAGAAGGGAAAGATGATTTAGTCTTACCTTTAGGAAGGCTGTTCAACATTATAGCTTTACTACTTAAATGTTTGTTTTTTTTTTTTAATTTGGAAAATCATTTTAAAATTGGAACATATCTGTCAAATTTCTTTCATACATGAACTCCAAGATTTAAGATATTTCAAGATGTCTCAAATAGTGACTGAGATTAAATGCTTTTTGTAATGATGATGCTCATTTGTCAGTTAGTATTCAAATATTTGTTATAAGGGGTGTGAATTTTATGTTGGACTCTGAACCTACGTTTCAGGACATAAAGGAATGGACACGGCAGTGGTAGGAATGTTCTGGAAGCTATTTTGACACCGGGATGAGCAATTGCTTAACTATAGGTGGAAATGACTGCAAAGCACAGATACAGAAATCTCTAAAACACATATTAAATGTATCTGAATTGCCTCTCCATAATGCCCATGGTTACTCAGAGTAGCCCTCACCCCAGGGCTGCCCCAGTGGTTTCAAGGTATATCTGCTTCCACCCCCAAGGTTCATAACTTCTGGAGATTTCCATCTCTCCACCATCCCTCCACCCCACAGTGTTTGCTACTGCCCTTCACACATAGTTCACACAGTAAATAGACCACTCAAGTGCAGCAGAAACTCACATTACAAACTTAGTAATGAGAAGTGAAATATGAGGATATAAATATGAGGGTTTCTTGAGAAACCCTGTGACCCTTACTAAAGCACTACACGGTTTCCATGAGGCACTTCCTTAGCCATTTGTTCAGCCTCTCCTATAAACCCAAGTTCCTTTCATGTGTCTTTTTCAGTTAGGTCACAATTACACTTTCCTTCTAGGACTGTTGCTATTTCACTGGATTCAGCTGTTATTGAAGGAAGCGCAGCATTTTCTGCCTTTTCCCTGTTTCTCTGTAACTTCCTCTGGATTTCCCAATGAAGTTGTTTTCTCAGAGGCACCTGAACTCTCACCACATAGCATCTTGCTACACTTGCAGCAGAATTCTCCAAACTAGCTGTTCCACCTTTCAGGATCCACTGAATCTCCTGCTCAGCCCCTTGAGTACCAGCTGCATATACAAACAATCTTTCTCTTTGGTTACTTTTCCTAAAAGTTCCAAATGCTTTTACAACTTAGACCTCATGCCCATCAAATATAAATATCATAAATCTTATAAGAATCAATCACTAAGGGGCACCTGGATGGCTCAGTCAGTTATGAGTCTGCCTTCAGCTCAGGTCATGATCTCAGAATCCTGGGATTGAGCCCCACACTGGGCTCCCTGCTCAACAAGGAGTCTCCATCTTCTTTTCCCTCTGACCGCCCCGTCTTGTGCTCACTCTCTTTCAAATAATTATATAAAATCTTAAAAAAAAAATCACTAAGATTCCAAAGGAGAATCTAAGAATTACTGCAAGCAGAGAGATCTGATGGTGACATACACCCTTTTTATTTTTATTTTTTTACTTAAGTTCCTTTTAGAATTACACTTAAAATCAGATGGCTTTAAGGAAACTACTAAATTTATTCTCTGACAATAGAGAATAAAAAAATAAATGATTTTATTCAAAATTCATCAAATTTAAATTCCGTATCAGACACGGAATATATAATGCATATAATGACACTTTCAATGGTAATATTGACCAGGATACAGGTGTTTGATGTGTTTCTTTTGCTCACTATGGTAAGATCTTATATGACAACTTTTTAAAATATATCTTTCCTTTGGAGTCAACAAGTATGGTTAATGAAAGATTATTAATGGACAAGATTAATTGACTCATTCCTTCCTCCTCTTGTATTTTCTTCTGTTGCTAATTTCTTACCCAATTCCATTTTTCAGCCTTCTCACATCCCTCTAATTTAAGCATCAGAAAACTGGACCTAGGTTGTTTTCAATGAAAGATCTCCCATTTTGTCCACCTTTCCTAAGGGTACATGCAATGATTATACTTCTCATTTGTCTACCCAATATAAGAGAAAGCAGTTTATAAAAAATTATTTTATACTATTTTAATAAGAACTATAACTTTCTTGGTTAACTTAATTTTAACTTTAATACTGTTATCCTGAGTCAGTTTGTGGGAAAGACAAAATTTGAAAATCAAAAAAAAAAGTATAATCTGGTCATATTCTTATTTTGAATCTTTCCGTCATATATCAGCATCATCGATGTAAGTTCCTTCAGCCTTGTACTTTTTTTTTTGATTGGTGATATGTACTTTATTTTATTATTTTTGTTAAGTTGTTAGTTTAGTTCCAGTTACCATATAGTCCTACATTTTTAAAAAAATGTTCTCATTCATATATTTGGAGGGTCGGGGTTGTTTTAGCAAATTTAATACTATATTCATAAATAAGAGTATTAAAGTTGTAGTTGCTGCAATGATAAGCCTTATAGCAAGTTGAAAAAGTCCTTCAAAAGTCAAATAACTTAATTAAGTTACTAAGTTATTAATCAATTAATAATTGATTAAGGTCCATTAATTGCTGTTTCTTCTAATCTGTTCTCACCTTACCTCAAATCTCCATATGGTGACAATTGAGCTGCCATTTAAAATCTGTAGGACAATCCCAAAGAGGCAGGGGAATTGCTGTTAGCCTGTGTTCACTTGGGGAAGAGGAGAGGGAGAGGAGGAAACTGCCAGGCACAGTGCCTCTCACTGGTAAGATTCATCAAGGGCAAGGACATTTAATGGACTCTAGCGTTTATTATGTCTCTCTCAGAATTCAATCTACTGAGTCTCTTGTCTCTTTGCTTTAGAGTAAAAGCAAGTAATGCTTCCTTTTGAGAGCTTTGCAGTTAAAGAGTCACTTTACAGAGAGGCTATTGGGTAGAAGATTTTAGTGTCAAAGGCAGAAAAAACTGTGTCTTTGTTCATCAACATGTTTAACATTGGGTTACATTTCCTTGTAACCAGAGTTACATGATTTGGCTAATGATAGGCCGGTAAGTTTTAACAACTGGGCTTCCCCCAAACAGACTCCCTTTCCCTTTCCAGCAAAAAGTCCTAATTAGTGGTGTCTATAGATTTCCATAGTATAAATGGTCCTGCTATGGCTGATGTAGAGCTGTAATGTGATACTACAAACTGGAGTTGGGAAGGTGGGCACAGTCAGTTTTCTCCTGGCGATAGAGGTTATATGAGGCTTAGCTCGAGGGGAAAGAGGAATAGAATAGATCTTCCTACAGCTTGGACCAAAGGATTCTTTCCACTATCAAGTCTTATAAAGCTAATTGAGTCTCTTAACATAGACATATTATGAAATTGACATCCATGCAACCAAAGAAATACACCTTCTAATAAGTAGTTGAACCATAAGTTTCAGTCAAATCAGTTTAAGAAACTTGTCTATTCAGCAGTCTTTTCAAATTTGGATTGTAGTTCTATAGAAAGAATGTATTGCTTAGTCCGAAGGGAAGATATGTTTGGTATGATTTGGGGAAAGCTGCTGCTGTGCAAAAAGATGCATTCTTAAGGATATTATTTCTTTTTTTCTTTCCCAACTTCTTCAAATGTTTCACATTAAATTAATTTTATAGTCACCTGGCTTAAAAATTTGTCATAGACTTTAGTCCTGGAAAAGGTGACAAAGCAATGGTGAGTGAAATTTCAAAAACTCTGCAACTATTATATTTCTACTATTTTGTCTTATTCTTTACCATTGTAATATATTGTTCAGCCCAATTTTATAGAGATGTTAAATGACTTCCCCCAAGTGACACAATCATTATTAAAGATTAGGGCTGGAATATAGATTTTTGGACTTCTATTTAGGTTGCCTGCCCTACTTTTCACTTGCTTTTTTACATACTTAAATACAATTTTTATTGATTTTTTTTAGTTTTTAATTTTTTTTAAGATTTTATTTATTTATTCATGAGACACACACATAGAGGCAGAGACACAGGCAGAGGAAGAATCAGGCTTGATGTGGGACTGAATCCCAGGATCCCGGGGTCATAACCTGAGCCAAAGGCAGAGGCTCAACCACTGAGCCACCCAGGTGCCCCAAAATAAAATTTTTATATTCTGTTTATTTGAGTGCTTTATAAACTAAAGGTCTCTAATTTTTCTAGGGTCTTAAGTTGCTACTGAATTTTGAGCCCTTTTCTGTCACCTCTAGTATGCCATTGCCTCCTATTAGAAACTTTATGTTGATTTTGGTGTAGCATATAATATTAATGGATGATTATAAAGCCCATCAAGGAAAATGGTAGATGTAATTTATTTTAATTAAGAAGAAAATCATAATCAAATTTTTCTTATTAAAATGAAAATAAATGCTATGGTCATGTTTATATGGTCAATTCCTTTCCAGATTGTTAATCATTATTACTGTCATATTTAGCAATTTCTACTGATAATTAACATAACAAAAATCAACAGATTAGCTGTATTTGCTTTACCTTTATTTTTTTTTTATTTTTTTTTATTTTTTTAAAGATGTGGTGAATGGCTGGGGGGGACGGTGTCTCTCCCATTCACTGACCTTGTCATATTTATTTATTTATTTTTTTAATTTTTATTTATTTATGATAGTCACAGAGAGAGAAAGAGAGAGGCAGAGACATAGGCAGAGGGAGAAGCAGGCTCCATGCACCGGAAGCCCGATGTGGGATTCGATCCCGGGTCTCCAGGATCACGCCCTGGGCCAAAGGCAGGCGCTAAACCGCTGCGCCACCCAGGGATCCCTTACCTTTATTTTTACAAGTATATCGGAGCCTTCATGGCATTGCCTGGGCATATCAAATAAATGGATGATTACAAACTTTACAAATTACTCAGTAGCTTCTAATGTTGTCTTTAAGTGCTATTATAATTAGTTATCTTGTATCCTTGATGACCTTAATTTTAGAATTGCTATTTCGCAAATTCATAGATTATTTTTATGGCAAAAAAAGTCATAAAAAATTCTAGCAGATCTTTTTAAAAAGTAATGTTTAAATATTGCAAAACAAAAATTACTACTTAGATCATAACATCCTAATTGCATCCTAATTTGATCCCTTAAATTTTATTTAGGTATTTCCCAAAATTTTCTTTTCCTTTCTCTCTTTCTCCCTTTCTGTCCCTGTCTCTCTCTCTCAATCCTGAAACAGATATCAGATTGTGAAAGATGTTGGAATCTTTCATGTAAGTCTTTTTATGGTATTAAATAATTAATGTTTGAGTGATCATAAAGATTTTAGAATATATTATAAATTTTTTGCTCTTTCTAGTTTTTATTTCTTTTCTGAGATGCTAAGACAGGCTTTCATAGACATTAATTTCATGACACATATGTCCAACACATCTTCAAGTATTCTGAATTGCTACCATCAAAATGTAGCTGAAGTGAAGACTATTTTTGCCTGTCATTTGCGCATCATGGTCCTCCTCTTCAGAAAACTGCTACTTGATATATAATGCTCAAGAATCACAGACTTAGAGGTCTCTTTTAACATCTCCTTACATTTACATTACATCTCCTTACATTACAGCGTAGTACACATACACTTTCCAGTGAGTTTCATATCCTATATTAAGCCATCAAAGAAGCAATTTAAGGTAAATAGAATAAATATTTTTGTGAATATTTTATAAGGATGCCAAGCAAGAAAAGTTAAAATTGAAATATAGAAAACAGCAAAAAATCCAGAAAATAGGCAAGAAGATACCAAAGTTTTAACTAAATTGATGAATACATTTTAGATTTTATATGGTATTTAAAATGTTTATTTTAGTTTTTTTTAATTTTTGAAATTTGAGTATAGTTGACACTGTTAAATTGCAGGTGTACAATATAGTGATTCAATTTCTCGATACATTATGCTATGCTTCCTACAGGCATGGCTACTCTCTGCCACTATACAATGCTAGGGCAAAATCCTTGACTATATTGCCTATTCCTTTTACACCTGTGACTTATCATTCCATAACTGGAAACCCCTGTCTCCCACTTCTCTTTACTCATTTTGCCCATCTCTCTATGCTCTCTCGTCTAGCAACCATTAGTTCTCTGTATTTACAAATCTGATTCTGCTTTTTGTCTGTATGTTTATTCATTTGTTTTGGATTCAGAATCCACAAATAATTGGAAATCATATGGTATCTGTCTTTCTCAATCTGACTTATTTCACTTAGCATAACACCCCTTGGGCCTGTCCATGTTGTTGCAATTGGCAGGATCTCATTCTTTTTTATGGCTGCATAATTCTCTGTGTGCATGTATCCTATATCTTCCTTATTTATCCATCTACTGATGGACACTTAGGTTGCTGCATATCTTAGTTCTTGTAAATAAGTCTGTAATAAGTATAGGGGTTTATATACCTTTTTGAATTAGTGTTTTCTTTTTCTTTGGGTAATACTGAGTAGTGGAATTGTAGATCATAAGATATTTCTGTTTTTGTATTTTCGAGAAGGCTGCATGTGGTTTTCCAGAGTGGCTGGACTATTTTACATTCCTACCAACAGTGCACAAGGATTTCCTTTCCTCTACATCACTGCCATCACTTGTTATTATTTATTTTTTTTTATTTTAGCCATTCTGACAGGTGTAAGGTGATATTTCATTATGGTTTTGATTTGCATTTCCTTGGTGATTAGCAATGTTGAGCTTCTTTTTATGTGTCTGTTGGCCATCTCTATGTCTTCTTTGAAAAATATGTCTATTCAGGTCCTCTGCCCATTTTTTAATAGGATTGTCTGTTGTTGTTGTTGTTGTTTTTGTGTGTGTGTGGAGTTGTATAATTTTTTAAATGTATTTTGGATATTAACCACTTATCAGACATATCATTTGCAAATATCTTCTCACGTTCAGTAGGTTTACCTTCTTCTTTTGTTGATAGCTTTACTTCATTGTTTCTTTTTATTTTGATGTAATCTCAAGAGTCTATTTTTGCTTTAGTTTCCTTAACTTCATCAGACATATCTAGAAAAATGTTGCTATGACCAATATCAGAGAAATCACTCTGTGTTCTCTTCCAGGATTTTAATGTTTTCATGTCTTACATTAAGGTCTTTAATATATAAATTAGCAGTGTTTCTATATAGTAATAATGAAGTAGCAGAAAGAGAAATTAGGACAATTCCATTTAAAATTGCACCAGAGAGAAAAAAAAATACCTCAAGAATAGATTTAACCAAGGAGGTGAAAGACTTTTTTTACCCTGAAAACTATAAACATAGATGAAAGAAATTGGAGATGACACAAAGAAATGGAAAGATATGCTATGCTCATAGATTGGAAGAATGAATATTGTTAAAATGTCCACACTACCCAAAGTGACCTACAGTTTCAGTGCAATCCTTATCAAACTATCAATAGCATTTCTCACAAAACTAGAACAAACAATCATAAATTTGTATGGAACCACGAAATATCCTGAATAGCCAAAGCAATCTTCCAAAAGAAAAACACAGCTGGAGGTATCACAGTTCCAGATTTCAAGGTATACTACAAAGCTGCAGCAACTAAAACAGTATGATACTGGCACAAAAAGAGACACACAAATCAATGGAACAGAAGAAAAAGCCCAGAAATAAACCCATGCACATATGGCCAATTGACCTATGACAATGGAGGCAAAAATATATAATTGGGAAATTTTCATCTCTTCAATAAATGGTGTTGGGAAAACTGAACAAGTATATGCAAAAGCTACATAAAACTGGACCACTTTCTCACACTACACACAAAAATAAACTCAAAAAGATATTTTGAATGTTTAAATTCACTACGCTATTGATTTCCTTAGATAGCATCTATATTTGTAAGACTGATTTTAAATTGTACTAAAGGAGTTATCTGTAGAAATAGTGGAGTAAGACACTCTGAAAATTGTCTCTTCCAAAAAGGTAATGCAGAAACTGGCAAAAATTGTTACAATTAATTGTTTTCCAAAATTCTGGTTATTAGCTGCAGGCTTATTTTTGAACACTATTCTGTCTCTTTGAACTTTCTATCCTAATCTAGTAGCCTACAATTTTTATTGTAGCACCAGGATATGTTTTGATAACTAGCTCACCTTATTATTCTCTTCCAAATGTTCTTGGATTTTTATTAGATTTACCTTGGATTATGTTAAATTCAGAGATTATTCTGAGAAGAATTGATACCTTTGAGGTCTTAGATTTTCCCACTCAGAAATAATACATGACTTCATGTTTATTTTGGTCTTTTTATATCCTTCTGGAATGGTCTGTAACTTTTTTGTATAGTTTTACATAGTTTTTATTAAATTCACTATTTTATATATTCTGTTATGAAAAGATTTATTCTTTTTATTTTATTTTACACTTGTTATTTGTAATATACAAAAAACTCTTATTTGCTTAGTTGTTTTATAAACCTATCATATGTAGATCTTGATTCTCTATAAGAGCAAACATATTATCTGACAATATTTATTTTGATTTTTTCCTGTTTGAGTTTCATACTTTTCATTTCCATTTCTTATGTCATCATACAAGATCATAAAATCCTTAGGTTGATAATGAATAACTGTGGTGACTGAAGAATTCTTATTTTATGAATTTGATACCACTTATTCATAGAATGATAAAATGTTATAATTTTTTCATAGCATAGAAAACATCTAATCCAGTTTTTTTTTCTAGTTTTTTTTTTAAAGATTTTATTTATTCATGAGACACAGAGAGAGAGAGAGAGAGAGAGAAAGGCAGAAAGAGAAGCAGGCTCTATGCAGGAAGCCCAATGTGGGACTGGATCACAGGACTACAGGATCATGCCCTGGGCTGAAGGCAGGCACTAAACCACTGAGCCACCCAGGGATCCCCTAATCCAGTTCTTTAAGTTGATATATGTAAGAATAGGGAACAGAGTAATAGAGTGACTTACTTAAAGATTTTTATTTGTTTATTTGAGAGAGATCATAAGTAGGAGGGATGGCGAGAGAGGAAGAGAAAATCTCAAGTAGATTCCATATTGAGCATGGAGACCTTTGTGGGGCTTGATCTCAGAAATCTGAGATCTCGAACTACGCCAAAGCCAAGAATCTTTTGCCCAACTGACTGAGCCACCCAGATGCCCCTAAAGTGACAAGGTAACATATTGTTCTCTCTGGCCTGGTAGTGATAACATATATTTATTTATTACACATACAAAACCACATACATAGTCTTTGGTTCATATATATTCAGAAGCATATAAAATTATCAGATGAAGTTTCTTTCTCTAGCAGATTTTTCATTTAAAGCTTAAATTTTAATTATTTTGATTTTCATTAGTATACTTCTTTGAAGTATCTAGGTTGGTTAATATGATATCACCTTTACTTTCAAGGAAACAGGTGATTTCTGGGTTCTCTATTGTTCTTCCATTGATCTATGTGTCTGTTTTTGTGCCAGTACCATACTGTCCTGATGATCACAGCTTTGTAAACTACAAGAAGTCTTATTTTTGAAGATATATCTAATGATTTTTGAAATTCCAAAGATAATACTCAGCCTGTGCCCGTGTGACTATTTTGTCAGAATCAATTAGAGAATATGTAATTGTATGGATGTTGACTAATTAGAGCAAAACCCAGTGGAACTAGCAGAGTTCTCTCTAGTACATAAGGACAGTTATGTAGGTCAAATTTCATTAAACTAATAATGTCATTCACATGAAGGGTCTTAGGTAAATTTGGGTGATATTTCCAAATTATAGACCATAATTCAAACATCATTCCATATTATCAAAGCCACATTTCACTGTAGCAGAGAACATGTGTTCCAAGCTACTCAGCAATTCTTTCAGTAGAATTATGCAGCACAACAGACCCAGCAAAGTGGCTAGGTTTTTATTCAACCAGTCATCTTTATTGAAAGGTTTAATTTCATGATCATAATTCACAAGTGTGAGCAAATTCTAAAAAGATAACTGTAGTCTTCTTGTTCTCTGTATCAGAGATTATGATAGTTATCTATTAGGGTATAATTGAGAAGCACAAACAGAAGGTTAAAGAGCATAAATCTTTTCTATTTCTCTTCATGTCTACCATTTTCTAATCAGTTGAGCCAGAAAAATTGTGATCCTGCCCCACTAACTCTAAATTCCATGACAATAGAGACATTTTTTAATGTGCTGTTCATCATTCTGTCATCCATGACTTAACCTCTGTCTGTCTGGTAAGAAGCAGGTGCTAATATTACACAACTTTCAGAGAGAAGCCAGAGAACATTATTGTGATGAGTGTTAAGCTAGGTTAGAGTCCCTAAACCATGTCTTTATAGAAAATTTTATAGAACCTTTGTAGAAAACTGTATGTTTATATCCCTAAGAGTAGTAACAGAAAAGCCAGACTATCTGGGGTTTTGTGCTTTTGCCTGGTTCTTTTGGTCAAAATTTGAATATTTATGAGTCAGAGGTTGTTAGTGGTAGAAAGTATTGCTGCCAACATTGTGGATGTTGGAACTTGTCTTTCTCAGTATTATTACCTTTATAATTAATAAATTATATTAATAATTTTCCCTGGGAAGACATCTTTTAGTAGTATATGATGCCTGACTTCTGTGCAGAATATGTCTGACACAGAAGGATTCTTTTTGCCTACTTAGTCCATGTCTGCCTTTGTATTTATACAGAAACATATATCTTTTTGGCACTTTGCCTGACCCTGAAGAGAGACTTGGAAACATGGACTCAAGAAGATTGTCACTGAGTAACTCTCACATATTTTCTAGAATTCTAAATTTATGATTCTGTAACATTTGTGTAAAGTCCCAAGGGTAAAAGAATCCCAAAGAGAAATCAGACCAGGGTCATCATTATGGAAAATATATTTAGTACTGTATATAGGCAATTAAAAATTATTTGCTTGTTCCTGTGATTGTTTCTCCAAGAACATCACAGTCTTTAAATTTTGGCCTGAGTTATTACCCATATTCCAGTAGTCCTCAGTGGACTTTAGGTATAGGGACTGAAAAAAAAATTAAAAAAAAAAAAAAAAAGGAATAGGGACTGGGCCTTGAGGATGGAATACACCAATGGCCTGATCGTGGCACTAAAAGTTAACAGTGGTTGAATTTCCAAGAATGAGTCAGGAGGACTGGCTGGTTGAAGGCAGATGAATTACTAAAGAATTATTACCCTTTCTCTGCTTAGCTCTTCATATATTTCTTTTTAGCAAAATTCACCCATAAAATTTCCAAGTACTATTTCCTCTGGAGGAGTAGGAAAGGAGTACTTCTTAGCCCTCTCCACTATTCATGTGCATAACCACAAAGACATTTATGTAGCTTTCTACATATCCTAAACCTGAATAAACTGTTTAAGAATGGAAGCTCACTATAAGACCATAGTGGTAAATATGCTCCTTTTTGTGAGTTTTGTATTTAGTAAGTATTATCAGTATTCCCTCCTATTTGCCTATATATATTTCTTCAATCATGCTTAAAACTTATATTATGAAAAAAAAACTTATGATTGTAACAGTCAACTACAACTAGGCTAAGTTTTATTACAATGCTATTAAATTAGGTGAAATTTTGCTGCTTATAAGAAATACAGTGATTTACCATGATTAAATGCACATCTGATAGTAGCTTCAATGGCAAAATACTGATTTCTTGGAAATATGCTTTATTTATATTTTAGCATTAGACTGAGTACAATAAGAAGAAAGGGTCATTCCTTTATTCCAGCCCCTAAGGCTACCACTAGGAGATAGATCTTGGATTACCTTTCTCTATTAAGTACCTCACAGTTGTACATTTCTTTCTCTTCTCCCTTCTGTTCTCCCCAGATACAGACACACAGTATTTTGACCTGTCAACAAACTGAAATCATTACTAATTACTCACCTATTTAATTTTACAGATAGAACATTTTAAGGTAAAGAAGGTCCAGATTCTAAGTCTGGTTTTCTCATCATTTTATCCCTTTTACTCAGCACAGTGCCACACATATAGATGACCCTCAATTAATATTTGTGAAATGAATAAAGAAATTAATAGAGGTACATTAAGTAAAGACATTAGAAGAGAACAAAATTTCCTGGCTCTTTCGCTCAAAATGTGATTAGGATCTATGAGTCAGAGGTTGTTAGTGGTATAAAGCATTGTTACCAACACTGTGGATGTTAGAACTTCTGTGAGCCACTGTGTCTTTCTCAGCATTATTACCTGATAACCTTAATAATTTTCCCTGGGAAGACATCTTTTAGCACCACTGAATTGTACTATATAGAGCGCAAAGATTGTCATTGATTAGAATAATTATTATCTATTAAAAGCATTAGGTCAGCTAGACCTGTGGGAAGAAACCTTGCTCTGCTTTTATTCACACTAGGTTAGTAATCATGGTACATTATTTGATATTAAATGGATTTTTTTAAGTTCCTCCAAAATTACTACCCCTAAAGACTTATACAGGTACCTATTTAGCACACATCATATGTCAGAACAATTCTTGTCTGATGTAAATTTAAATATTATGGAAGGCTTTTTATGGCAACCGTACCAGTGGCAATAGAGCTCTCTCAAACTTACTGAGTAGTTTTCATTTTCTTAATTTGAACATAAAAGCAAAAGTATTCCTCAAAATGCCAAACCAAAAAAGAGCATGAGAGAGTAATGGTGATAAAATGAAATCTTTGGGAAGGTTTATACCCATTATGTCAGTCTATATACACACACTTACCTGCTTTTCAGGTGTTTATTAGAATGGTGACACAAATAGCACTCAGCCTCTGAGAGGTTTGCTAATTCCAGCTCTCTAGTTACCTAATTAATTTGTCAATTCAGCCTTAATATCTTTAGCTGCTTGACAAAATTCACTAGACTACAGTATTGGAAGCTGAAAGGGAAGAAACTTCTCTTCTGACTATAGGAAAGCTTATCTTTTTGACTAGCCCTGCATCGGTGGATCAGTAGATCCTAGTCTATTTTCTATCAGTGCAGATTGTGAGACCTGAGGGACTGTGTTATGCTGTTTCAGAAGCTTATAGCATTAGTTTATATAGAAGTCTACTAACAGCCGCTGTATCTGTTCACGTATGTCATGCATATAGAAGCCTGCCGTGAATGGCTTCCCTAGCATTATGCAGTACATAACTTACACCATCCTACAAAGCAGTCATAGGTCCAATCCACTCGGTCCTTTCCTTCAAAAAAAAGGGGGGGGGGCAGGGATATTTGTTTCTTATGAAGATAACACTCATTTCAAAAGTATGGTCTTTTATGTTCTATATTCATAATTATAAATAGAGAAAGAAGGTACTCTATGCCTTTCTGCATCTGCTCACTTAGGTAAAAATTTTTGTGTGTATATATTTTTGATGCAAGTGAAAAGCATCTAATTTGCATTTTTACCTTTCTCTAAGTCTCTTATTTATGAATTTAAATAAGTTTATGGGCTTTCAGAAATACCTTGACCTAAAATCTATCTGGCCAACAATGTATGATGATATGAGTGCTAATGACAGAAGTTTCTAGGATGGTAATTTCTTCACGTACTCATACTTTTAAAATTAGTTTATGAATGTCTGTTTCCCCCACAAGACTGAAGAACTGAATATACTAAATAGTTAAGAACCACATCTTTCATTTTTCATATCTCTAAAATTTTTTACCATATCTCTAAAATTTCTCAAAAAACTTGCTCAAAATGTATTTGAATGAATTTTGAAAAATACTTTAAAGATACATAGGTAGTTAATGAAACAATATTAGTACTTTAAGAGAACATTTAGGAAGTCATGACATCTAAAAGCTAAAATATAATATTGAAATTATTAAATTTAAATTGAGAAGAAATTCACTTTTGTTGTATACCTTCCTTTTGCATATATTATATCCACTTATTTTTATAGCTATCTTAAGCAGTAACTCTCATTGGAGGTTATTAACTCTTTGACTATAAGTTTTCCTTGTAGCTCTGTCATATTGTGATTTATGTATTTAGAAATTCTTTTGTTAGTTGCATAATTATTTAGAATTATTACTCTTGAAGAGTGACTTCTTTACCATTGTGACCTTTGGTATTCCTTGAAATAGTCTTTGCTCTAAAATCTATTTTTTGAAATTTTTTAAAAGATTGTATTTATTTATTCATGAGAACACAGAGAAAGATAGAGAGGGAGAGACATAGGCAGAGGGAGAAGCAGGCTCCCTCAGGGGAGCCTGATGTGGGACTTGATCCCAGGACCACACAATCATGACCTGAGCTAAAGGCAGATGCTCAACTACTGAGCCACCCAGGCATCCCTATTTTTTGTAATGTTAATATAGCCATATCAGTCTTCCTTTTATTTTTTTTTAAGATTTCATTTATTTATTCATGAGAGACACACAGAGAGAGAGAGACAGAGACACAGGCAGAGGGGGAAGCAGGCTCCATGCAGGGAGCCTGATGTGGGACTCAATCTCGGAACTCCAGGATCACACTGTAGGCCGAAGGCAGTCACTAGACCACTGAGCCACCCAGGGATCCCCAGTCTTCCTTTTATTTAATGTTAACATGTTATGTTTTTTCCATTTCCTTTCACCTATTTGCATCTTTAGATTTAAAGACTATTTCTTATAGAATTATAAGAATTATATATTTTTGTAAATATGCTGACAATCTCTAACATTTAATTGTGTTATTGTGTTATTTAGGCCATTTATGTTTATTATGATTATTGATAAGAATAGGCTTAAGGCTCTCACTTTCCATTAGTTTTCTCTTGGTTGCATTTTTCATTTTTATGTTGTTCATTTTTTCTGCCTTCGTCCACATTAGTGTTTTATGATCCCATTTTATCCTTTCTGTTGGCTATTTATTTTTATGACTGTTATTTGTTAACTCTTACATTTTAGTGGTTGCCTTAGAGTTTTTAGTATATACACTTAACTTATCATAGCCTACCTTCATCTACATTTTATCTATACTCATCTAATGAAATTATACCAATTTAAATACACTAAAAGAAATTGATAATAATATACCTTCAATAATATACCTTCATTTCTCCCCTTCTCACCTTTGAGCAATTATTTTGGTCATAATTTTAAATTACATTATAAATCCATCATATACCATTGTTATTATCATTTAAATAGTCAGTTATCAAAGAGATTTAAATATTAGTAATAAACATTTCTCACATATTTATATATGTAGTTATACTTTCTAGCCCTCTTAATTTCTTATGTAGATCCTGTATTTTGACCTGGCATCATTTTCCTTCTGCCTAAGACCATTCTTTAATATTTATTGTGACACAAGTCCTTAAAGATTAATTTTTTTCTGCTTTTTCATGTCTCTATTTTCAATGCTCTATTTCACTTTTGTTTTGAAAATAATTGCAGTGGATATAGAAATCTAGGTTAACAGGTTTTTGTTTTTCCTTTAGTATTTTGAAGATCTTTGTCTTCTGGTTTTTATTGCTTTTAAGAAGTTGGTTAATGTTTTTATAGTTTTCTTCTGTATGTGATGTGTTTTTTCCTGGATCTGTAAAGATCTCCTGTTTATCTCTGAGAAATTTGATTATTATTTTACTTTTATATTGCTGCTATATAACAAATCACCATCAACTTAATGATTATGGGAGCATAATTTCATTGTTTCACAGTTTTATACCTCAATAATTCAGTACAGATCTCATTGGACTAAATCAAAGACCTGACAGATAGCATCCCTCTCTAGGAGAGAATCCATTTCCTATTCATTCATACTGTTGGCATAATTCAGTTACTTGTAGTGTAGGTCATGGTTCCCATTTTCCTGCTGGCTGTAAATTGAGGGCCATTTCCAGTATCTAGAGGCTACCACATTCTTTGATTCATGACCTTCTTTATTTTTATATTTCTATAAATGTTCCTGAATGTTGTTCTGAACTTAGTTAAGTAACTTGTAATAATTTGGTCCTTTGAGAACTTGCTTTTAAGATTTGTTAGGTGAGACCAAAAAAATGTTTAGTATGGTGTGGTTTAATCATTCCAATTGTGAGGCAGAATGTTTCTGGATATCCTGCTCAATGCCCTATGTGTGTTTTCATCCTGGTTTATGGTAATAGGTACTATTTTCAGCACTATGTGAGTTCAGACGGTATTTCTTCTAACCCTTTTTGTGACTCTCCTCATTCTCAGGGAGTTTCTTAATACATGTTTGTAAATGACACTCTGCTGAGCATTCAAGGACAACATTCAGAAGATATCTGATGCTCTCCATTTATATAGTGTTTTCCTGTCCAGTACTCCACCATGAGAATTCTAGCCACATTGGTTTCTCCTAGACTCTCAGTTCTGCTTCCTCTACAGGGAGTGCACTGGGATTCAGCTGGGATTCCCTTCTTGTGGTCTTGGCTTATGAGCTCTCCAAACACTAAGCTGGGATAATTATAAGATCTAGCTCAGTTGTTTTTTTTTTTTAATGTTTGAGGGAACATTCAGTTTCATCACATAATATCCATTGTCTTGAACACAATTTTTTCATAAATTCTGTCCAGTTTTTTTATTGTTAAAGACAGACAAATCAATTGGTATTCACTCATTTCACTTTTGTTAGAGAAATACCTCCTGAAAATCTGTTTAGAACTATAGAGTACAACTGAGAGCTTAAAGCATCATGTCCTTATTTTTTGACTTATAATAACTTATTTTCTTTTAAAATCTTGCCCCAGTCATTTTTTAAAAAGATAGGAGGACTCTTGGAAAGAGAATATACATATAACAAAGATAATTCATACTTCAATAGCGAAGAAGATAGGTAAAATAAATCTGATACAATGATGAGTGACTATATCTATGTTGGGCATAGTAATAACAATAATAATCAGAGACAACAAGAAGTGTTTCAATTTTAGTCAATACCCTCTCTTTATAAAATTGAGAATGTGAGATAATATAATCTGTTTTTTAAAGATTTTAAAATCAGAATGGCTAAAATAAAGTCTTGGTTTACTTTTTATCATGATAATACATGTTTCACTTACCTGAAGCATTTTTTCTGTGGACTAACTCATTTTATGTGATACAGTGTGAGTAAAGTTGGTCTCTCTGAGGTACCAGCAACCTGCAGATACTCCCCTTTGATCCTTCACTAGCATGTATAAGAGGACTTTAATCACTTATATTTACTCATCATTTTGGCATATTATTCTTTAATCAGGGCTTCTGACCACAGGACCCAGGGTGTGCTGTGCAATGTGTCCCTTCAGAAAATTAAAAAGAAAACTTGCCTAAAAGGAATGTCATGCCATGATCATTCATTCCTCAATCAGCACACACCAGAGTTTCCTTTACAATGGCCAATAAATAGAATGGTTAAATTACTTTCTGAAGGCCATATATCCATTTGGGGGAATGTAGCAATTGCCTCTCAGATTGTCCAAGAACTCTGATAATAAAAAGTAACTATAGAAGCAACTTGTAGTCCTCATTAAAAAAAAGAGCTGTACAAAAATAAACTTAGACATATAGATACAAACAAAGAATCTTATTTCCTTTTTCCAAAAATTCTAGTTTGACAATTAAAAAGGTTTCAGTCTTTTTTCCAGTCTTTTCCATCACTCTAGTGAAGTGTACTTTGTGAAGAACAAAAGTTCATGTAAAATATGCTACCAGCCCATGAAAAGGTGGGCTTTTATTCTTTGAGGTTAAGTTGAGATTAAAACAATTAGTCATCTGAATCTAACATAAGTGATATCAGAAACTGAGATAATAAGCAGCATTATCCTACCCATGGGATTCTGCTCTGACTGCAAATGGTAAATATCACCTTTATTTTAGATTCATTTTTTTATCATTAATTTACTGCCATGCAATCCCCCAGAAATGAGTGTATGATAATTTACTTCACTATTTGAGGCATGTGCCAAGATTGTCACCGCCATGTCACTTGTTCACCCATTCATTTTCAGGTGCCGAAATAAGTATACCTGCTTCAGCACAGTTTTTAGACGTTTAATCTTCATCAGAACCATCTTATATGGTAAAATTATTTTAAGTGATTAGAGAAGCTCTCATTTAATCCATGTGAGTCACAGGAAAATCAACAACATTAACCAACAGTTAACAATGAACTCTTCTCCTTATAGTAGAACGGGGATCATTAATTAGAGAAGGGAATTAATGAAATTATCCAGCTAAGCCCCCGGTAAGAAGGTTTACAGAGGGTGGATTCATAGTTAAATACATTGTCTGGTGCTGGAGCAATTATAAGCAATTAGATATAAAAAGAAAAAAAATTGAAATCTAAGATCAAACAATAGTCTTTTTATGATTTGGCAGTGTACACATCCAGAATTGTTAACTACAACAGTGATAATGGTTTGAATATGGAATTAAATTATACTAGTTGCTAATATTTCTCTTAAAAGATTTGTGGCAACACATTTGGGGGCCATTTTTCTCCTTTTTAAATTGCCTTTATACTCAGCCAGTGAATAAATGAGGCTGAAAATTAATTCACATAGCATTTTAACCAATAGTCAGTAATTTCTGTTCTGCAAGCAAGAAACAGCCCAATGCACTTAGGAATGATCTTCCCAAAAGCGACTCTGTTAGCTGCCACCTAAAGGGAACAAATCCATTTCGTTGCCATAGCTTTTCAACAAATGAAACTCTTGTTTTTATTAGGATGCCAGTATCTAAGCTATATTTTGTTCAGTATACAGGCCATTTGTCTTTTATTTTTGGCCAAACTGCATCTGAACATCTTCCAGTATTTGAGGATCTCTCACTTTATAGATCTTGTTAGTTAGCTTCCTTCTATTATTAAAGCAAAAAAGGCTGGTCAAATGTTTTCTTAGCCCTCTTACAAGCTAGGGCAGGAGACTAGTTCCACCAGAGAAATGTACCCAACCCACAGGTTCAAGGCTCACAGCGAACTCTGATTTTTGTAGTAGTAATAACTGAAAGATGAGAGGAGGTAGCCAGAGCAAACGTAAGGATTTAGTGTTTCCCATTAGTAGTGATATTCTCAGCAGATCGGTTTTGTGGTATGATTTTTGTCATTGCTCTTTATTGCATCCTCCCTCAACAGACAAACAAAACAAGTTTCTATAGCTCATGATGCCACTCATTCCAAAAGAAACTTCCTGTCTCCCACCAGATTGGTCTAGCAAAAAGAACCTGGCCTTTGCAGTTAGATCCACTCAGGTTCTGAACTCATCCTGCTCAGTTCTCTAAGTTGTTTTATTAGGTTCTAATCAATCTGAGGCCAAGTTTTCTTTTTATAAAACTAGATTGCTATGTATATCAGATGAGTGAACATATGTGCAACACCTAGCATATATCATGGTAATTTATTGCGATATTAGTTGCTATTTTCTTTTTATTGCAGTTGAAGGATTAAAATAAACTGCTAATAACATGTTGTGCTCTGGATTTTCTTTTCCTCTCAATTTCTGTGATGTTAGTGAGGCCCCCATGTTTTTTCATTTCAGAGTAGTTCAACCTAACAGATTACCTGAAGATATTTTCCAGCTCCTTTAGTTTTTGTAAGGTTGAGTTCACAAAAAGGTTATTTTAAGAACAAAGAGAAGTAAGCGAAAACAACAAATGGGAAGAAGTCTTTCCAAATGGGCAAAGAACCCGATGAGGTTATTAGATTGGTGTGGACTCTTACCCACCCCTCAGGAAGATGGAGTAGTCTCAAGGAGTGGAGGTGCCTACATTGTACACCTAAAGAGCTAAAAGCCTGTCACTTGCTATCCCAGCCTCCACTTGGAGGCCACAGAGCTACTGGCCAGCAGGGGACCATACAACCATACTAAAGAACATTTTCAAAAAAAAAAAAAAAAAAAGAACATTTTCTAGTTTTGTTTTTGTTTCTGCACAGCTATACATCTTATATGTGTACATGCCCAGGGAAGGGGTAAAGATCTTACCATTGATCCATGAATGAACTCAAGTTTCCTGATTACCCAATAGAATGAAGATTCAGTGTCATCTTCATGTTACTTTGAAGGAAATGATATATGTCTTCCTTGCCTTTGTGGACTATCATTCTTTTGGTTATAGTCACACAGCAGTACCTCAGAAAATACCAGTTTTATTTTTGGAGGGTTAGTGGTGTCTGTTTTTTTTTTGTTTGTTTTTGTTTTTTTTCTTTCTCCATCCTTTCCAGTTACTGTGAGGTGCCTAGTTCAGGACCTAAGCACACAAGAATTACTCAGTAAATATATGTTCTGTGCTTTCCTTAAAGTTGCTAAATCTTAAACTGTGAGGTCATTTCTAGACCTAACACATTAACATGGGCTTGAAATTTCAGCAGCTTCAAGTTAAGTAAGCCTTCAAATACACTTTATCTAGAAACTTAAAAGAGATTTTTTATATTGATTGTTTTCAGGGGAAGACAGAGGGTAGTTATGTACCATGTGTGGTTCAATATTTACAAAACAATCAGCAGGATACATCATATCAATAAGAGAAAGGATAAAAACCATTTTAATGGATGCAGAAAAAACATTTGACAAAGTATAAAATCCAGTCTTGATAAAAACTTTTGGCAAAGTAGGTCTAGAGGGAACATTTCTCAACATAATAAAGCCTTTGTATGAAAAACCCACAACCAATATCATACTTAAAGGTGAAAAACTGAGAGCTTTTCCCCTAAGGTCAAGAACAAGACAAGGATATCCACTCTCACCACCTTTATTCAACACAGTACTGGAAGTCCTAACCAAAGCAGTAAAAAAAATAAAGAAATAGGGATCCCTGGGTGGCGCAGCGGTTTGGCGCCTGCCTTTGGCCCAGGGCGCGATCCTGGAGACCCAGGATCGAATCCCACGTCGGGCTCCCAGTGCATGGAGCCTGCTTCTCCCTCTGCCTGTGTCTCTGCCTCTCTCTCTCTCTCTCTGTGACTATCATAAATAAATAAAAATTAAAAAAAATAAAAAATAAAAAAAATAAAGAAATAAAAGTCATCCAAGTTGGTAAGGAAGAAGTAAAATGTTCACTATTTGCAGATGACATGATACACTGGTACCCTATATAAAAAAAACCTTGGTGTTCCTGAGTGGCTCAGTTGGTTAAGCTATATATGTATATATGTGTATATATATATTTTTTTAATTTAAATTTAACTATTTTTCCTATTTAAATTTTAAATTCAATTAGCCAACATATTTATAACATCATTATAAATCCAATTAATTAACATATAGCATATTATTAGTTTCAGAGGTAGAATTTGGTGATTCATCAGTTGCATGTAACACCCAATACTCATCACATCACATGCCATCCTTAATGCCCATCACCCAGATACCACATCCCCTTACCCACCTCCCCTCCAGTAACCCTCAGTTTGTTTCCTAGAGTTAAGAGTCTCTATGGTTTGTCTTCCCCTCTGATTTTGTCTTATTTTATTTTTCCCTCCCTTCCTCTATGATCCTTTGTTTTGTTTTTAATTCCCCATATGAGTGAAATCATATGATAATTATCTTTCTCTGATTGGCTTACCTCTAACAATACTAAACTGCTTTGGATGCAGGCACAGAAATGGCAAATGGCTGCTTTGCTTCCAGAGTGGGGGTGTTTTCTGAGTGGGTATGATGGAAGGAAAGAAGGGACAAGAGAATTGACAGTGTTTGCAAAGGTATAATTATAGTGATGAAGCATGTCATCTAAGATGAACAAGGAGGGAAGTGAGTGGAGGGTGAGGGTCTGGATATAGAAAAAAATATATAGGACCAGTAGATTAGAAATCATAATGGGGTTGGAACATTGTAAATTCTTGATTTTGGCTAGGTCATGATCTCAGGGTTGTGAGATTGAGCCCCGCATCAGGCTCTTCCCTGGGCATGGAGCCTGCTTAAGTTTCTCTCTCTCCCTCTCTCTCTGCACATCCCTCCTGCTCTCTCTTTCTGGAAGGAAGGAAGGTAGGTAGGAAGGAAGGAAGGAAGGAAGGAAGGAAGGAAGGAAGGAAAGAAGGCAGACCCTAAAATCTCCACCAAAAAACTACTAGATCTGATAAATGAATTAAATAAAGTCACAGGATACAAAATCAATGTACAGAAATTTGTTTCATTCCTATAATAAAGAAGCAGAGAAAGCGAAATTAAGAAAATAATCCTATTTATGATTACACCAAAAACAATAAAATATCTAGGAATAATCTTAACCAAAGAGTGAAAGACCCATACTCTGAAAACTATCAAACACTAATGAAGAAATTCAAGACAATGCAATGAAATGAAAAGACCTTCCATGACCATGGGTTAGAAGAACAAATATTATTAAAATATCTATGTTACCAAAAGCAACCTACAGATTTCATGCAATTCCTATCAAAATACTGACAGCCTTTTTCACAAAACCAGAACAAACAATACTAAAATTTGTATGGAACCACAAAAGACCTCAGTTAGCCAAAGTAATCTTGAAAAAGAAAAGCAAAACTGGAGGTGTTACAATTCCAAATTCCAAGTTGTATTACAAAGCTTTAGTAATTAAAAGAGTATGATAATGGCATAAATATTGACACAGAGATCAGTGGAATAGAACAGAAAACCCAGAAATAAACCCACAATTATGTGGCCAATTCTTTGACCAAGGAGGACTGAATATTCAGCTGTGAAAAGGCAGTCTCTTCAACAAATGATGTTGAGAAAATTGGGCAGCAACATGCAGAAGAACGGAACTGGACTGCTTTCTTACATCATACACAAAAGTATACTCAAAATGGATTAAGGACCTAAATGTGAGACCTAAAACCATAAAAATCCTTGAAGAAAGAACAGGTAGTAATGTCTCTGTCATCAGCTGTAGCAACATTTTTCTAGATCTGTTTCCTGAGGCAAAGGCAATAAAAGCAAAAATGAACTACTGGGATACATTCAAATAAAAAGTTTCTGCACAGTAAAGGAAACAATCAACAAAATAAAAGGCAACCTATGTAATGGGAAAAAATATTTGCAAATAATACATCTGATAAATGGTTAGTCTCCAAAATATACATAAAACTTACAAAACTCAATAAGCCAAAAACAAATGATCTCATTAAAATAGGGCAGAAGACATGAAGGGACGTTTCTCCAAAGATGACATCCAGATGGCCAAGAGACATATGAAAAGAGGTTTAATATCACTTATCAAAACTACAGTGAGATATCACTTCACATATGTCAGAATGGCTAAACAAGGAAAAAAAAACACACACACACACACACACACACAACAAACAAGTATTGGCCAGGATGTGGAGAAAGGGGAACCCTCTTGCACTGTCTGTGGAAATGCAAACTGGTGCAGCCACTCTGGAAAACAGTATGGAGGTTCCTCAGAAAATTAAAGATAGAGCTACCCTATGATCCAGTCATCACACCTCTAGGTATTACCCAAAGAAGGCAAAAACACTAATTTGAAAGGATACCTGCACCCCTATGTTTATTGCAGCAATATTTATAATAGCCAAACAATGTAGGGTGTATATACAGAGAGTATAATGCTAAGCAAAATAAGTTATCCAGAGAAAGATAAATACTCTACATTTATACTTGTATGTAGAATTTAAGAAACAAAACAAATGAGCACAGGAAAGAGAGAGAGAGAGAAACCAAGATACAGACTCTTAACTATGGAGCACAAACTGATGGTTTTAAGAGGGGAGGGGGTGGGGGTATAGAAAAAATAGGAGATGAGAATTAAAGAGTACACTTAAAAAATATCAACTAGATAACCTATGAGTGACAGAATAAAATAATTCTATGGATTACAGAATAAACAAACAATGCAAAGTACAAAGACCACTCTTCTTTTGAAAACAGAACTAAATAAATATGAAGATCTTGGCAATGGTCCTGTGAAGAATAAAGGACTTGGGTTTATTTGAGGGAGATTTTTGTTATGGAAGCGCTTCCAAGCACTGATACTATTGCAAAGGAAAAGCTGTTTTTATATCTTAGACTTTATCTGTAATGCCCAGGTGTTTTTACATTCAGGAAATAACAATATCAAATTCTCAGCAATGGGGATTCATGGTAAAGTCCTTTGTTGTGCCTTGAGACCTGCGATCATTATACCTCCGCAGGATTCGTTTGGCTCTGTTATGAAATTGGATAAAAGAAGGAAGATAGAGCACTTTTATGGCAAATGGTTGCCCAGTTGTAGATGGCAGCCTATATATCCATATAATCTATGAAACATAATTGCAATTGATGTGACATCTGTGTCCATAGCTAGGAAACCCATAATAGCAGCATGGAGAGCCCCACAATTAGATATGCAGCAAAACAGAAATGGAGAGAGGATTGTGCAAGCAAATGAGGAGCTACAAACAATGGCTAGCCTGGTGACTGAAAGAATTTCCACATTAGAAAGGACACATTTGTATTGTTTCACTCATTTAAGCATGGCTCAGCATGTGGCTGACTGCTGTGAAGTCTGTAACTTAGTTTTGGAATGGCCTTGAGGGTTGTATTATTTGTTCTATTAATGGCGGAAGTAACTAGGTTGTAAAAGCATACTCTAAAAGTTTATGGAGATGCATCTAGATATGAACAAAAGCAAAAAAATTTAAAGGAAATTACAATAAATGGTGACGTCACTTTTACTTTAATGTGGTGTTTTCCTTTCAATATAACTTTTTTTTTTAAATATGAACTTCTTGTACAATAAGAATTCATAATTAACCTAGAAATAAGTCCATCAGAGCCCCATCTTTCTTTTTGTGCCCCTAGGCATTTACATTCCATGCGAGTCCTAGAAATTAGAGGTTGACTTAGAAGTTACCTAAAAGAAGAGAAGAAAATATCCATTCAGTCACAGTAAGTGTTTTGGTTATTGATGTTTCTAGAAAAGCTGTTGTAAGTGAACCAAAAAATATTCTGATACCAATATTAAGCCATACCTAACAGAAACATAACTGATGATGAGATGTTAGTTTTGACATCATTCAAATACCCACATTGCCACTGTGTATGATTGGGCTGGTTATACAACCTCTCTTAGCCTTGGTTCCCTATAAAAATGGTGAAATTGTAACTACCTCATAGAAAGTTTATAAGAATTGAATTAAACGTTGTAATGTATTGTAGAATGTCACTTATCTGACTTTATTTGTGAAGGGATTGTTTATTGGTTCATTAAAAATTGATTAAATAAAAAATAAATAGTATTCTAAATGCCCTAGGAATCGATCAATATGATTAGCACAGAGAATGGAGAGTGATGTGTACTTCTAATATTGATTTCCATGAAGATCAGTCTAGAGTTTCTTCTGTATAAGAAAAATTATCATTCAGAGCCTAGAACCTGATTCAACACATATTTTCTCTTTACTCTTCTTTTCCCTCACTGAAAATTCAGTGGACTCATTGAGAAGTCCAAAGACCAATTGTTTCCTTGTGGTTGTTTCAACATATTTTTTTCTGATTTTAAAAAATATATGTAATAATAATAAAATTAGCATAGAGGTTAGTTTTAAAATGAAGGCAAAACTATTATTTTCATATGCCCAATAGAGTGTGTAGATCCATATCTGAAAGAAATAGACTCCCACCTCATACATAGCCTTATACCTTCAGGATATGGAATAATTTATTAATGAAACTATATAATTATAAAGGAAATTAAATTTCAAGAAAAAAGAATGACACATTTTATTTCATTAAATTTTAAACTTTTGTCCAGTAATAGAGGGCACTCTTCCAAGGTAATTGAGAAAACCACTTTGGAGAAAGCTGTGGCAATAGATAGTGAAGCTGAGTGTCTGCATCTCTTAGGACCCAGGAATTCCACCTCACAAAACACACCTTGGAGAATTTATTGAACAAGTTACATCTTCAAGGATGTGCTATACATTGTAGAATGCACCATAATGTATAGTGGCCAAAAAATTAGAAACATCTAAATATTCAACAAATTATAATGGGTACATTTCACAAGATGGAATATAATACACATCCTATATTTAGCAAACTTAAATTATTGTGTGTTGTTCTGCTCCAGGTGATTTACAAATATTAGCACTGCTAATCCTTATCATAAGCCTGTGAAATAAAAGCTGTTAAGTATTCTCCTTTTATAGGAGTGAGGTTAAGTACTTGATCCAGGGTAGTACACAGCTAGTAAGTATCAAAGCTAGGATTCTAATCTAGTTTGGTTTAAGAGTCTTTAATATTAACCACTTTGCTATTTGGCTTCTTAAATGATGTTGAATGAACTAAAGTCTCATCATTAAAGTTGATATATGTCAAAAATCTAATATTGAAAAGAAAATGCATGATGAAAATTATAAATTCAATATGATACCAAGCATTGAATCATTAAAAGCAAGCAATAAAATACTATATATTGTTAATGAATATGTATATGTAATAAAGTACTTAAATTATTTAAAAATTAATACAAAAGATAAAAGCAAGTTAATGATAGAGATTACTTCTGGGTAAGAAGGAGAAAAGCAAGTGAAATAAAGAAGGGTGCTCCAGGAGCTTCAAATGCATTTTAGTTTACTTATGTTAAATAAAATAGACCCAAAAACCAATGTAGTAGAATATTCAGATAGGTTAAAGCTGGGTTGTGGATACAAAGTGGTTTATTGTAGTAGAATTTTTAAAAATTATTTCAAACGTAAATCAAACATATATGTTTATACTCTATTTCTCCAACCAGGGAGACGATTCATCTTTTTATGTGAATTTTCTATTTTTTTCACAAATACACACCCCCACACTTTCTACACATACATACATACACACACACACTGCACACATACACACATAAACATAAAATGATTTATAACTGACTTTAGAACATTTAATGATATATTATATAGTATATTCCAAAGTCAATAAACACAAGTGGTAGCATGAGTTTAAGTATTTGCATTGCATGCTATTATACTTCTATCACTTTATGACAGGCAGTATGTTATTTCAGTGTTTTCACTATGATAGGCAATGTTGCAATGAACATGGTTTTCTATGCATCAAAATTAGTTTAAAAATTTTTAATAAAAAAAATGGAGTTGGGATCCCTGGGTGGCGCAGCGGTTTAGCTCCTGCCTTTAGCCCAGGGCGGGATCCTGGAGACCCGGGATTGAGTCCCACGTGGGGCTCCCAGTGCATGGAGCCTGCTTCTCACTCCACCTATGTCTCTGCCTCTCTCTCTCTCTCTCTGTGTGACTATCATAAATAAATAAAAATTTTAAACAAATGGAGTTCACACAAAACACTTTGTTACTCAATAGAGGGACTGAAATAAATGTTATTTTTACTTTTTTTTCCCCAACCATGTTTGCAAAAGGCAAGAGGAGTCAAATAACATATAAATAAAGCATTTCCAACTTTTGTAATATTAATTAGTATTGTGGAAATAAGTATCAAGGTCTTGTGAGAGTGTTTACTGTGGTTATTAGGGTCTTAGTTACTGCATTACACAGTTTTCTTGTAGATACAATTAACTGGCAAATCACATTTAAATGTCATGCTATCAATGAAAATTGTACTATCAGTTATATATACATACAAATATGTATGTATACACATATACATTCTGTGTATGTGTAAAACATCTCTGAGGAGCTCAAAGCACATTTCAGGCTTTGATGTTAATTCTCACCACATAATCCTTCAAGTTAGCGCCATGATGATATCGATCCTTATTGTCTCTCTCACCAAAATGGCAGTAAGGGTCAGGTGTACCCTTGGAAATGGAAAGAAAATCTGCTTTCCTCCTTCCTGAGGGAACTCTTGACTCTTGATCCATATATTTCTTGGAGAAGATGGTATTGGAAAAGGCTCCAGTAGTATTTCTTGTTTTTTTTTTTTTTTTTTTTTTTAACCTGTAATTCATCTGTGAATGGATATGGACCAACTTGGACTACCTCCAAGTTTATTTCCATTAAATCTTTCTAGTCTAGCCATTGAACTCATAAAAAGCAACATGCTTATGCACCTAATTTATTTTTAAATCATAATTTTATCTTGTTAAAAAATAAAGAAATACAATTATGTACATTTTAATATGTAAATGTTTAGACATGACTACAGTAGAGGGCTCAATGAAATAGTCAGATTCTTTCACCTTTTAAGAGAAATAAGGACCAGAAGCTATTCTGAACTATAGGAAAACCAAAGAGAAGATATATTATTAGATGCTAATTAAAAATAATTATTAATATAAATATTCAAAGATATTAGTATATGATAAGAAATGAAAAAATGTGAAATAATCAAAGAGTAATCATAAAAAGACAAATACAAACTGAACTGGAAGAGAAGACAAAGTATGATATAACCTTGCTAAACTTTATTATAAAATTCTCATTTGATTTTGGCATTTTTTGGTTTGTTTTTCTTGTATACTTCATATGGAAAACAAAAATCTTGATAGTAGAGCTGTAAATTTAATTTATGTACAGCAGTATAAAACACAATATCAATATGTATTCACATAACAATTGTTGAGTTTTTCTTACTACTGAATACTTTGAACAGGATATTAATGTATGTATCTCTATATATATCAGTATCATCTCTCTATATTGCCATTTTCTTTGAATTCAACAGGCACAAATACAAACTGATACAAGTGTATTGTTTTGGCTGCTTGGATGCTGTTTTGCCTCTGGGGTTGTTATTTTTGAAATGATGAACAATTGCTAGTAAAGTTCAGGAAATAAAAGTATAGTATTTCCTTGACTTGCATAGTAAAATAGAAAATTCAATATAAACCAAATCTGAGCAAAAGCCATTGGTATATCTCTGTAAACAAAGGTTTAGGCTGATATAACTGTAAACAGATTTTTAAACTACATTTACAGGTGGACATTTTAAAATCTGTAGTCATGCAGAATCTGCTCCACATTGAAAAGACATGGGTATCACTGCCCTTCCTCTCAAATGCTAGCAGTACCTCCTATCACTCGGGCAATCATTGTTAATATTTGCAATGTCCAAGTCTTGCTTATTAACTAGAATACAAATTTAGAAGCATGCTGGTTTGTAATTATCTTTGTATGCCCTAAAAGCATCTAGCATAATATCTTGCATGTAATGGAGATATAAATAATAATTTTCCAATTAATTAACTTAGAATTTAATTAATCTCTTCATTGGATAGCTTGGTACATTGAAAAAAAAAAGTTTAAATAAGTCAAACAATGTGCTTATGACATAACCCTTTTTCAAATGTAGATCCTTTGTCCTATCTAAATTTATCAGCCATGAGAGCATATTAACTCTCTGCTAATAGTATAAAGTGTGAGACTTCAAGGATATTTCAAAAAAACTATCTTCTCTACATAAAGTGTGATAAAATAGAATGTGTTCAAATATATTTTATCAATCCTAAGAAAGCAAGAAAGGATCATATCTGCCAAGCATTCCAGCCAACTAGGACCCTTCTTAATCTAATGATGTATATTTTTTAGTTGCTCACAAAACTTTGGTAGTCACCCCTCCCATTTTGCTTTGCTCCTAGATTAGAAATCCAATTACATTAGTTTTTAGATGATTGTATTTTCTGTAATTCAGGGCCGTTAATATTAAAGAGGTTCTGTACATTTGTTTTTTTATTAGAAGTGACTCTAAGAGCTATTTATGCTGGTGGTGGGGTGACATGTACGATTAGTAGAAATAGAGAATGAAGTCATGGGTAAGGAATAGAAGCAAGGGCATCTCTTGTTCCTTCAGATATATACAAGTGACTTTCAATCCACTGGACTCTGGTGTTGCTCATACATTGGCGAGAACACTGCCACAGATTGTCCCCTGAGGTTCTTGTGGTAACTGTAGCTTAGTTTAGTCTCCAGTGTGGTTTGGAACATGTTAAAGAGAATCATGTTTTTTTTTTTTTCTTTCCACCATTTGACCAAATAAATACCATTTGACTATGCACTCTATCCCTCTAAGTACACTAAGTAGCCAATCTGTAATCGTGGGCATGATGACTAACATTTTCTTTTTACTCTTTTTCCCGTATTTAAGTTCCCAACATGGACTCCACAAAGCATATCCAGTTGAGACAAATGGTTAAGCATTTGTGGCAGTTTTTATTTAAGATGTTCAGGAGATTTATAGTTTTCATTAATGCTAATGGTTCATCTGCGTGAAAGGTGTACTCAAACAGGTACGACTCTGAACGTGATTTTCAGATCTCATTCACACACAGCAACTTTCAAGGTGGTGTAAGGCAAAGATTATTTTTGCCAAAGTACATATATTTCATACAACTGAAGGTGGGGCTCTTGAAACACTGACACATTTTCTAAAAACCAGATATATTATTTATTTTGTTTTTGTGCATTTGTAACTGACAAGCTAAAAATGATGGAGAATTATTCAGTCATCTTTCTCCCTTCTGGCTTGGCACTCACTGTGGTAGCTAATGAATGCAATGGTAAGAATTTATCTGTTGTCTTGCAGCTACTGGGGCTACTTGGCTGTAGTTTCCATAGATATCTAGTTGTTGTGGTTCTGTCTCCAAGGCCAAATAGGATCTCAGCAGTTCACCTAGAGACAATATTAGTCCAATGAAGTAGTTTTATGGCATTTGGATAAGTTGTGCATAACAAATTATAATTCATTTTTATTTCTGAGTGTGATATCAGATACTGATGTTCCTGATGCTAAAGGTCAGAAGCCATGGTAACTAGGAAACCTAATGTACTTTTAGCTTTAATCAAAAAATTATGTCTTCTGTTTGTAGCCAGTGTAAGTGGGGACTCTTAAAGTTGGAAGTTCAAAAAATAGATTCTCAAACTGTCTTAAGCACAGAGGAGATATAGTGCTATACATAATATAAAAGTCCAAAGAAAAAAAATCGAGTTTCTGCTGAAGATGTAGTCTGGGACCATTGACAGTATGAGGGTGCACAGGTGCTTTTTAGGAAGCCGTTTTGTATTCTGAAGAGTCAGAAATTCCCAACTCCTATTATTTTCCAGTTCCATACAGTGAAACCAAAGAATCTGTGGATAGAACTGGAAACGTCCCCTGTGAGGGCAGACCACCAGAAGCTCTAGTTCTATTTACTGTGCCTTGAGAAGGTCCCTAGGATCTAGGGGATCCAGAGCCATTCCACAGTTTAAGTCTTAGAAGCTTCTCTCTGGTTTTGCCCCTTTTGTGGAAGTAGCATAACGTTGGCATAAGTCACTCTAACTAAGAAGCAAGATACCATAAGAAAGGTAAAAAAAACATAATAATAATAAAATAAAAAGGTCCCTAGGACTAAGATAAGGAATATATTTTTCATGTAACTCTGGGTCAGTATTGGTAAACAAAAGAAAAAATATATGGTTTTACAGATATTCTTCTTGCAGGAATATCTAACAGTAGGGCATAGTGACCATATATCAGGGAACTGAGATATTATATGAATAATGTTTTTAATGCAGAAAAAATATGAAGGGTGTGGAATTCACTCCTAATGACTCTAAAATTTTCTGCTGAAGGAGCACACAAAGGCAGCTATAGGCTGAGAGAAGAGTCCCCAACAGCCAATTACCTACCAATTATGACACTATAGCAGCTAGGAGCTTGGCAGCTAGACATATCATGAGAATAGTTTTGAAACTTCCCATGGTGTCTGAGAGAATCAGCCTGGAGAAATGCATTAAGAAACAAAATTGTAGGCCTACTTCTTTTCTACATCTAAAATCCTACAGGTTAATTTATTATGCTAATTGATCAAGTGTTGATGAGTCTTACAGAAATGAAAATTTAAGAAAGTAGGCAACTAATAAAATTCCCTTGACAATACTAATTCAGAGATATGAGAAGATATTTTAAATCCAATATTTTGAATCCAACAGCTGCTGATTATTTTTTTCTTTCATTAAAAATTCAAAAAAAATCATATTTTTTTCCTCTCGAGTAGTTTTATTTTGAACACCATATTACTTCAGACTAAATATGCTATCTGAGCTCAAGATGGACAGTATTTTCAACTCTGTAGGAAGTCATGGTTGCCAAGAAAAGATTTCAAACTGGCAGGTCAATTAGGAGTACAGAACCCCTGCTTCTAGGCAAATTTCCATGCTGACTCAGAGCAGCATGTCAATGGCTCTTCTCTGCTGGCAAGGTATATGACCTTACCAAATTTACATTTTCTTTTCAGAAAAAAAAGAGTATTCAAAAATTTTATAAGTCATTTTCAGAATGTAATTGTGGCTTCAAGGATCACAATAGTACTAAAATATAAAAACTGGATTAAATTCTTAAATTCAATAATAATTACTTAGAAGTCTCTTCACAATTAGTTTCAACTACGGGTATTTTAGAAAGATTTTGTAAATTAGAAATATAGTATACTTGCTCAACAGTAACTGGGAAAGCTGATTAACCATCCTGTTTATGTTGGAAATAGTCATTTCACCTTTCTCTAATTTAATCAGTGAGAAAAATCAATATGCGTTTAAGTAAGAGTCACGTATCCTTAGCCCACAATCATCTTCAGCCTAGAGTTGTTGATGTCTAGCTTGTAATAGCAGTAGAGTAGTATATCTTGGTAGGGGAGAGAAGGGCTGCATTTTTTTTATTTTTCAAAAATTTGGTAGGCAATTTAAAGAATACATATTTGAGAAAAAGATTTACTAAGTGAGTAGATCTCATTTTAAGAAATTGTTCCTGGACCTGTTAAGTAAAATTTTAAGGTAAATTTAAACATAACAGGAATGTATTTTTTTTTCTTTCAAAGAACCCCCTATTGTGAATTATTTGGTTAAACAAAGAACCTTTAGTAATATGTTCTTCAGTTTGCTTCTATTATTCATATTGCTCATGTGGAACAGAAACTTACTTGAAATACCCGTGTAAGGAGTGGATAGTTCTGAAAAAAAGAGGAGAAAGGCAATAGCAGGGATTTCAAAAAAAGAAGTGTCGTTGTTCTCATAGAGACTGGAACCAACAACCTTCAAGAATGGGGCTACTGGCTGCCTATGTGGCTGCTCTTTATGCCCCTTTCTTCTGTGTTTTTGTCTTTCCTCTTGTACTTTCTGATCTGTCATGAAAGTCCTTTCCAATTTACATGAACTCTGACTCATAGCTTCTTATTACTCACAACTTTGGCTTCCCATGAGACCTCAGGGCTCCAGCTCTTCTTTTGTATCCTTTCATTCTCAGCTCCAACAATAAACTGTGTATGTCAAGTCAAGGTAAAGTCTGGTTGACTCTCTTCATCTTTTATAGCTTACAGATTTGCAGCTTTAGGGCAAGAAGCCCACCCTAAGAGCAGTCAACTCACAGGACATGTTACATATATGTGATATAAAGCAGATCTATTTAAGGGCTTTATTTTCAGCATATTCTGAGTGTGGTAAAGATGACCTAAAAAAGGAACTCCGTGGGAGATAGTCAGAGGCTTGGCTTGCCTGGTGAAATTTTTATAATTCTCTTAGCTTTGTTTCCATTTTTCATAAAATATGGATTTTTAAGTGTGTGTGTGTGTGTGAGAGAGAGAGAAAGTTGACATTGTGGTTACCTCTAAAGCTTCTACTCCCCTTCACTCACTCTAATGAAGTCAGTTATGTGATTTGAATGGCTTTGATCTCATCCTCATTTCCAGTGGTAGACCTATTCCAAACCATTCAGCCCAACCACTTGTTAATAGTAATTGATAATCTGAGACCTAAGACATTTAGTATTTCAATTTTCTTGAGTAAGGGAATATCCTAATTGAATCAATCAAAATAAAGCCTGTATTATATAATCTTCAGGAAGTGTGAGGTTCTCACTCTTCCTGCTTGGTGTATGAGTGATGAAGCATGTGGTGTCTGAAGTTTGATCACAGAATAGGCAATCAGTTACTGCGCGGTGAGTCAATCTTATGATGGAACACATACCACTTAAGTTTGAGCTTCTGAATTAAGCCTCACAGCATATTTCTTTGAATGTTTCAGTTCCATGAGCTGATATATTTCCTTTATCATTTCACTGTTTGAGTTTAATCACAGCATGTTAGAGACAGGGAAACTGAGGCCTAGACAGGTAGCTCAGCTCAACTGACCCTCATTAAAGTGTGAATTAGTGGCACTGTTAAAATTCAGATCTATACCCCCAAGTTCTACTTTCCCTCTACCCCATGATAATGTCCTTCTTCTGTAACACCTGATATGTATTAGTCTTAATTTCTTTTAAGAAATATTCCTTTTCATTCATGTTGCCTGGTGAATTTTTAAACGCATTTGTGAACTGTTAACTATGCAGACATGTTTCAAATTTCTGAGTGGTGGGCCCAAGTCACTAGATGTTTGTTTCCTGAAAAGTATGTGGCTGTCTTGTGTCACAGAGACCTCTAACACAGCAGTAATGATATTACCTTATAAAATTAAAATTCTTCATAAGACTGCTTTATAAAAGGATAACATCTTCACTAAATAAATAACTGTATAAACAGAAGTTTGTGAAGATGTCCATTTTATAGGATTTCTCTCTAAAATGGAAGCACCTATATTTATTAATATCTTAGCCATTGTTAAGAAGGACATGTTAGGACATGAAGATTGGTTTCTTACATAAGAGAGATTCAACTTTTTTATTTTTCTAAATACAGTCTTGACTACAGAAAAAGAATATTGAAATTTTATGAACAGATTGCCTTATGCTACATTTTAAGGAGTAGTATAAAACACTCTATAAATGTTGTCTATCTATCTTCTTATCTCTCTGAAACACTTAGAGTGAGCTCATGGTGTGCTGAAAGATTGGAATCTCAGATTATAGCTTAGTAAATATTGCAAAATCCATTTCAAATAGTTGAGTAGGTTTTCATAGTTCAGTGAAGTGTGAGGCAAAAAAAAAAATGGAATATATAGGAAGAGTTGTTTAGTTAGTCAGTAGGAGAATTTAAGAACTTGCCATTTTTAGCCTGCATAATTATAGATTATAATTCAAAAAAAAATAAATGGAAACTAAATAAGGACAATGACAAACCTGATTTTCAGTTGGAGCAATTCATATAATTATTCAAATGTAGAATAATAATGCCAAACTCTATTAAAATCTTGACATAAAGTATTGAGAAACACAAAGAATCAAGTTTGATAGTGTAAACTCTTTTGAATTACATATAAATTAGAAAATCAAGTGACTCGCATAACAGGTGGATAATGGTATTAGTAATTATATCACAATAGACAAGAATCATAAAAGTTGACTCAGTATAGGCTTGTCTAAAACATTATAATCTTTCTGTAGGAATGATGAAAGCAGTCTAATATCACATGACACTATTTCATAGTAAAGACCAGACATAAACATTCAGCATGTTAACCTCAGCTCATAAACAAGGGTTGTCATGGCCACTAGGACAGTGAAAGGTGGGACATAGTTTGAAGAAGAAGGAATCAAATATGGGCTCACCAAAGGAGAACCAGAAACCTTAACATTTTACTAGGTCTTGATCATCAAAGGGAAATACTGTGAAGAGGTGTGGAGAAATCTGGAATGTACACCACAGCGCCTCTTGCTGAGGTAACATAGTGTTTGGCTCTGAGGAGCTTGGAGAAACGTAACTGGATGGAGACTGAGCTCTGGTGCTTCCTCTCCATGACCTCTATGAGTCCAAGTTTCTCTCACTTGGAGCCCTCAGCCCCCCCATTTATAAGGCTTTGCTGCCAGCATTTAATACTTTCATCTTCAAGGCTTTTAAAGGCATACTTAAAACAATTAAGACTTGTAAAATGGCCATTTCTATTTAAACTCAGAGGAGAACTAAATAAAAAGACTTTTTCTCCTGCAGAAGCATGTTCTGTTCTAACTACTTTAATGCCTTTCTTGTACCACCCAATAGATGGAATTCTCCCTAACCCATCATAGAAAGATTTCTATAGAAAGAGAGTGGGGAACAATGATGGCACCCTCATTAACAAACTCTTGTCTTTAATATGCTGCCTCAAAGGCAGATTCACCGTGAAGTTATTGGTATCCAAGTTTCATATCCCTAGCTTAGATGAGTCCCTTCTGACACCCTAGATGGAGCAATGTGTTCACATGACACATGGTGTGTATTTGTAAAAATACTATACTTTGTTTCATTTATATTGAACACCTCCACAATATCTAGAACTATCCCTTACTGCTGCTCTGATATGCTAAGAAAACCTGACTTTTTGTATTTTATATATCTGATCTAATCTTACCCAGTCATTGGGTAACAGGTTTTTGGCTTTGTCGTTATTGCTGTTGTTTTGGTTTTTTAAGTTGTTAAACTGCAGTATCACAGTACAGAAAGTATTTTCATCTCCTTTTCATGTAACTTTGTTGCTCTTGTCTCTTTTGAGTATATGTTCAGTTTTCAGTGTTATGGTCCCAACTTCAACACTTCTCCACTCTTAGATGGAAACCCTTCTTCTCCCCAACATATCTGGGGTAACGTACTTGACTTTGTTGTATGTTGTAGGGGAAAGAGAACACAAACTCTGTGTGCTATCTTTTCAGTCTGTTGGCTTCCATTTCGTTGTTTTAGCTGGTCTAGAGCTAGAGAGCATATAAATTGTTCTTTGATGTTTGTTGTTGTTGTTGGTTTGTTGTTGTTGTTTTTTAACCCAGTCAGCGCCTCATAGTTCTTTGTTTTTTGTTTGTTTGCTTTTCTGTGTCAAGTTTTTATTTACTTCTAGTTAGTTAACATATTAGTTTCAGGCGTAGAATGTAGTGATTCTTCACTTACACATAATACCCAGTGCTCATCATAACAAGTGCCCTCCTGCATACTCATCACCCACCTAGCCCATCTCCCAGCCTCCTCCCTCCATTTGTTCTCTATAGTTAAGAGTCTTTTGAGGTTTGCCTCCCACTCTTTTTTTCTTCCCCTCTATTTATCTGTTTTGTTTCTTAAATTCCATATGTTAGTGATCTCCTATGGTATTTGCCTTTCTTTGATTGGCTTATTTTGCTTAGCATAATACATGCTAACTGTATCTATGTCATTGCAAATGGCAAAATTTCATTCTTTTTGATGGCACATCTCCCACATCTCCTTTATCCATTCATCAGTTGATGGCATTTGGGCTCTTTCTAAAATTTGGCTATTGTTGATAATGCTGCTATAAACATCGGGGTGCATGTGCCCCCTTCAAATCAGTATTTTTATATCCTTTGGGTAAATACCTAATACTGCAATCGCTGGTTCTTGTTTAATATATTATCAGTGCTGCAGAGCTTGGTGTGTGTAAGCAACATTATCTATATGATCCTTATACAGACTTTTTTACCCCAGCTTCTGTAGCTTGCTTGCACCTTGCTATATGATTGCATAATGGGTCTTGACTCTCAACTTATTTATCACTTCCTTATCTCCCCTAGGGCATGCAAAAACTTCCAATTACATTCATCTCTGTAACTGTGGGAGCAAAGGGAGGGCTAAATATTTTAATCAAGTCTCCACTTACAACTTCCTGCTGGACTTTGGAACCCTGTGGCTGTCACTCTCCACAATACCAAAGGAAAGTAAGGGGAATCCCTCTTGGCTTCTGACTTCTTTTCACCGTATCTAACACCTCTATTATAGGATTTTTGCCCTAGGTGGGAATGTAGACCTCAAAAATGCCCCCAATTCTCTATATCTTCATGTCTTCATGCCTATTGCAATGTAAATGTGCAGTTCTGCCCATGAAGAGGTGGAGTCTATTTCTCCACTCTGACTTTGAACTGGCCCAGTGATTTGCTTTGACCAATAGAAGATGGTGGCAAAAGTGATACTGTGCAAATTCCCAAGCCTAGGCTTTAAGAGGTGTTTTATAGTTTTAGTTTTATCTGTTTGGTCTTCTGCCTTCACCATGATGGCAAGCCTGAGATAAAATGCTGAATGATGAAAAATCATGTGGAGCAGAAGTGGTTCATCCTAGCCAAGATCACCCTGTATCAGCCATTGAAGACCTCCTTGCTAACTACGGGCACATATGTATGAGCAACTCAGACCAGCATAACTTCATACTCAACCTATAGAGTCATAATAAATAACAATTGGTCTACCACTTAAGTTTTGGTATGGCTCGTTATACAGCAATAACTAACTTATAGATGGGTCGTTCCCAAGGCAATCCCCCTCCCCTCATTACACTAAAATATTTTTTAACTTTACTTCCCTACAGAATATCCTGAGTTTTCTATACCCCTGACTTAATATTTGACATGCTAATGCCATAACATTGTTTTGTATATGTGGTGGGAAATTTTTAGCATTTTTAGTATTTGGAAACTCATTCTTCCTTTCAACTTTTTTTCTCTAACATCTCAAAAAATACTCCTTGAAATTAAAGCAGAACAATTATTCCTTAGTGCTAGTTGTATCTGCCATCTCTTTCAGAAAATTTATGTCATCCATAGATTGTGCGGTGAGTCACAAGGCAATCTGCTACGTAGCACATGAAAGGACATTGATAATCTTTCAAAATGATTATTGCTGAGCATATTTATTCCAGAATCATATTAAAATAAAGATCTGAGGAATGTTTCAGGGTAATAGTTATCTCCAAGGATAGCTAACATTGAATATAATTTTTACAAAAATCAAAGCTTAATGATCAATAATAAAAGTGATATGTATAAATCAGTTTATAGATAATGTGATCAATCTATCTCATTTAGATACATTAAAAAACTTTATAAGGCAGGCAAGGCATGCATTATAATGTTTATTTTATATAAAAGGAAATTGAAACTTAGAAATATTTTTGAGTGATAAATCTGGAACCGATCTCAACTTTTCCAATGTACTATTCTTTGTATCATGAGGAAGAATGAAGTAGAAGAGACAACATGCACATAGCTAGATATAATATAAGGTAGAATGTGTCAAAGTATCTAGAAAAGGTAAACACTGTGCTGTAGCAATTTAGAGGAGGGAGAAAGACATTACTTTTGGCATATAGATCAAAAATGGTATTTGAATTGGGTTTTACAGAAAAGGAAGTTAGCTCAGGAATATAACAATGAATCAAAATCATAGGCATCTATTAATATAAAACACTACGCTGACAATAATGTATTTTTTAAAGATTTTTATTATTTATTTATTCATGAGAGACACACAGAGAGAGAGAGAGAGAGAGAGGCAGAGACACAGCCAGAGGGAGAAGCAGGCTCCAAGCAGGAAGCCTGATGAGGACCTCGATCCCAGGTCTCCAGGATCACACCCTGGGCCGAAGGCAGGCGTTTAACTGCTGAGCCACTCAGGGATCCCCCTAATAATGTATTTTTAAATGACCATTTCAAATAATGGGGAAAAAGCAATTGTGTAAACTTGGTATTAGTTTAAACTTGGTATCGGTTTAAATATCTAATAGCAAACTAAAAATGTAACTTACTTTTCTTAATTGAATAATGAGTTTCTTTTTCAAAAATCTAGAACAAACATCATACTTAAAGGTAAAACTTCAAAAGCATTACAATTAAATCAAGAGCATGACAAGGATATCCTCCAGGGCTGGGACTGGGTGAAGCCAGTAAAGACAAGGTTGACATTTACATAACCCTCTGAAGGAATGACCTCTAAAAAATTATACACTAGACCTCACTCTGGGTATTCTAGGCAATAGAACTAAAGACATGTAATTAATAAGATGATTTGAATAAGACACCTGAAAAGAAAAGAAGAAAAAGCTGGTTTTGTTAACAAACTATATAGTGTTCATTCCACAGATATCAAATATATATCCACCTGGGTATTGAAAGCCACCACTGTGAACCTCAGCCCTGTCATCTTTCATTTGCAAAACTGAAAATCAATAAAAACTTTTAGTATTATAGCAATACTCATAGTTTTCATAGAAAGACTCTTAAAATTTTCATGATCTAAATAACAAAAGCCAACAGTATTTCCTGACCTTACAATTACTAACTTTTATCAGCACATTAGTCCTGTTGAAAATAGTTGTAGAGAAAATCTCTGGTTGGAATTAGGTCACCACATGAATGAGGAATAACTTTTTATCATCCACATTAGTACCTAACTTTTTCCTCTCCTACTCTTCTTTGACTCTTTTTAATAAAACTCATAATAAAAATTAAAAAAATAAAACTCACTACATATATTCAAGAGGTGTCCCACTGATGCCACAATTGAGAGTGTCATCTATAAGGGGCCTGCTTTCTGTGTCAAAGGGTCCTATGATTTTCCAAAGTGGTTGGTACCACTTGTCACCACTGTAATTAATTCCTGCTATTACCAAGTAACAGGCACCAGACACCACTACTCTTGAAGTCTCTTTCATAAAATGAGGCATCTATCCCTACACCTGGGTACTGGGTCCTGTTCCTACCTTCACATGTATGTCCTCTCAGCATATCAAAGTGATCATATATACCTGGACATAATTTGGATAAGTCACTATACTCTTCATTGTGTGTATGTCTTTCATTCTCAATATCTTATCGAGCTTTTAGGTAAAATATCTTTCTAGGCTTATACATTAGCCCTAGTATTTCTAGGGTTCCAACCTAGCCCCATAGCAAATGGGCCAGAGGATACATTTGAATGATAGTATCACACTGTATTTTGAATTGCCCATCTCTCTCTTAGCTTAGGCAGGTTTCTCATTGTGTAAAAGTATATGTTTTCTCCATAAGGTAAATTCTTTGCCTGTAGAGTTCTTTCTACCCCATGGAAAAAAATATTTCTGATCTGTACTTCTCAATCAGTGTTCCAGACATACTGTTATACCAGAGTTTAAGCATAGCTTAGATTCAACTGAGAAATTGTAAATTCTGAACCTACAATTGTAAATTCTGAATTGTAAATTCTGAACCTATCATTTTGTCAGTTATTCAGCTTGACAGTGAAGATATGTAACAGTGAAAGTTAATAAAATGAAGGGTAAATTTGCAAAACTTAAAAATGATAAAGGTACAGAAAGGTTTGCTGCCTATTACTCATCTAGTCACCTACCTTCAGAATGTAAATATCTAACAATAGTAATGAGAAAGAAGAGGAGCAGGAGGGGAAGATGACAATGACCCACTAATTAAATTTCATCAAAAAGAAACAACGGTGTCTGGAATATCAAACGTTTTGTACCAGGGTTTTATGTCAAAACTTCAGACTTAGCTAAAGAAGTGGAATAAGAAAATTCTCCAAATGAGAATATTTTTGGAAAAAATATTCTTGGAAAGATGGGTGTTCCTTATATTTTGCCATCTAAGTCTTAGGGTTAAAAAAATGAGATTTGGGGAAAAGACTTGAGTTTGAAAACTTTTTATTGTTCCTACTAACTCTGTCATAGATAATGACTTAAATTCTTTCAGTTGGATTTTCTATAAAAGGGGGGTTATAATTTCACAGAAGGTTTTTATCAATATTTAGTAGGATGTCTTCCATGTACCTGTGTAGTAACTGACATACAATGATTAATTCATCGTAACTATTGGGGCGCCTGAGTGGCTCAATCTTTTAAGTGTTTGCCTTTGGCTCAGGTCAGGATCCCAGGATTCTGGGATCAGTCCTATATTGAGCTCAGCAGGGAGCCTACTTCTCCCTCTAATACTCCCCTGTTTGTGTACTTTATCTATCTCTCTGTGTCAAATAAATAATTTTTTAAATGCTGTTTTTAAAGTTTATTCAGATCTTCCTGACTTCCTTGGAACTTTTGTTGGGTTTTACCCTGTTACCTGTAAAAGATGATGTATAAATCCTTACAGACTTTAAGTACCACCCATTTTCCTTCTTCTGTTCACTTCTGTAATATGCATTAAATTTGCTGAAAGTTGCTATGGGTACCTCAAAACAATATGTAATATTTTCGAGTTTTCTTAAAGGATTCTTCAGAATATAGATGCTCAAACTTGTATCTCAAATGTGCAAGATCAAGTGGGCAAACTGCTGCCTTTAACAATTAGAAGAAATAGGGGTAGCCCAAATGTTACTTTGGATCTTTCAGCTCTGGGTAGAATGGTAGCTCATAGCGCTTTCCAAATTAGCAATGCAGCTAAGGCTATGTGTGTTATAATTAGACAGATTAAAAAAAATGAAGAGTATCAATTTTTTTTTACACTTTTAACATGTCTGACAATCTTACAAGGAGCAAGTGCCTCTCAAGACAGAATTGACATGACATGAATAGCTGGGCTTGACAACCACAAGAGCATAAAGAAATGTACCTTTAAGAGCAATTGGAAACCACCCATCCCATGGAAATGTGTTCTCTGGAGTTTGGATTCCCTAGCTCAGAGATTGCTTCAGCTATATTCAAAGTAAGACTGAGATCATGCACATCAATTTCACTTAATTAGCTTTTTACATGACTTTCATTTCTGTTAAGTTGGCTAATTAGCAACATGCTTCCAAATCAAGTCTTACTCTTCTCTCTTGAGTTCACAGGCTTCTTCACTCCTATAGTCACTAAAATCAGCTCTGTTAATGTCTCCTCTTCGGCAATGATTCAGGCTTGAGGGTAGTTCCCCATTGAGATACAGTAGCTGTACTATTAATTTTGTTCTATACTTTCCTCTCTCCAGGAAACAGGCTATTTAATTCGTGAGATCGCTTTGAGGCAGTGTGTTTATGTTGTTGAGCAGATTTATGTAGTGTCTGTATTGAACAGCTGAGTATGCTGGCTGGAAATTACTATACTTGCCACAGATATGAATTTTAAATAAAATTTTTCCAGTGCTTATTTAAGCAAATGAAGAGAGTCCTCTCCAGTATCAAAATGGATGTTATCTTGTTTCCATGTTTTTTTCTTAAAAAGAGTTGTGATTATATCTTCATGACAGACCTTCTGTCATTGTTGAATGCATTGTTAAGCTAAATACATTTTGGTTGATCAGGATATTTGTGTAGAATGGCTGATAGCATTAGACTCCCTAACTCCTTCCAAACAACCATATTGAGAAACTTCTGAATGATTCCCAGACTATATCAAAGCTTGTAATCAATCTTTTGACTCAGGCAAATCGGTCAAGTCTTTGTAGAAGGAAAAAACACATTTCTCAGTAACCCATAGGTTTGATTTTTTTTAATTTACATAGAAAATTTTAATTGATTCAGAACCTTTTTTGGTATAATATGTGAGGTAATTAGTATGTGAATTTTTGTTTCCAAAAATTAGCAAATTATGTAAGTCATCAATTGACAAATCTACCTTTCTATAGAGATGACATCGTATCATTATCCAAATTGATTTTTAGTTCTACATAAACTGGCATCAGAACTTGTGTCTCTTCCTTTGAACATAACCAAGAACTACTCAAATTACCCATTTTGGGGAGGAATGCAGAATGTAAACGTCAAAGGATCTGGAACCAACATCCTTTTAATTTGGATTTACAGCATTCAGTTTGGAAGGTTTTAGTAAATGTTTGGTATTTTATCACAAAGCAATTCACTGGCCCTACACAGCATACAGTTTTAAGTACTACACATTAATCTTGGTGAGTAAATGCCAAACATAGTCAAGATACTCAATACTGGTAGGGTATTGGAATAGATATAAGGAAATTTTCTTTCACATTTTTTTTAAAGATTTTTTTTTTTTTTCAGTCATGAGAGACAGAGAGTGTAGAGACATAGGTGGAGGGAGAAGCAGGCTCCATGCAAGGAGTCTAATGCGGAACTTGATCCCAGGACTCGGGATCACAACTAGAGCCAAAGACAGAGGCTCAGCCACTGAGCCACCCAGGTACCCTATAAGGAAATTTTCTATTGTGATTTACCCAAACCTTTATATATCTTATATTCATACAATTTAAATAATTCCTTTCATGGAATTACTTTATTTTTTTTTCTTTTTTTTTTTTTTTTAATTTTTTACTTATTTATGATAGTCACAGAGAGAGAGAGAGAGAGAGAGAGGCAGAGACATAGGCAGAGGGAGAAGCAGGCTCCATGCACCGGGAGCCTGATGTGGGATTCGATCCCGGGTCTCCAGGATCGCGCCCTGGGCCAAAGGCAGGCGCCAAACCGCTGCGCCACCCAGGGATCCCTTTTCATGGAATTACTTTAGCAAAAGATTGAAAATGATACCATATTGAATAACAATGAAATACCATTATTAATAAGTCCTAAGTTTGTAATTCATCAGAAAAAAAGTCATTTAAAAAAGAGAATCATATCAAATTCACAGAAATTTGTGGCATATCTATAACTCCACATGTAATAACTCAAAATATACTGATTATTTATTTATGAATGAAATTTGAAACACTCAACAAGTGATATATTAAGTAACCTTAGTGGTGACAGTGATGTATAAGGATAGAGATGGATGTTGAAACAATTTTGGTTCAAACTTTGGTTTATAGCAAACAACAGCCTCCACAACTTAAAAGAAACTTAGATGCCAAGTCAGAGAGTATAATAAAAGCTCAGGATGTAAATATATGGGGTTTGCTAATTTGATGTAAATTAAGATTTTTATGGGGGGCCTGGATGGCTCAGTGGTTGAACGTCTGCCTTCAGCTCTTGGCGTGATCCCTGGTCCGGGGATTAAGTCCCACATTGGGCTCCCTGTGAGGAGCCTGCTTCTCCCTCTGCCTGTATCCTTGCCTCTCTCTGTGTGTCTCTCATGAATAAATAAATAAAATAGTCTTTTAAAAATTAAGATTTTTATTATTTGAGATTCAGGAAGCCCAAGTCTCTAACCAGAGGTAAGCAAATGGTCTAAAATGTCTCATATTCTTAGCAGAGCAGAATCACTGGTTAAGACCAGCTTATGAACTAACTCACAGTGAAAATCTGTCTGAAATGTCTGGATAAGATAATTTAACAGTGTTAAAACCTGATTTTAGAATCTGACAAAGTTCCAAATCCCAGTTTTGGTACTTACTAAATATACCACCATAGGCAGGATACTTAACCTCTTGGAATGTGGTGGCCTTGTTTGTAAAATAGGAATAATGAGATGTATTTCAAAATATTAAGGATTAAGTGAAATTATCATTTTAAAGAATTTAGCTCAGCTCTAGGAAGACAAAAAGCATTCAATAAATTAGTATCATCTCAGAAGAACTGTAATCCTACAAAAAACAGGAGTCGAGTCTTATATTTCTTCCATATCCTTCAAAGGGTTCATCATACTGTTCAGCAAATGGTAGGCCTTTCTCTGTTACTTACGAATTTTTTCACGTACTCACAGATTTCCAATATGCTATCAAGATGTGCTTTCTCATAAACTGTTGACTAAATGTAAGTACATTGAAAATCAGATTTATCATTTGGAAAAGTAGATTTGTGCCAGTTACAGAAATAAACATAAGCTTGAGTTATAGACAACCCAAGAAGGGGATTGAGAAGATTCTCTTTCTTCTCCATTTAAGGAAGGCCAACTGTACGATGAAAAACAAAACTGGGTTCAGTGTAAGCTACTCAGCTGCTATTTCCTTTTCTTGAGGATAATATCTTTTCAGACCTGATGGCTTTTAAAAGCATAAACTGTTACCCAATTTCCTTCCTCCTTCAGCAGGTTTGTAAATCAGCTAGCTGTGGAAAACATTGTGAAGGCTTGCTTTCAAATGTTCTTACACCTCACATGGCCATTTAATAAAACACATCCTGCCCACAATTGAGAACTTTGCTGAGAGCTGAATTCTGGAAGGATATATATTATGTTTTTATAAGACACTCATACATAGTGTTTATATCCATGCTTATGAGAATTTTTGCTTTTCTTTAAACTAGGCCAAGTTGTAGAGACAAGAGGAAGAGTATTATTTTATTATGTACCGTCTTCTTGACAAGAAGTTGTGAATTTGATGGTACCTCTAATCCTGAGGAGCAATGTTCTTTTTGTCATGCTTCCTAGAAAGGAAATATAGAACAGACTTATGACAGCCAAATTATTGGTGCCTTGTTTTATCTAATGATAAGCCAATGGTAACAATCACATATAAAGATGATTAAAATTCTTCAAGTCACTTAAAAACCAGTTCTCTGGGTACTTCTATATCATTTGTGTCTGCTTATATTTCTGAAATACATATTTGTGTGGCTTAAGAACACAGACTTTGAGTTCTTCAAAGATTAATCATTTTACAGATAAGACATTTTATTAAGACTATTTCAGAATTTCTCTGATTATAAGATTACTTCTTGTTTGCTATAATCACATATAAGAAATATAGAAAAGTACAAAGAGAAAAGTAATGTTCCTCATATGGTTACTCTCAGAGACAGCTACTGTTAGAATTGTTACAGTTATTTCCAATATTGAATCTATAAATCTGAGTATATAGATTTATTTTCTCTTCAAAATATGACTTCACTATAACTACTATGTGGATTTTTTCCAAATATTAATTTTGTGCAATGTTTGAAATATTTTTATTTTCACCTATTAATTAATGATTGATTGTGTTTCTAAGACATTACATAACCTTGCTGATAGGTTTAGAGATTACAGAGAATTACTGCCTATGGATATGCAACAAATATTTTAACTTTCTGCTCTTTTTGTGCACTTAGATCATTTACATTGTATGTTCTCTTCATCTCATTTATATTATCATGAACAGCGCTAGAGTAATTTTATTTGTATTCAGTCTGAGTACATTTCAGATTACTTCATTAGGACAAATTAGTTAAAGTGGAATCACTGGGTAAACTGTGATGAAAATATTTCAAACATTTGATTCTATATTACCTAACCTACATTCAAGAAAACATGACAATTTATACTCCTGTTACATATGAAAGAGATATTTCACTCATTTCACATCACTCTTTCATACGATCTTATATAAGCAAAACTGAAATTTGCTTTAATTTGCATATTTTACAACTGCTGGTTAAGCTAAATATGTCTGAAATAGCTTTGGCTATTTTATGTACTTAATATTAAAAATATTTCTAATGGAATATGTAACTCTTGTATATTAATGTGTGAGAACTTTTATATGTAAAAGATAATGAATTTAATAACTAAACATGAATACTTTTTTCAGCTTGTTTTACGTTTTATGTTTACATATTTATATCATTTTATCAATCATCTTTCACAGTTATATTCTAAAAGAATATTCTCAATTTTAGTTTTTATTATCTAACTCCAGTTTTTTATAGATTTAATTCAACAGAGCATATTGATAATCAATACTTGTTTTGAAGATTATTAGAACTAAGTTTAAATTCTGTTTCTACTATTTTGATTTTTTTTGAAAATTAGAAATAGCAAAACAGTGGATCTATAGGTTTTTATATATAATTTTAAAGCAAATTATGTATACAAAGCTCTTGTGCCTCACAATTTAAGCACTAAGTTACTGATGTAATTTATGATGATGGTAATTTATATAACTTCTTTAAACTCCTGTGTTCATAATTTGTTTTATATCTCTTCTTTAATATTGAAAACAAATTTTTTCTGTTTGTTCTATCAATGTAATTGATGAATTAACAATTTAAAAATATTTTTATTATTACATCTCAGATATATACTTTGTATAGTTTTTATGAATATTTATTTAGTGTATTTTTAGATTATAATGTTTTCTTTAAGGATCTTAAAGTCTGTATTATTACTAATAAGAAGTTTGTATTTGTCCCATTTATTTATTTATTTATTTATTTATTTATTTATTTTTAATGATTTTATTTATTTATTCACGAGAGACACAGAGAGACAGACAGAGACACAGGCAGAGGGAGAAGCAGGCTCCATGCAGGGAGCCCGACGTGGGACTCGATCCCAGGACCCTGGGATCACACTCTGAGCCAAAGACAGACACTTAACCTCTGAGTCACCCAGGCAACCCTGTATTTGTCCCTTTTAGAGGTTTTTTTTGGTTTGGTGTAGAATTCAGAATAATTTTTATGTAATAAATTAGTTTAAAAAATCTTTATTATGTACATTACATATAATTGTATATATTTATTAGTTTATCTTTTTCTTACTCGTAAAAAGACTTATTTCTGTATTTAAATAGTTTGTATAATATAAGACTTCCATTTTTATTAAAAAACAAAAAAATAATGCTCAGTATCTCTGGGGTTCCCATATCAGACTACATTTGAGGACAACATGAAAAGCACTATGCTAGACAAAGCACCCAAGAATTTGTGTTTTTCTGAGTTTTCTGGTTTATTGTGTGTATACTATTTTTGCAGACCTGAGGTCTGGAATAATTAAGTAGTTTCTCTTAGTGTTTTTTATTTACAATTTCTTGTTTATGGTGTGCCTGTATGTGTGGATGGACATTGTTGTGAGAAATTCTGTATCTTCTAATAATTTTTTTCCATACCAGGGGGACAAACAATAATTAATTGAATCTCTCTTTTTTTTTTCTTTTGCCTTTGGGAAACTCAAAGTTAAGCATACAACTTAGTCATAGCAAGCTTCTTTCAATACTGCCTATGCGATCTATTTTTGTCCGACTTTGACTCTATACTTTCTCCTGTATGGATTCTCTCTTCACATACATAGTACACTGTTGCTCAACTTTAGCTATTTCTATAATTTATTCTTAAATATAAAAGTCTTCAAATTTTAACCAAGTCTATGAAGTTAGATTTTTTTCTGTTATTCCCCACCATATCCCCTATATCTTGAGCAGAACAGCGCCTGATGTTCTGATGGCACTCAGAATATATATGTTGAATGAATACATAAGACAATAAATTAGTGATTAGGAAATGACATATGAAGTTAATAAAAATACACAAAGATGATATCTTAAAAATCAATAACAGAAATTCAAATCACCTTGTACTATGTAGCTACTTTGTCCTCTCTGTTTCTGTTTCTAGAATTCTTACAAGTATGGTCAATTGTATTCATCTCTTTTCTCTTGGAACTATCAGGGATGAGGCTATATTATTCATGATTATTCAAAACAGTTTTTAATTATGTGTTTAAATAGTCCATTGAAATAGTCTTTACTCAAATTGCAGTTGCTCTAAGACTAATAATTTCCCCTTGAGCATTATCTTACTCATTGTTTATTTGTATATAAAATGACACAGACTTATTTTAGCACAAAGTCAAACATTGCAGTGGAAATTTAGGATAAAATATTAGTTAAAGAAGCGCTGACAGTATAATTAATGTTGTCCTAACAAGCATAATCTGAGAGTAAACTAGTGACATTAAAAATTTAAGCTAGGACAGGAAGCATAAACTAGGATGAATCAGGGCAAACTGACATGTGAGGTCACCCTAGTCTAAAGTAGGCTACGGCCCTGAGATGTTACTTTTGGAGAAAAGCCCTTTTGGCTGTGTCCCCAGATCCCTGGGGTATAAATTAATGCTCCTCTGCATAAAGAGGCATTGGTGGAAACATTTGTGACTCTATTGTGACCATGGTGTTTCTAAAAATCAAAATGAAGTATTCTTCTGTTTTTCTAATTCACTCATGTTTGTCATTTAAGTTCAACATCTGGACTCAAGTCCTCCTGTTATAGGCACTTCTAAGAACTACATAGCACTGGATGGAGTTGAAATTTTATGCTTATTAATTATTTAATTAGCCTCTCCTATTTAAAATTTAGGTATCGCGAAGGAAGACACTATGGTTTTTTGTTCATTTATCTACCAGCTATTGTATTCCCTGTAGCCACTCTAGTCCCTGACACAATCGGTATTAAAAAATGTTTGACAAATAAGGAAGTGAATAAATGAACTCCTCATGTGTCACTCACTCTCATTACATGTGCTCTAGGAGACCTTCACTTGTAGGCCATTTAAAATGCTTTCTAATCCAATTTATTTTGTCATAGTCCCCAAGAATATATATACATGATATAAGTTTATTAATTGTGTTTTTTTTCAGTTATTTAGAAGAAAAAATGAAATTGTAATGCCTTTTCCTATAGAAAAACATATGTGAGAAATTCATACAGTTCCTTATGGTAAACTATTATTGTATCATTATTTTAATCTAGGTAGCTGTGGTAAATGATATCATGGAACTAGTGGTCAGCAACAATGTCTTCTGATTTTGTTTGCTTTTGTTTCAAGTTTTTATTCAAATTCTAATTAGTTAACAAGTATAACATTAGTTTTAGGAGTAGAATCTAGTGATTCATCACTTACATATAACACTGAATCCTCATCACAATTGCCCTCCTCAATACCCATCATCCATTTAGCCAATCCCCTGCCCACCTCCTCTCTAGCAACCCTCAAATTGTTTTCTATGGTTAAAGGTCTCTTACGGTTTTCTTCTCTCTTTGTTTTTTTCTCTTCCCCTATGTTCATCTGTTTTGAATACTAAATTCCACATATGAGTGAAATCATATGGTATTTACCTTTCTCTGAGTGACTTAATTTGGCTATTGTTGATAATGCACCTATAAGCATCAGGGTGCATTTGTCTCTTCAAATCAATATTTTTATATCCTTTTGGTAAATACCTAGCAGTACATTTGCAGGGTCATAGGGGAGCTCTATTTTTAACTTTTTGAGGAATCTCCATACTGTTTTCCACATTGGCTGCACCAATTTGTGTTCCTACCAACAGTGTAAGAAGGTTCCTCTCTCAACATCCTCACCAACATATGTTGCTTCCCATGTTGTTAATTTTAGCCATTCTGACAGGTATAAGGTGATACTCCTTGTAGTTTTAATTTGCATTTCCCTGGTGATGGGTGTTGTTGAGCATTTTTTCATGTGTCTGTTAGCCATCTATATGTCTTCTTTGGAAAAATGTATATTCATATCTTCTGCCCATTTCTTAACTAGATTCTGTGATTCTTGGATGTTGAGTTTGATAAGTTTTTTTATAGATGTTGGATGCTTACTCCTTATCAGATATGTCATTTATAAATATCTTCTCTCATTCTAAAGGTTGCCTTTTAGTTTTGTAGCAATGATGTCTTTAAACTGCTTCAAAAATATGCAGACTTGGATATAAGAAATGAACCAAGAAAGAACTATCTTCTTACTAAATTTTGACTTCTTACCACACATTCTGAATAAAGCTGAAGAAAGCTACCAGTGGAGAGCATATCTGTAAGCTCCAAAATAAATTAGAATCTAGTAATTTTCAGTGTATCACCTCATTGGTTCTAAGATATTTATAGTTAGAGGTTACTGGTTATTTATCATTTTTGAATTTCAACTTACCAAAAATTTGTAAAATGAAAACAAATATATAATCATAATAAAGTTAACCTGTATTAGGGTAAAAAATTGAAAAGTCTATCTAAAATGATAAAGAACTGTGCAAATGAATTATTGTTATTTGGCACTAGGTTTTATGTACACACACATATACACACAACCTGGTATCTTTAAAAAAAATGTTTGCAATATGTCTTTCTTTACAAATAGGTCTCTTAATTCCTACTACAGATAATGCTTCATTCCACCTGTGAAAGTAGTATTACAGGTCACAGACTAATTCAAGAGACTTTATTTTCTTTTAATTTTAACAGAGCAGCATCTGGTCTTCTGGCAGAAAATTCAAACTATTTTGTTGGCAGCTACAGGATTATCCCTTGGTGAGTCTGTTAATGGGATGTTTGAGTTTTTGTGCACTCTTAACCACCATTACCCTGTGGTATATATTCTTTCCAGGTATTTTCTATGTTGGCTACCCATTGGATTTTTTTAAATTAGTTTTACTACTGAAAAAAAACCCTAGGCAATCATATTTTTTACTTTTTTGATCTGCAATTTTTCTTCTGCAATTTTATACCTCCATTTCTTCTCATAATACTATTGAGCTTTTCCCTGTTGGTTATATTTCTTAAGTTTTCTTCTATAATATTTGTAATTTAACTGTATAATGCAATTCTCTGTGAAATTTTCAGAAAAAATATAATAAGAAAAATATTAAAGAAAGATAATGTAGGCTCTCATGGAGGATAATGTTCTAGATTATTATTGCTATTATCATACACATTAATTTCTTCTGTATCTAATAAAGACATGAAATTATTTTGTTAATAAAAGATCTTATGTGGAAGTACAATAAATTAATATGAGGAAAATAAATGAAAAACATGGAAAGTTCCTAAGCCTGAGTTGAGGCTTTTTAAGAAAAGGATATGTAAATAAAATTATGACTTTTCAGAGTCTTGCTGTGGGATCCAGTTCCACGTTTGGATGTTTTAGGCCTTTTATTGCAATTGTTAGTTGTCTTAATCACACTAATTGGACTGAACATATATGATTATGACTCATACATGAGAGCTAAATAAATGGAATAATATATATTATTACAGTAATAGTTTAAAAATCATTTAATAATAATAATAAATTTTTAAAAATTTTTATTTATTTATGATAGTCAGAGAGAGAGAGAGAGAGGCAGAGACACAGGCATTGGGAGAAGCAGGCTCCATGCACCGGGAGCCCGACGTGGGATTCGATCCCGCGTCTCCAGGATCGCGCCCTGGGCCAAAGGCAGGCGCCAAACCGCTGCGTAATAATAATAATAATAATAATAATAATAATAATAATAGAACATTCATTAAGTTGCAACAATCTGTAAGGAGATAATCCTTTATGTGTTTCTTGCATTTCTTTGCTTCTTGAAAGCAGAGGTTATTTGTCTTTTGGTTCTTCATTATCTTCAAAAACCAAAGTTTGCGTATGAAACAGCCTTGAAAAATAGATATTATGTGTCCCTCCTGAGTAAAGGACTGGCTTGCGTTTTGTCCAATGCACTAAAGATCTTGTCTTTCCATAGGAATCCATTGCTTGCAATCAGTTAAAAAATGCTGGAGTTTCTTATGCCTGAGTACTTTAAACTGTTAACACAAATATACTAGATGTGCAGCATCCACCAGACCTCACCATGTCACCTGATGAGACTTCACTGGAAAGAAAATAATGGCATGTGCCATGGGTAATTAAGTTGTCTCTGACCCAGGAGTTTCTTCTCTTACACCAACGTCCGTAAAACAGACAGGAAAATTTGTTATCTTGCAAGCACATTTACTTTCTGACCTTTCACAGTTTATGACACACCCTGTAAAGTAGGTTCTAATATTACACACATTTTTAAATGAGTAAACTAAGGCACCATAAGCTCAGGTAGCTTTCCCAAGTTCATACATAGAGCAAAGAGAAGAGCAAGAACTAGAATTCAAATCAAGACAAGTAGCTTTCAAATGTGTCACTACATTGCTGATCACATTTACTTCTATTTTCTCTAGTGGATCATGATTCTAGATAACCTGACTATATATATTTACTTAACAAATGATCGTGACTATGAGATGAATTTTGACCTGAAACTTCATTACATAGAAATCTTAAAATATTCTTCCCAAGGAATGACAAAGTTCAGTTTCCAACTATGTTTTCATAATTTTTTTTTAAATTAGTTCCACTCTTTCGGCCTCTTCTTGAACATCTTGCAACTAACTGATAATATCTACTCTTCAGTGATCCAATATTCAATATTATTAATTTTAAGGAAGATTTGGTGCCTTCTTCTAAATAATAACACCTTCTTGTTATTCCTTGTTTTCATAATTCTTTTCTCTGAAACACTTCCCTCCATTCTCAGAAAGTTCTCTTACTGCTGTACCACTTTCTACAGGGGACATGTATTGATTTTGCCTTCCCCACACTGGTTACCCTTTCTTTGTATAATTATCACCTTGACTTTCTGTGCATGTAATATGAATAAACCACACCCTTCCCTCCTCCTTCAGGATGGGGTATATATCATCCACAACTCACCAGTGAGACTTCCATATTGCCTTCCCCATAGTGACTGGTTCAAAAGAACAAGGGTGAACCAAGTTTCATTAAAGATAGTGAGCATCAATCTTGAGATTTTGCTTGAACTACTGGCAGAAAAGCAAAACTCTGGTTGAGTTTGCTAGACTTTGCGAGTAAGCCTGTGTCTGCCAGTGGCCATTTTGATGTTGAGGAAATTTTCTTCTTGAGAATAAAGATAACACAGATCAAAGCAGGACCAAGATATAGAAAGTAAAATTTTCTGAAAATAGTGTTTAAGGACCTGAATCTAGCTATGCTATGCTTTAACCTAGATATATCTCTGGACGTTTTAGTTTTGTCATACAATAATGCTCTCTCCACACGTTTTATTCTCCCTTAAGCCACTCTGATTTTGGAATATGGCTACTAACAACAATCTTCAAAATTTTTGTGCAATCCTATTTTCCTTTTTTCTAAAAATTATACATTTTCACTTGATTTATAATTTTTCTCACTTTATTTTATTGTTTTTTTTTAAAGATTTTATTTATTTATTCATGAGAGACAGAGAGAAAAAGAGGCAGATACATAGGCCTCCCCACAAGGAAGGCTCCCTGAAAGGAGCCTGATGTGAGAATCGATCCCAGGATCACTCACATCCTGGGTCAAAGGCAGATGTTCAACCACTGAGCCACCCAGGCATCCCAATTTTTCTCACTTTAGAATATTATAGTTCTATGAATTTTTTGGCTTTGATTTTAAAATATTATGTCCTCTTGGAACAAGAAAACCAGCAGAATTTTTCTAAATATTAAATATTATGTCCTCTTGGAACAAGAAAACCAGCAGAATTTTTTTTATGTATAAGTATTTAATATTCAATCACAGGTTACAATAATATACAATATATCACAAATAAATAAATGATATAACAATAATTATGCAGGGCAGTAAACTGATGGAAGGGTAGTCCCTGTGTGAAATATGAATGAATGTGGTAAAATCCCACATTTATTCAGCATTTAACACATTGCTTTAAATAATAGTCTTGATCTTGCTGTTTTGAAAATATTAGATAAATTTATTGTATACTTAGTTTTGCATTAACAAACATGTTATGGTAACATATCAATATATTTGTTATAGGCTATTTCTTTTATTCAATTCCACAACAAAGATAAATATTATAATACTTCTCTACTTATCAATCCATTTTTTTTTTCCTGGTGACCAGAAGTACTCATGCAGGTGATGTGCTTCTCATTTATCCTGAAAAATTACCTTTCAAATTTGGATAGCATAGCATCCTTGGACACTTCAGAAAGTAGCAAAAAGTTTCAAAAAGACTGTATACTTTCCCTCTTTTGGCTTATAGGCCTATTCTGCAAGATTAATGAGAAAGACACTAAGACCTCAATTTGGCATCCAAGATAAATGAGCCAAGTATTTCAATGAAGTCCAGAATACAGATCTTTAGTTGCCTAGTCCAGCATAGCTGTAACTGCAAAACAAATAGAGAAATAGTTTGAAATTGGTAGATCAAATAGAAATATCTCCACCTAAGCATTAAATCTTTTGCATTTTATGTATATTATCATATCTTTAAGGTATACAGCCTAGGACAGAGTCAGAGCTGTCATACTGTATTACATGGTAGAAAGTAAAAATGGAGAAGATTCATTGATTTATTGGATCTTCAAGTATAGGAAGTATACTGCAACATGCCAGGCACTGTTTGGGGATGAAGTCTCAGTGGTTAAAAAGTTCTGACTCTGTTTTGAAAGATAATCTTCTTTTATATTTTTCTACCTTTATTATATCAAATGGAAAAAAAGGTCTATTCTCCTATTCAATTATTCCTGGTATGTAAGCCTAACTCAAAGACCTAGTTAACTAGGAAATCAAAGGGACCCTATAGGGCCTTGGATGTTCACATTAATATGTTCTAGAGTAGAGTAAAACTATAAACAATAATGTATAATCTTGTCTGAGTACAAAATCATATCAGAAACAAACATAGATACGAATCCAAACGAGCATTTTCAGCTCTGGCGTCTGCCCAGGTGAGCGCACAGCTAATCTCTCTGATGACAGAATGTTTTACCCTAGCCTTTGAGGATTCAAGGCTGCTTTTTTGAAGGTGGGGTGGAAGGCACAATTTTTCTGCTTACTACATGGATTGGAGCAGAGTATGCATAAATAAAGCAACACAGTAAACCCCAACGTCAGTTTTCAAGTACAAACAAAGACTTGCTGCAATCTCAGGCACCCAATCTTCCAAATGGTGCCAGTTATGCTCACCCTCCCTGCTGTGCTCTGAGGAGAGGCACCACAGGGATCAAAATTAAAACGCTTAATTACTTTATGCTTCAAATGCAAACTATCTGTGGAAAACAGCAGGCCAATCTTTTCTTCCTATCCACTCAACAGAAGGCTCTTTGGTCCCTGGACAACTCCACTAATCATTTGTGTTTAAATACTTTTCAACCGTCTTGCATTCTCCCTACAAACATCTTTCCCCTCTCTTGGAAAGGCCTATACACTTGGTTACTGTTTAACCACTTATCTATTGAAGTAAATGCCTGAGAATTAAGGCTCCCCAGAGCTGACTGATGAGCTTTCACATAGAGTAAGTGTGGTAACACATCTGGAAATAAAGGCTAAGGGGAAAAGGAGGCTAGAATGAGTTTCCAAAGGCACTTCTTGGAATTTGCAGAATTGCCATTATAAAATGAAGTGTTTTCATTAGAAGCAAATTTCTATGTCATTAATAACATTAAAATCCTAAGGAAATCTTGATCTTCTAGCAAGAGAATGACATTGGGATAGATGTCTTAAAGGCTTAAAATACACCACTGATAACTATAGAAAATGACTGAGAAAACCCTCCAAATATTTTTATAGATTTTTTTAATTTGCATATTTCAATTGCTCCTTATTCTTTTACCTCGGTTTAAAGTTAGCACACTGTTTTCTGAGGATTTCAACATTTATTTTGTAAGTTCTTTTATACTTACAGCAATGATTTGAGTCAGGAAATAGCAATTATCTCAGTTTTGCAAATAAGAAGTTATCTTGGCCCTCAGTTGAGATCACACAATTAATTAGTGCAGAACTGAAACTAGAATGCAGATTTTTAAAGATCCTAGCCTAAGACTTTTTCATTAGAGTGTGTGGCTTCTTGTAAATTTATTTATATAGTCATTATAAGAATATATATTACGTGGGATCCCTGGGTGGCGCAGCGGTTTGGCGCCTGCCTTTGGCCCAGGGCGCGATCCTGGAGACCCGGGATCGAATCCCACATCGGTCATCCTGGTGCATGGAGCCTGCTTATCCCTCTGCCTATGTCTCTGCCTCTCTCTCTCTCTCTCTCTATCATAAATAAATGAAAATTGAAAAAAAAAAAAAGAAAAAAAAAACGTTTAAAAAAAAAAAGAAAAGAAAAAAGTATATGTGTAAATTGAGACACATTAACCACATACCATAATCACCAATACAACATAGTATATATGTGGGATAAGTCCCTGGTAGTTGGAAAGGCAAGACAAAAATGGAATGATGAGGAAATGTGGGAGACAATGTACTCCTTCAAAACTCCTGAACTTAACTTTCTTTTCCAAATTATCTCTGATCGCTTAATTTGTGGTGCCAAGGGTCAACAAAAAAGCACCAAAGATCACAGCACAAAGGTGAAGTGATTCACCCTGCTTTTAAAATCTTAGTACAGAACTCGAAAATCTTCTAATTAAAGAACCAAGATAGGCATCCACTCGACCTTTACTTTGACATCTTTAAATTTAAAGCAATTCAACTCACTCCCACACTCAGGTTAATTTTTACTAGAAGAAATGATTTTGACAGTTTCAGAAAATCAGGCTAAGCTCATATAAGGAAAAAACAGTAAAATTTTCTTTTACTGATAGATATATCCTCCAAGATAAGATTTCCTGAATGCTCTTAAGACTTGCCAGGATGTGCCAGAGTACAGTGTGCAACCAGGGGTTCAGAATTAGACATGGACTCAGAAATATGTGTATAACCCATCACCACCAAAGCCTATCCATACTGTAAATTGTCCATATGATCTTGAGGAATACTCAAACATCTCTGAAATTTGGTTGCTTCTTCTATAAATTTAGGGATTTTGGATGTTGGTAGTGGGCCAAATGGTAGCCTCCCAAAATCTGTGCTGATCCCCAGAATCTGTGAATAATACCTTATTTAGAAAAAGGGTCTCTTTGGATGTAATTTACTTAAGGATTTTGAGATGAGATCTCCCTGGCATATCTGGTTGGACTCTAAATCTAATGACAAGTATCCTTAGAAATACAGGGGAGAGACACACAATAGAGGAATGGATTATGTGACAATGGAAAGAAAGACCAGAGTGATAGGGTTACAAGCCGAGGAACATCATAAGCTGGAAGAGGCAAGGAGTGGATTGTCCCTTAGAGCCTTTGGCAGGAGTAAAACCCTGCTGACATCTTGATGTTGAACTTCTGGTCCCCAGAACTATAAGAAAATAAATTTCTGTTCTTAGTCAATGAGTTTATGGTAATTTGCTACAATAACCACAGGGAACTAATATAACATTAAATGAGATAATTGCAAAGAATGTACTTAGCAAAAGAAAATGTACTTAGCATATGACCTAGAATACAAAATATTTTTGGTAAACGAAAGTTGTTATGCAAAGGCTAAAAATTAAATAGAACCTAGAACCACTGCCAAAGTATGTATGCTCTTGGAGGTTTTCTCCTATTGAGCACTTTCTATGTGTCAACTATACTTTATATAGTTTCTCCATCTAGCTATGACAAAAGTAGATATTATGACTTCTTTTGATAGACAAGGAACCTAATACCCAGAAAAGTGAAATAGCTTGTCCAAGATCTTGTAAAAAGGAGGATATCAAGAGTGAAACTCAGTCCTGTCTATGGGAAAAGTGTTTACTGTCTTTTTTCCATGCTGCTTTTGCAATATACATTGTGCTGGAGTGGTGAGGGGATTTGAGGGAGATACTAAGCTAAGGCCAGCAGTTCTGGGTAATAACTTACTGCTGGTGGCACAGTGGAAAAATCATGGAATGAAACAATAGAATAGATACTTGGAGGTGTAGATAAAAATGAGAGTTAGAAAGAGACCAAATTTTAATCATTAGTCTATGCTCAAACTATGTCATTCTGTTCTATGCTCAAACATTTCCTAAACTAATTAATATTATTGATTGGAGGCAGGAAATGGGTGTACATAAATTGTATAGGATGTTTCACCATTGTCCCAAACAGAATTCTAAGATGGCCCTCAAGATTCCTGTCCCTTGGTGTACTTGCCTGTTTATAGCCCACCCTGGACTATGGGTGGGAACTGTGAATATGTTGGGATGTCATCCCTGTGATCACTGCACTTTTTATGGCAAAGGGAAATGGATTTTGCAGATGTGATTAAGGCCCCAAATCTGTTAATTTTTAGTTCATCGATACATTATCCTTGGTTGACCTAATTAATTAGATAAAAGACCTTAAATGAGCAACTAGGTCCTTTCTGATGTTAGAAAGAGATTGTCTTGCTTCTCTTGAAGAAGGAAACAGGTATGTTGTGAATTGCCTTTGGAAAGGCCACATGGCATGGGATTGCAGGTGGCCTCTATGAGCTGAAGTCACCCCAGCCAATAGTCAGCTATAAAACATGTACCTCAACCCTACAAGGAAAAAGGGATTAATTTTGCCAACAACCTGAGTAAGTTTAGAAGTAAATCCCTTCCTAATTGAGTGTACTGATATGAATGTAGCTTTGTGAGCTTGAGCAGAGGACTCAGTTTAGCTGTGCCTGGACTCCTGACACATAGCAACAGTGAAAGAATAAATGTGTGTTCAAGATGGAAAAGTAATTTTTTGTAACACAGCAATAATAAACTGATATAGACACCTCTCAAAAATCATTTTTTTTGGTTTAAATATATAATTTATATGAAAGAAAATCAGCGCTGTGCTACAAACTAGTCTAGTCCTTGCTGGATTTACTGATCATGCTGGACACTTCGGTTTTGTCACTCTCTGTTTTGTACTCAGAAAATGTTCATCCTCTGATTTTATACCCTCACTATACAACCTTCCACCCACTAAATATATTATTAACATCTTCAACTGTGAGCCATGAAATCTGAATCCCACCCTTATATACACTTATGTACACACATTCACAAACACAGGCACATGCATGAACACATGTATCTACCTGAGCACACAGAGAGACATACATGAACTCAATCCATTGTGCTGTGTCTGTACACGCACAGTACACACACAAACATACTGTCATTGCAGCCTGATAACATGTGCTATGTCTTTTTTTACCTGCGTGAAAGCCAAGTCAGTCCTTATTTTATTCCTGTTACTCTTTAGTACTTAAAACACACTTATGGCCGAATGTACTCATGCAGTTGTATAGTAATGTACTTTTAACATTTTTATCACGTCATAAAATATCATAGTGATGGTACTTTAATGTTCAACTACTGCATTATTAATAGGAGAGGTTTTGCCTTTCCAGAAGCATCCTGAATTTGTTGTGATCCACAGTCATTATAGGCCAATAAATATGATGTAGGTCAGATTGGAAATGCAAAGAATTTGGTGAACTCTGAATATATTAGGTGCACTTTGAACCATTTACTGCCATAAATGGTTACCCTATCTTGCAGTAAAAATAACAGATTTATTGGCAAAGGTTGTAATTTGTTAATTTCATATTTTAATTCTCCAAACCCATAGCTGAATACAGGATGACATAGTTTGAGCATAGACTAATGATTAAAAGTTCAGCATGTTAATGTGATCCAAATAGCTTTTTATGTCTCATATAGATTAATTTGTCGAAGGTGATCAAAAATCCTTATTTCTCTGTATGAAATTAATATTTTGATGTATTTTTATATAATGGGTTAAAGTGTCACTGAATAAAAATGAAAAATTAGTTTTGACTTGCAAATATATTTTAAACAAGCAATTCATAAAGTAATGAAACACAAATACATACATGATACAAATAAAAATAATACAAATAGACTTATAGTACAAAAACTTTCCTAATCAATATATCAAATACTATTTGGAAATGTTATTAACAAAAGCCCAAGTGTAAATAACTAAAAACATTCATTAATTTATTATCAATTTAGAAAATATTTTCAAAGTTTACAGTAATAGGCTTTGTCATGGAAATAATGAAATGAAATACATACCTTCAACCTATCTGAAAGTATGTACCAGTATATTCAAAAACCTGCAAAATACATATGTATCACTGATCCAGTTGTTCTAATTTTCACCTGTAATTATAATTTCCAGAAGACAATGTAGCACAGTTACAAAATCCCAAAAGCAAAAAAGGGTGTGACAATTCAATCCAATCAATTTATTTAAAAAATTAATGATAATAATCTATTTTACATGGGACATAATTCAATACATACTGTCATTCTAGACAAAGATAATTCATTGGTAATATATAGGTGAATGTATTTTTAAATATAAATACTCATAATGGGGACGCCTGGGTGGCTCAGCGGTTGGGCATATGCCTTCTGCCCAGGGTGTGATGCTGGAGACCCTGTATTAAGTCCCAGTTGGACTCCCTGCTTGGAGCTTGCTTCTCTGTCTGCTTGTGTCTCTGCCTCTTTCTTTGTATTGTCTCTCATGAATAAATAAATAAAATATTTTTTAAAAATAAATAATAAAAATAAATAGATACTCATAATGACACTTTGCTACATGATTTTATGCTCAATTCAGTTCTACATTTTCCATTTTTAAAATTCATCTTCATTTTATCTAAGTATAAATGTAATACATGTTTTCTGTAGAAAACTGAATATACAGCTCCAAATAGAAAACAAAACAAAACAAAAAAACCTCTTGATATTTTAATTCTAAATGACCTTTGCACTATGAAATTCATAAATACTTTTCTACTGATTTGAAAATATTTTCTTTTAAATTCTAGCATTGGGTATGTCATATCAAAAATGACACCTGGGTGTTTTAAAAAATATCCTATAGCCTCTGTAGGTAGAAAACATTTTGAAATCCTGCTTCTTGGCCTGCTCAGGTAAATATTTGTCTAGAGAATAAATACAGGCATTTTTATCTATGATTTACTGACTCTTTTTCAAACTCTTCAAAGGATTATAGCTGTGGCTCATATTTCATAATAGATTGAATGTAGAATTTGATCTCATCTTTCTATTATCTCTAGAACCTTATCACATTTTAAATTTGAGGTGAGAGATATTTTTTTGTAATTTTAGTTTTTTTTCTAATTTCCCATATGTCATTATTATTAGACTTATAGGAAGAGAATTTGAGAATTATATTCAAAATTTACCTTGATCAATTAATCCTTGACAAAAGAGGCAAGGATATGCAATGGGAAAAAGACAGTCTCAAAAAAAATAAAAAAATAAAAAATAAATAAAAAAAAAAAAGACAGTCTCTTCAACAAACAGTGTTGGGAAAACTGGGCAGAAAAATGCAAAAGAATGAAACTGTACTACTTTCTTACCATACACAAAAATAAATGCCAAATGGATTAGGGACCTAAATGTGAGACTTGAGGCCATAAAAAATCTGGAAGAGAGCACAGGCAGTAATTTCTCTGACATCAGCTGTAGCAACATTTTTCTAGGCATGCCTCCTGAAGCAAGGGAAATAAAAGCAACAATAAACTATTGGGACTACATCAAAGTAAAAAACTGCACAGCAAAGGAAAACAATCAACAAAACAAAAGACAACCTACTGAATGGGAGAAGATATTTGCAAATGAAACATCTAATAAAGGGTTAGTATCCAAAATATATAAAAATTTTATAAAACTCAACACTCAAAAAACAACCAATTTTAAAAATGGGCAGAAGACATGAACAGGTATTTCTGCATGAAGACAAACAGGTGGCCAGTGTGTACATGAAAAGTTGCTCAACATCACTGATCATCAGGGAAATGCAAATCAAAACCACAATCAGATACCACCTCACTCCTGAAGAATGGCTAAAATAAAAAAAAACAAGGAATAATTGTAACAAGGATGCGGAGAAAGGAGGAATGCTCTTGCACTGTTGGTGGGAATGCAAAGTGGAGCTGCCACTCTGGAAAACAGTATGGAAATTCCTCAAAAAACTAAAAATAGGGGATCCCTGGTTGGCGCAGCAGTTTAGCGCCTGCCTTTGGCCCAGGGCGCGATCCTGGAGACCCGGGATCGAATCCTACATCCGGCTCCCGGTGCATGGAGCCTGCTTCTCCCTCTGCCTGTGTCTCTGCCTCTCTCTCTCTCTCTCTCTGTGACTATCATAAATTAATTAATTAATTAATTTAAAAAAAAAAACTAAAAATAGAACTACTCTACGACTTAGTAATTGCACTCGTGGGTGTTTACCCAAAGAATATAAAAACCTAATTCAGAAGGCTATATGCACTCTTATGTCTATTTAAGCATTATTTACAAGAGCCAAATTATAGAAGCAGCCCAAGTGCCCATTGATAATTGAATAAAGAGATATGATATATGTATGTATGTTTATGCATATGTATGTATATGTACATATGTATGTGTGTATGTATGTATACACTGATATATACAATAGTATATTATCTAGCCATAAAAAAGAATGAAATCTTGCCATTTGCAACGACATGGACATAACTAAAGTACAATGCTAAGAGAAATAAGTCAGTGAGAGAAAGAAAAATACCATATGATTTCATTCATATGTGGAATTAAGAAACAAAATAAATTAACAAAGGAAAAACAGAGTGAGAAAAATCCAAAAAATGGACTCTTAAATAGAGAACAAACTGATGGTTACCAGATGCGAAATGGGTGGGGAAATGGATGATTTAGGCGGTGCAGATTAAGAGTACACTTATCATGATGAGCACTGGGTAATGTATACAAGTATTGAATCGCTATAGTATACACCTGAAACTAACATAACACTGTATTTAATTATACTGGAATTATAATTAAAAACTCAATTAAAAAATTGACCTTGAGAGCTTTCCAGTGTGGAATTACTTCTCCCTTCCTACATCTTTTCTATTCCCTTCCTGGATTCTCTTTCTTCTTTTTCCTTCCCTCCCTCTTCCTTTTTTATGCATTCAACCAGTATGTATTCCACATATACCATGTGCAAAACACTGTGCTGGACACAAGGGATATAATTTTGAGCAAATAGCTTTGTTTCTGTCCTCCCAAAGCTTAGAATCAAGGAGTTGAAATACTTCAAATAAGTATTTACAATAAATCACGGTAAGTGATACAATAAAGAAATAACACAGGTTTAGGGAAATGCCCAGCAGCAACCCCTAACACAGTTGTGGGCAAGGAATATAGCTCAGGGAAAAGTTTCTAGATGAAGTGGCAATTAGTCTGAGACCTAATCATTAAATATTAGACAGGTAGTATCTCCACTCTACAAGAATGGAGGCAGTTATTTACCTACTTCAGTAGACTGTTGGACCCACCAAATGCCTGGCATACAGATGGTGTTTAATAAATATTTAATTAATGAATGCAGACATCTATCAATAAGTTAATAGTGTATTGGTGAAATATAATTTGATACCTCAGTTTTTAAATTAAACAATTAAAAAATAGCATGGATTTCAAGAAATATTAATACCCCCATATCTTCACTGCTAATCTTAGATTCCCTATTTTCTTTTTTTTTTTTTTTAAGATTTTATTTATTCATGAGAGACACACAGAGAGAGAGAGAGAGAGGGGCAGAGACATAGGCAGAGGGAGAAGCAGGCTCCATGCATGGAGCCTGATGTGGGACTCGAGCCCAGGACTCCAGGATACGTGCTGAGCCAAAGGCAGGTGCTCAACTGCTGAGCCACCCAGACATCCTGCTATTTTCATTTTGTATACTTGTTATGTTTCTACTCTTTCTGTTCATTTTCAATGTTTTGGCTCTATTAGTCAAATCAGTATACATTTGATTTTAATCTTCTGCCAATATAATTTATCAAAGCTCCAATACCTATTCAGAGTTTAATGACTTAATTTTGGGTATAATCTTATACAACAATATGAATTTGTAAATCTTCTGAGTTAATTTTTGCCCTTTACTTTTGTTCATAGGGCAATTAGTCCAATAAAAGTCAGCAAAAAGATACAAGGAAACTGCCAAAATGTGTGGAGTATTAAATAATACCTTGGGTATTGTTTTTAAAAACCTGAGTATTAAGTTCTGCATGCATATGGAATGTACACAAATTTATGCTGCTTTCAGTAGAGACCATTTAATTAAAGAAGAATGAAAATAATTTAAAAACTTATTCAAAATTCATTTGGTAATGTGGGGATATAATACACATTAAGTCACTAGACTCATAAATTCATAAATAAAGGAAGTAAGTTAGAAAATAGCCGTGCTAATTTGATATAAAACACTGAGTCAACGGGGCATCTACAAATGTCATTCAAAGTAGGAATATAGTTAAGAAAATGAGCTTTAAGATCTCATTAGGAACTGAGCCCAACAAAATCTCATAAGTTTTTAGTGCTTAGGGTGAGTATTGGAAATTTATTTATATTAGTTCAAATTGGTCTTGAGTATCTCATTTTCTTGTTATTACATATTCCCAATTATCTGAGTATTTAAATGCAGGAAAAGGAACAATAAAGCATGCTAAAGGTGGAATTGGTCATAATTACATAAATACTATCATACATTGTTTTTGGAAACCAAATAAGTTTTGAGAATCTCAGAGGCAAAACTCTACAGTGTATATCAAAATTTGAAGAAGAGGAAATTTAATTTAGTTTCCTCCAAAACCAAGCCTGATTTTTCAAGAGAAACAAATTTATTTTTCAAAATACCAAATATGGCGCACGCACACGCGCGCACACACACACACACACACACACCTATACAAAATAAATGGGACATCATATTTTAGAAAATCAAAATATGTCCTAAATTATACTTTCGTTTTAACAAATTGTTTGATCACAGTAGGACTTTTCAGGAAGGGATTTATGGTGAACTTGTGAAGTTTACCAGTTCTAATTTTTGTGCTATTGTAATTTAAATGGGATACTGAACTGTAATAGCTCAATTTAGAGAACATGAGTTTTCTAACTACCTTACCTGAAAATAGTGTATTAAATACAAGGCAGAAATATTCAAATAAATCAGTGTTCCTAAATACTCTTACTTGTATCATTTGGTAAAATTCACAGGATGTGGTACCCTGAATAGAAATGCAAAAAGAATGGAAAGATACATAGAGGCATATTACAATCTATTAAAAATTTTGTTTTACGAAAAAAATGTACAACTTTAAATATACTTTTCACTTGTAGAGAAGAGTGTATAGTGTAGAAGAAACAAATGAGAAGAGGAGGTAAAGAAAACAGGTATTGGGAGGCTATATTGGGGTAATACCCTAGATTATTTGTTATCAAATATATTTTCAGAGATTCTCTCGCAAAGAAGTCAGAAACAGGGTTCTATGCTCTAAATGAAAGGATTTTTCCAATATAATATTTTGGAATCCTAGTACAGCCGTCATAGAACAAGGGATAGTTAAGTAATCCATGGTTTAGAATATGTACACTGATGTGTACAGAAGGGAAGGACAGGAGGAAGCAAGATTAGAAATTTGAATTGATCTGACACCATGTGGTCCAATTATCCCTACATGAGAAGGGCAAGGGAAATACAGCTTTTGGGTTTTGCTTGGATGGAGGAGTAGCAAACTAAGGCAATTTCAGTTTAAAATTTTGCTCAATTGTAAAAAAAAAATACAGTGTGTTATTTTGGTAATTTATTATTTAAATGGTGGTATATTTGTTTCATTTAATAATATTAAAAAGCAACTTTCTGTACATAGATTAAAACCTTGAACTTGAAGACTGAGGAAGTTGGTTTTCAAATGAAGCTCAATTTATGAAAAATGTTCTTAAAAATATTCCTGGGTTTTAATTTATGAATGTCATATTTTTTTTCTGTGGATCTCAATTCTTCAAGCTCATTCCAGTTTTTCATTTAAAAATCTTACACATTTAATTAGTGACTGTATGTTGAAATTTTAGATGATACTAATATGTAGTTTATATATACTTTATATTTATATATATATACTTTAGACTTAATATCCAATAAATAATAGAAAAATTGCCAAAAACCCATCATTTGGAATATCAGTTGGTGATTCTGAGGGAATTAAAACTGAGTATATTGAATATTGTCATTTAGCTATATTGGTGAGATTGTGTAGAATTTTGGGGGCATAGATTTATTTTTTAATTTTTGGAGGGACATGGGTTTATAATAAACCGAGTTATGTATTCTACTTTTATATAACAATTTATGTCAAATAACTAAAAAAATTATTGGAGTAATGCTTATTTATTTATTTATTTATTAAGATTTTATTGATTCATGAGAGACAGAGAGAGGCAAAGACATAGGCAGAGGGAGAAGCAGGCTCCCTCGGGGAGCCTGGTATGGGACGTGATCTCAGGACCTTGGGATCACAACTTGAGCTAAAGGCAGAGACTCAACTACTGAGCCACCCAGGGGCCCCTGGAGTAATGCTTTAAAAGAAACGATAGCTTTCTGTCTAGTCAATTTTTCCTCCAGAAAGAATGATAAAGTTACTAGATTACAGAAATAGAGCTACAACATTTAGCTAATTAGACAATGTTAAAAATCTGCTTCTGGGATCCCTGGGTGGCGCAGCGGTTTGGCGCCTGCCTTGGGCCCAGGTCGCGATCCTGGAGACCTAGGATCGAATCCCACGTCAGGCTCCCAGTGCATGGAGCCTGCTTCTCTCTCTGCCTGTGTCTCTGCCTCTCTCTCTCTCTCTGTGTGACTATCATAAATAAAAAATAAAAAAAATTTTTTTAAAAAAACTGCTTCTAAATAATGATTCAGTAATATAGATGAGGAAATACAAATGCCAGTTTTACTATTTAGGAAACAACCTTAAATCTTGAAATTACACATTTTAGCTACTTCTCTATTATCACTGAATTTAAAATTATATGAATTGTCTTTTACAGATGCCTTGATTTGATAGCATCACAAAAGCATGCATCTATAAGGCAAGTTTACACATTACCTTTTCTAGTGCCTAAGGATTATAGCATGCTCTAGTAAACATTAGGAACTCCCTCCTCTGGATATAGTGCCTCGTTCTATATTCAACATGTTGTCTGGAATGCATAATCCTCCCCATCTTGCAGGTCAGAGCAACCTTCTATAAAAGTCTACCCGAAACAATTATTCTGGGAGTTAAGTTGACTTTGCAGAGTTACCTAAACAAAGTTCTCTTTTGGAGGTTCTGTGTTATTATTTTCTTAAACAGATGGAGTTTTGACTTACATTTCTATTCCTTATGATGCCCTGTCCAAACAAAACCCTTTTAAATATGTGCAGACTGGAAAGTGACTACTTTTTTATGTCTTACCTCTTGAACCGAATTCCAAATTCTGAAAGAAATCTCTTGCCTGGACCTGAGAGGGAATTCCTCAGTAACTGTTGGCCATTTATAGTTAATTTTGTCATTCTTCATATTAGATTCAAGCTCTTCTATGCAATTATCCAATCAATTTTAATGCATAGAGATTTCTAGATAGACATTCATAGGTGAAATCTAGAGCTTCAAAATCACACTTTATCAAAATGTACTGATTAAAAATACCTCTTTGCCTTTTTTTTTTTTTTAATCTCCAGAAGGAGATGCCAATCAATTGGAAAGATCAAAGAACAGGAGCAATAATATTTTTTTTTAAAAGAGATTCTGATAATCTTGAAATGCTAGTTTATGGTTTAACATTATATTTTAAAAATAAAGGAAGGATATAACTGAAACTAATATTGCACTGTATATTAACTAACTGGAATTTAAGTAACAACTTAAAAAATAAATTTATGATGAGAAAAGAAAATTTTAAGGATGGCAAAAGTCAAATTCTCAAAAATAATACTTTAAGATCTAATGAATATCAGAACCAGAAAAGTTATATATAATGAGAATGTACAAAATGGCCTGGATCACAGTTGAAAATGCAAAAGTTCATATTTATTAAATGTGTGCCATGTGTATTACCTTTACAAACCTAACAAGAATGCTTCAGGAAAAAAAAAAAAAAGAATGCCTCAGAATATTTTTGTCCTTATTTTACCCACGTAGAAACAAAGGTTCAAAAAAAAAATCAAAGGATTTGCCCAGTAACTCAACTATTAGGTGACAGAGAAAAGATTCCAGCGAAAAGATTCATGGAGATTTCTGCCCAACTCAACAACTTTAGAGACATAGGAAATGGTGTGGAAAAATAACTCCCACCCCTACTGACTCTACTGCCCCATTTTAGAGGTAAAGAAATTAAGGAATACAAAAGGTGAGGCCAGGATTCTCATTTCTGTATAGCTCCAAATACTGTGTTTCCCACCATGTCATACTACATGATAAAAGGATACTTATTTTTTATTAAAATATTCAAGAGTAGATAATAATTTTTCAGTTTTGGCAGTGGAAAGAAAACCCATATTTGGAAATTTGAAGGGTATAAATTATCCAATGAAGCTGGTGGTTTCTATAGCTATTTGAAATTATGAAACAGTAGTTTAGAACTCAGTAAGAAATGCAAAAGATTAACATGCAATTGCATACATCCCTCTGCCGATGGCTTTTTGTTGTTGTTGTATCAAAGGACCATGGTCAAGCGTTTTGACACAAATCATCTGAGTAAAATGGTTCCTAACAGTTCTTTATATTAAAGAAATATGGGGTGCCTGGGTGGCTCAGTCGGTTAAGTGTCCAACTCTTAATGTCAGCTCAGGTCATGCATGATCTCGGGGTTGTGAGGTCAAGCCCCACTACAGGCTCCACTTAGTGTGAACTCTGCTTGAGATTTTCTCTTTCCCTCTCCCTCTATCCCCACTTAGGCTCTCTCTTCTTCTCTCTCTCTCTCTCTCAATAGATAAAATCTTGAAGGAAAAAAAAAGACAAAGTGAACAAACTATTACGTTGAAGAAAATTATAATGTTGAGAAAAATTTCAAAGGGGATGATAACAGTAAAATTTAATATCAGCTATTCTATGTGTAATCTAGAGATCAGACTTCAGGTCCTCCAAATTTCCAGGCCACACTGTTTGGAGAAGACTATGAATCTCCTAATGCTGTGTCCTAGGTTTTCCCTCTCACTTTCTTCTTTTTTTCATACTTGAGGTAAGATATGGAAGATAATACTAACAGTGGCTTACATATACAGTGTTTTGTTTTTGGTGGTAGTGGTTTGCTTTCGTTAATTTTTAATTAAAATTTTATTTTTTAGAGAAATTTAAGGTTCAGAGCAAAATTAAGCCCATTTTTTAAGTATAGTGTATTGCTACCCCATCTCATTTCATTCTAAAAGCAATCTCCTGTGAGGTAGGTAGTCTAGACCTCTCAATGGAAAACCATGGTTTACACAGAGTGTTAGCCACCTAAATTCATGGAGCTCTTAAGTGCTTAAGGCAGTAGTGTTTTTAAATGCTTAACAACTGGCTCTCGGGTGAAAAAAAGAGCCCTAATCTGTACCTGTTGATTTCAGTGGTGTAAATATTTCTATCATGGCCGATTTCAGGCTACCACTGTTATGTCATTATATATGGACTAGGGAAGAACAACTCTTAGTCCACTCTTATGAGCCAGGACGAGCAGGCTCCAGTAAATTGTGATCCACTTAGAGAAACCTAAACCCAAGGATCAGCAACTTTTTTCTCTAAACAACCAAATGGTAAATATTTTAGGCTTTTCTGGCTCTACAATGTCTGCTACAACTACTTAAGTCCACCAATATAGTGCAAAAGCAGTCATAGGCCAAATGTAAATGAATACATGTACTGCAAGTGTGTTTGTGGGTACTGAATGTTAAATTCCATATGATTTTCAAATGTCACAAAACCTTATTATTCTTTGATTTTTTTTCAGCCTTTAAAAATATAAATGGCATTTTTAGCTTGCAAGGTATATAAGAGGCCACAGTCTGCGGATTCCTGGCCTCGACTATTCGTATTTGGTTAAATTGGAAGAGACTGAGCTGAGTGGTATTCCTAACTAGACCAGGGTCTATGGGCTCCTATGTCTTACTTGAATCTTTTCAACTTTGGGTCATCAGTGTCCATGGTCCCTTTTGGCCCTCAAAAGTCATAAGCTCCAAGATGCCTCTTCCTCGGGTACTTTCTTATTCCTCTTCATCTCCGTGGACACTTCTGTGATGATCTCTGTGGCTGTCAGCATGAAGTTTATTGCATACACTGGTCCTACAAATTTTAGGAACCATAAGAAATATACTTTATATACTATATACTATATACTTTATATACTAAATATAAATATGTAAAGACACACATGAAATAACTGAAGCAAGCACCCATATCGTTTTCAATTACTGTTACCTTTTCTCATTTCCATTCCATTCCATTCCATTTTATTTTTAATACTTGTTCCTGGAGACTCATTAGTGGGTCAACATCTACAGTTTGTAAAATCTGATTTAATTGAAATGATTGACACCCAAGTTGTAAATACTCTAAAAACTAGCTTCCCCCTACATTCCCCTTCACACACACACACACACACACTCACAGCTTGGGCTATTTGCAGTTGCTAAGAAGAGCCATTAGTCAAAAGAATCATAAATTGTTGAAAGTGTGTGAAAGGTTTTTCTAAGCAGGGACTTCTGAGATTCTGTTGCTACTCAAGGAATTGTTTGTTGAGTCACTTCTTTCTCTCATTAGTGATCTAGCACTCTCTTTCTACAAACAAATATGCATCCTGTGGACTCATATTATAATGACACTTCTTTTTGGCAGTGGAGCTATGATATGCAAAACCCTATGCTGATTTGTAGAGGAATTCAGCACAATATTTCCAAATTTGCATGTGTTTTATATTCATTATGTAGGTTTTTGTGATTTTTTTCACTGTTTCTATACTCTTGTCCAATAGAATGATATACTTAATTATAAGCAAGGCAGTACATGGTTTAATCAGTTTACCAACATTGTGTTATTAGTTTATTTAAAACATATATTTTTTTATTCTTATACTGATTACTGAACATGTCCATAAAACAAAACCAAGTCAATGTAAATTCAGCTTGAAATGTATGTATGTCGGACCCTACATTATACCAAAACATTCTACGACTCCATCAGACTCCCCCTTTTTGGTATGTTGTATCTTTCCCTGATGGTAGACATTAGGGAAATGTAACTTCTGATTCACCTGGGAAATAACTTGAGGAAGCTGTTTATAGCCTGATGGAAGTTTTAAATCACCTTAGAGAAAATGATTCTGACTTGGAACTAGGAAGTTACTGTTCAAATCACATCTTAGCGTAAGGACTATGTGGCTGTTAGCATATTTATGAAAATAGATCCAGTTTCTTACTCTGTAAAGTCAAAATAATACTCCCCTACTTATCTCATAGGCAGTCACTTGTGAGGCAGTGATTAGCTAATACATGTAAATTTCTTTGTAAACTCGAAAGCACCCTAAAACTGAATAAATCTTCTATACATGAAGAACTGTTTAACCATTTTTGTCACTTCTAATTTCACTTTGATGGGGAAGCCACATCCAACCTTTTCTCCCTTCTCAGTGCTGTGACATGACATAGCCTCTGCGTTTCGCCATAAGGAGGCACATTTGGTTGCAGCGGGCAGAGTGCACTCGTGTCTGTTTTCCGAATGCATCATTTACGACTTTTGGTGGCTCAAATGCAGTGACAGCACAGGACTTTGACAGTTGGTGGAGACAGAAATTTCAGCAATAGTAATAATTCGAATATATAGGCGAAATTTTAAACATTATCATGACTTAATGCTAGAAGTCGCCGAATAAATGCATTAGACACACATCAGCTCTTTTAATTACCATTTTAAAGCTTCACTAGTTCTTTTATCCTTTGTGTTTAATAAGCTATTATAACTGTTTCATATTATCTTCAAATTAAACTTTTCTTCCATTAAAAAATGAAACCTTTAAAAATGAAATATTTTAGTGCATAGTTGAAAACTGTTTCAAAGTGAAAAAGTCACAGATAATTCTCCTTTGCTTTTCTTTCGTATATGTATGTACATGATAATAGAAGAAACTCTTCGACAAAACCCGTATTTTACAAGGTGAAAACTTGAAAGCAGCCATGGGGAGGGGAAAATGAAGTCCTATACCTTCCTAGGAGATATGAGTAAAGGATATGAGTTAACAACAGTTGTAATCTAGGTCCCTTGATTACAAAATATGATTTTATTGTTTTATTATTTTCTGACACTCAGATGACTGTGTTAAGTGAATTATGCTAACTTAGTTTATGGCACATTATCGTCAATGATTCATGCAATGTCTCTCTTATTTTCTCATTTATTTATTCCCTCCCCCCCTCACTACACTCCCTACTCCTATTTTAATCTAATACTCATTGTACCAATACCACTAATATGTTTAATGTGTATTTGACATGTGCATATATTTTGGCAAATATGTGTCACTTTGTGTGCGTGTATTTTTAATGCACTTAAGTGTTACTGTGTTCTATGTATTAATCTCTATCATCTTTCTTCACCTTTATCTTTAAATACAATATTTTAAGAACACCCATGTTTCTGTGTACTTTCTAGTTCATTACTTCAACATTCAGTATTTCACGCACAATATTCTGTGGTGCACAACAACTTTGCTTTCTTTTTACCTTTCTAGCAGAATGCCACAAACTCTCTATTACTATGAATATTGCTGCAATGAACATCAATGTACATATCTCTCTGATGACTTCTGTGAGAATTTCTTAAAATTATACACCAAGGAGTGGAAATCCTGGACTCTAACTCATACATAATTCATTTTTTTAGGAAATGACAGACTTTCTCCAGAATGAGCATAACAATCTACATTCTCAGCAGCAACAGAGGAAAACTCATGTAGCTCATATCTATGCTTTGTATTATTTAGCTTTTTAATTTTTTGGCCATTTAATGGGTATAATATGATATCTCATTGCCTTACATATATAACTCTCTGTTCACTAATAATTATAAACTCTTCCTTAGGTTTCTTGGCTTTTTTTAAATTTCCCCCTCTGTTTTTACTTATTCTTACTTATTTGTCAATTTCAGTTACTTTGTCAGTTTTTTGATGAGGGATGATTTGTTGGGTTTGGAAGAATTCTAGTTTTTATTTCTCTGTCATAGTAGACTTCAAATATCTTTTCCTATTCTATTTTATACATACTGATTTTGTTCAGAGTCCATTTTGAGCAAGCGTTCTTAATTTTTATGTAATGTAAATAAATACATTTTTTGCCTTAAATTCTGTGACTTTGAAATTTTAAGAAATCCTTCTTTCTCATGAAGACAATTTTCAACATTTCCTATTAATATTTTTATAGTGCTACATTTAACATTTAGTATTTAATTCCTTTGGAATCCTCTTCTGATAAAGTAAGCTCTCTGTTCTCTTCTGCTGGACTATTGTCTGTTTCAGTCTGAGACCATACCATATTTATTATTGTGGCTTTGTAATCCATCTAATTATCTGGTTGGTCAACTTTATAGATGTTAGGGGATCATAAGGTCGTTTGGTCCAAATTTCCATCTGATGCCCAAATCTTTTATGCTATCCCTGATGGATCATCCTCCGCCTATATTTAAGCAACTCTATTGATACTTCTCCAAGTAATCCATCCTGTTGCTGATTAGACGCCTTTACCCATGATCTTTACACTTTAAAATGAAATCTAATCTACTGTAACTCCTATGCTTTCACAATAGCTATTTCTTCTGGAGCAAAACAAAAAATTTACTTCATCTAATACATGACAATTCTTAAGCTAACATTGTGATCTTCAAAGACATTTTTCCTCAGGTTTAATATTCTCAGCTATTTTATCTGTCCTCATGTGCTTTGATATTCAGAAACATCTCAATTCTAGCTTTCTGCCTCAACACAAAATCCATTTGATCATTGATCTTTTTTATTTTTATTTATTTATTTATTTATTATTTATTTATTTTTTATTTTTTTTATTTTTTTGAGAGAGAGACAGAGAGCATGAACAAACATAGGGGCAGAGGGAGAAGGAGAAGGAGACTCCTCACTGAGCAGGGAGCCTGACAAGGGCCTCAGGACTCTGGAATCATGACCTGAGCTGAAGATAGAGGTTTAACCCAGTGAGACTCTCAGTCACCCCTGATCTTTGATCCTTTTAAAACACTGTATATGTAACTGGAAAATAATTCAGTATGTTCTTGGAAGCGTACAGTATAGTGAAAATATTGTCTCTCTTCATGTGGACTCTTCATGGGTGCTACTTCCGTAGCTAAGTTAATTTAAGTCTTTAAAATGTAACACATCTTAAGAAACAAATTTTAAAAAATACTCAAGTCTACTATTACTACTGGTATAAATCTTAATCTCTTTAAACAGAAAAAAATAAAACAGTATTTTTAGTGCAATTAAATTTATGATTTTTAAAAACTGCTTCACATGAGCAAATTCTCAGAGACCTTTGACTTGCTATTTGTCAAGATATGAACCAAGACTGGTCATTTCTATGGTCACACTTCACAAAACTGCCATTAAGTACAGTACAACTGCTATTTTAACTTATTTCACAGGAGATCTAGTTTCCTTGGACCACTCTGAGTTAAATTGGCCATAATAATGCCCTGACATGTGTCTTTCCTATTTTTAGGCAATATTTCCTCACACATCATCTGGCTCTCAGCATGGAAATATCTAGGAAAATATTAGAAGGATGATTTGCCCCCTCTAGGCAAGAAGGGAGAAAAACTTAAGAACTAGTGACAAGTTCCATGTGAGGAGAACCCAAAATGTGACAGACCCTGTCAACTATATGAGACAGTACTGCCAGCCTGTCAGCTCACTTTCAGTGTGCTATTAAAGAATTAGTTGCATTGCATCCCCACGCAAATTCCAGCTGTGTGTCCTGAAATCCAGGGAAAAGGCCCAGCAACATCATGGTGGGTGGTGTTCACTGAAGTTCATTGCAATGAATTCTCTTAGTTCTTTTTCCCATACATTCTTGCCTACACTCTTTGAAAAATAAATACTTTTGCTGCTTTGAGCTTCCACATATTTCCCTAAGCATTTCTAGCCTATTTTGACAAGCTGTCTTTATGTTGTGTTGGACACTCTAAGCAATTTGGCTGATGCATTTAGAATCAGCTTAGAAATCTGTGGAGTTTGTCTTATTATATACTAGCATAATTTATCTCATCCTTCAAAATCTAAGTCGAAGGTCATTTCTTTAGTGATGCCTTCCTCTGCTAGAATTAATGCTTTTTATGCTCTCTTCAAAGACAATTCACAACATGATTATAATATTTATTCATTTATTGAGAAAACATTTGAGTGCCTATTACAAATCAAGCTCTGTGCTGGGTACTAAGGGTACATAGTTGAATAAAAGTTAACCCCTTGCTTTAAACAAACTTACAACCTACTTGTGGAGATAGACATGCAAACATATGATGGCAAAATAGGAAAATGTACGACCATACCAATTAAATTTAACAAAATTTTGCTTACAGATTATGATAATAATAAAATAAAAAAGATAAAAATATTATTTCAACACAGGGCAGTGACTATAAAGGGTGAAGATTAAGAGATAGAGTCTTTATAGAGAAGTGATCAAATTGCCTTGGATTTGAGTCAGTTAAGGCTAGCTAAATGTGACATTTGACTTGGATCTTGAAGAAAGAGGAATTCACTTGCAGTCCAGTTTGTTTGGTATGTATTGGCTCCTTCCACCAAAATGTTGTGCTCCATGGGCTAGAAAACATTAGTTCTTTATCTCTGAATTGCCAATGCCTGCTAAGGTAATTGATATATAGCAAGTGATCAAAAATAACTGGATATAGGTGTGTGTTCTTGAGCCAGGTACTATGTCCATTCTAACCATAAATGCTGAATAGCTTACCTTCAGTAAAACAGCCCTCCTAGTTAACCATACATTAAAACCCATGGGAAAAAAAATATAAACTATAAAAAGGAGAAAGTAAGGAAAATGATGGGAGGTACTTATTAATTAGGATCAAGACCTATGGTAAGGCCCATTTCCTACTAGTCTGTCCCTGTCCTCTCTGATCATTACTCCTCAGGAGGACCTCAGTTACACAGAATTAATGCAAGCTTCCCATGTAGGCTTTGCTTTCCCAGGCAGCAAGAATTAAACATACAGACTTGTTTTTTTTTTCCTTCATCACAGTCCATCCTTTTTTCCTTTTCCTCAGAAGCTTTGCCTTGTGTTCTGTAATAGCTAATCCATCTGAGAGAGTAATGCCACTAATTTATTACTCACCCAACATATCTGGGTTTAAAATAGGCATCTACCACATGTATTCAAAATAGTGGTCTCACTATTTTCAGATATCATGGCAGCTCAGTGGGGACAAAATGGTGGAAGAGGAGGATTTCTTGATGCAACTGAAATCTCTTTAAAGCTTGGTGACATTTATTCATTCAAAGAAACATTATTTCTAGTGTTCAAGGAAAATGGAGGGAGAAATATAGTGGCAAATGTGTTTCTAATCTGAAAACAACCAGTTCTGATCTCTCTATTTCATCATCAAATAACCTCCAACATAACCATGCATTCTTCTAAGTGTTTGTTCTTTTCATTATTAGTTTTCAAAAACAGTTACTTTCATCCTGACCCACATATTATTCGAATAATTGTTACCTCAAAAATAATGGCCATATTCCAGATGCTGTGCTAATCATTTTAGTCATCTCCTTTACTAAATATACAACTCTTATGGTGTGTGTATATTCTCCCTGTATTACAGATAAGTAAACTGAAAGTTCATTAAGTTGATCATATCACACAAGAAGCAGAAGCTTGAAACTAAGCCTACCCAAGTCTGAACTCTTGGCTTATTCTATTAAATCACTCTACCTCCCTAATATATATTTATAAAAATGTGGTATAAATTAGATTCTGTACAATCATGAACCAGACATAGAAAAAGTAGTAGTAGTAGTGGTAGTAGTAGTAGTAGTACATCATGCTATTTGGAGGCAGGGGAAAGAGAAACAATAGTTAAGGAGAACTTTAAAATTTTGCCAGTCTTAGTGTATGGAGAGGAAATTTGTGAAGACGAAGGCACTGTTCATGAATACAAGTTGTGGTGGCAGTCAGGAACAATTTTAGATACAGATCGCAGATGGACCTAGATAGCAGAGAGCAGTCTCTGAGATTGGAGAGGAAGTTAGGGAGATGTAACAGAAATAAGTTAGGATGAGTCAGTTGGTAAGATATCCAACTAAGGCTTGGTTCTTTTGAACCATTTTAGGCATGTTAGATTGGCCAAGCTGTTTTGCGTTTTGAGGAGTGAGGACTGACCAGTTGAGAGCAATGAATTAAACATATTACAGTGATGATTTGAGTTAGATTTTATTCTCTGGGGACCAGTATAGCTCTTAGACAATAACAAGCAGAGTATTTACTATGTCTTTGGATTATATTTCTGGAAATTTCTAAATCTGCCAATGCTAGAACATGGTAGGAGAAGGGGAAGAGGTTGGAGGGGAAAGGTACACAGCAGTGCTATTTTGCTATTTGGGCAGATACTCAGATGTTGACCTGAAATATATGTGGGTTCTGAATCTATTTCTTCCCTTTAGGGTGCTTTCTTACCCCCACAACCATATTATGCCAGTGGGGTTTAATGCATGCCTCAAAGAGTTCCAAGATTTGTGCATGTAAGTCATATTGCTCCTTAATCTGGCTGGGGTTCCACGAGGGCCCCTGGAAAGTGGATCACTCTTCTTTAGTACCCTTTTTTTTTTTTTTTTTTTTTTTACCAAAAAAAAAAAAAAAAAAAACTCACTTGAGGTAAGAAGCCAGAATGGTGCTAACACACTTATTCAGGGTGAGTCCCATTTATCTTATACCAAGAATAAAGACACTTGGGGATCTCTGGGTGGCTCAGCTCCCTGCACGGAGCCTGCTTCTCCCTCTGCCTGTGTCTCTGCCTCTCTCTCTCTGTGTGTCTCTCATGAATAAATAGGTAAAATCATTTAAAAAAAAAAAAGAATAAAGACACTTTACATGACTGATTGAACAGAAGACAAATATCTAAGTACCACTTCTCTGTCCATCATTCTAAATCTTCATAATTAAATCATTATATTTCCCATGGCCTATTAGTTTTGTAATACATTTTAAAGTCAAATTGCTGGTAAATTCCTAGATTCTGAAGAAAAAGATTTACCCAGCTAAGACTCTGTCGAGCACCAGAATGAAATGTTGGTGTGGTGAGTACAGCTGCAGAATTAGAAGATGGGTGCTGGGACCATTTTTATGGGCCAGCAACTATCCTGAATACATTGTAGCTGAGCAGGAATGAGACTTGGTGGTACCACAGTAAGAGAAGCACTACTACTATGTCTCAAAGGTTATTTTCCCTCGAAGAGACAGTTTTTTTTGTTTTGTTTTTTTTTTAATTTATTTTTTATTTGTGTTCAATTTACTAACATACAGAATAACCCCCAGTGCCCGTCACCCATTCACTCCCACCCCCCGCCCTCCTCCCCTTCCACCACCCCTAGTTCGTTTCCCAGAGTTAGGAGTCTTTACGTTCTGTCTCCCTTTCTGATATTTCCCACACATTTCTTCCCCCTTCCCTTATATTCCCTTTCACTATTATTTATATTCCCCAAATGAATGAGAACATATAATGTTTGTCCTTCTCCGACTGACTTACTTCACTCAGCATAATACCCTCCAGTTCCATCCACGTTGAAGCAAATGGTGGGTATTTGTCATTTCTAATAGCTGAGTAATATTCCATTGTATACATAAACCACATCTTCTTTATCCATTAATCTTTCGTTGGACACCGAGGCTCCTTCCACAGTTTGGCTATCGTGGCCATTGCTGCTAGAAACATCGGGGTGCAGGTGTCCCGGCGTTTCATTGCATTTGTATCTTTGGGGTAAATCCCCAACAGTGCAATTGCTGGGTCGTAGGGCAGGTCTATTTTTAACTGTTTGAGGAACCTCCACACAGTTTTCCAGAGTGGCTGCACCAGTTCACATTCCCACCAACAGTGTATGAGGGTTCCCTTTTCTCCGCATCCTCTCCAACATTTGTGGTTTCCTGCCTTGTTAATTTTCCCCATTCTCACTGGTGTGAGGTGATATCTCATTGTGGTTTTGATTTGTATTTCCCTGATGGCAAGTGATGCAGAGCATTTTCTCATGTGCATGTTGGCCATGTCTATGTCTTCCTCTGTGAGATTTCTGTTCATGTCTTTTGCCCATTTCATGATTGGATTGTTTGTTTCTTTGGTGTTGAGTTTGATAAGTTCTTTATAGATCTTGGAAACTAGCCCTTTATCTGATATGTCATTTGCAAATATTCGAAGAGACAGTTTATAACTGAAATTTGAGTTCAGCAAAATACTTTTGATGTTGCTTTGAAATATATTTCAAAGTTACTATGACTACTTGTTTTAATGTATGTATTTTTTGTGTTATTTATGTCATTTATTATAAGTGTCTAGTATGTGTGCTAACAAGATTTATAATGCTTTGATTTTTTTCTCCTGGGGGGTGGGGTGGGATAGGGAAGTCTTGAATAGAAGATTGAAGCAAAAAAGAAAAGAAAAAAAATCTGCAAAGGCAAGGGTGATGCAGTGTGCAATAACCAGCAGCAGAAACCTCAAAGGTGCTTCAACAAGGCTGCCTCTGGCCCAAAGTGATAATGTACATCTTGGGAACTTTCCATGAGTTCTGTACTTTAAGCTCATTCATGTGGCCCTAAGCTAAAGGCCACAGTGTGTTCTATAAGTCCCAGGACATGGAGTTTGAATCATTAATGCAAATCACAGACTCTTTCAGACTGAAAAATACATAGAGTCCTTTTTGCTAAGTAATACTGTTATTATTAGTTTCTTGTGTTAATCTCTTACCTGTGCCTAAATTATAAATTAAACTTCATCATATATATATATGGAAAAAGCATAGTATATATAGGCTTCAGCACTATCCACAGTTTCAGGTATCCAGTGGGGGTCTTGAAACATATACCCTGTGGATAATGGTGGGGGAGTCTACTATACATTAAAAGGATTACACACCATGACGAAGAGGGATTTATTTTAGAGATTCAAGAATGGTTTGATATAGCAATTGTGGTACAACACAGTAAGAAAATCAAAAATAAAATCATATGATCATCTCAATATATGCAGAAAAAAGCGTTTGGCAAAATTCAACATCCATTTATGATAAAAATCATCAACAAAGTGAGTATAGAGGAAACATAACAATACAATAAAGACCATATATACTACACACACAGCTGCTATCATACTAAATGGTGAAATGCTGAAAGTCTTTCCTCTAAAATGAGGAACAAGTGGATGCCCACTCTTACCACTTTCATTCAACATAGTTTTGGAAATCCCAGCCAGAGAAATTAGGCAAGAAAAGGAAATAAAAGTCATCCAAATTGACAAGGAATAAGTAAAACAGTTACTATTTGCAGATGGCATGGTGTTATATATAGAAAGCTCTAAAGAATTCATCAAGAACCTGTTAGAACTAATGAACAAATGCAAAGTTATGGGATACAAAATCAATACCCCAAAATCTCTTGTGTTTCTCTATACTAATAATGAGCTATCAAGGAAATAAAGAAAGTAATCCCGTTTACAACTGAATCAAAAAGAGAATAAATACCTAGTATAAATTTAGTTAAGGAAGTGAAAGATCTTGAATACTGCAAGACATTAATGAAAGAAATTGAAGAAGTCACAAATGAATAGATAATTCATGCTCATGAATTGAAAGAATTGATATTGTCAAAATATCCAAATTACCCAAAGCAATGTACAAATTCAATACAATTCCCATAAAAATTGCTTTGGCATTTTTCACATAAATAGAATAATCCTAAAATTTGTATGGAACCACAAAATACCCTGCATAGTCAAAACCATCTTGAGAAAGAACAAAACTGAAGGCATCACACTACCTTACTTAAAACTATATAGCAAAGCTCTAAGAATTGAAACATGGTATTGACATAAAAACAGACACATAGGTCAATGGAATAGAATAAAGAGCCTAGAAATAAACCGATGCATATATGGTTAGTTAATTTGCAACAGAGGACCCGAGAATATATAATGGGGAAAGGACAGTGTTCTTGATAAATGGTATTAGGAAAACAGGACAGCCACATGCACAGGAGTGAAAATGGACCACTACCTTACAGCATACATAAAAATCAACTCAGAATGGATTAAAAACTTGAATGTATGACCTGGCACCATAAAATTTCTAGGGTAGAAAATGGGCAGTGAGTTCCTTGACATAGATATTAATGATAGTTTTTTTAATCTGAAAGCAAAAGCAATAAAAGCAAAAGTAAATAATGGGAATACATCATACTAAAAAGCTTCTGCACAGCAAAGGAAATGAACAAAATTAAAAGGAAACAAACTGAATGGGAGAAAATATTTGAAAACTCATATATCTGATAAAGAGTGAATACCTACATTATATGAAGAATGGACATAACTCAATAGGAAAAGAAAAAATTTAAAAATGGGCAGAAGATCCGAATAGACATTTTTCTAAAGAGGACATACAGATGGCCAACGGGTAATTGAAAAGATGTTCAATATTATAAATTGGGAAACACAAATCAGAACTACAATGAGATATTACTTCATACCTGTGAGAATGACTGTTATAAAAAAATAGGAAAAATAACAGGTGTTGGTGAGGATGTGGAGAAAAAAGAACCTTCGTGTACTGTTGTTGGGAATGTAAATTGGTGCAACCAAAAAGTATGGTGATTCCTTCAAGATTTAAAATAGAAATACCATGTAGTCCAGCAATTCCACTTTTGGGTATTTATTCAAAGAAAACCAAAACAATAACTAGAAAATATATACGCACCCCTATGTTCATTGTAGCATTATTTATAATAGCCAAGATAAGGAAACAACTTCAGTGACCACTGAAATTGGATTGATAAATGAAAACTGAATGGATAAAGAAATACATATATATGCATGTAGCACATATAAAAATATGTAATTATACATATATAATATATAATAACACATATAATAATAAATATATAAGAATACATATAATATGTATATGTAATGGAACATAATTCAGCCATAAAAAATGAAATCTTGCCATTTGCCAAAATATGATGGAACTTAAAGACATTATGCTAAGTGAAATAAGTCAGATAAAGGAAAACAAACACCGTATGATCTCTCTCATATGTGGGATCTAAAGTAAAACAAAATAAAATAAAACAAAAAACAAACTTGTAGATACAGAAAACAGACTGGTGGTTGCCAAATAGAGGGAGGTTGGAGACTGATTTTTGTTTTAATTTAGTTTAAATTGTTTTAAAATAATTATCTTAAAACAATAAATAATTGTATTAAAATAATAGTTTTATTTTTAGTTTAAATTGTTTAAATAATAATAAGGAATAATATTAATTATGTTGCATTGTAATGACTCCCTGAAAATATATTTTAATACATACTAGTATGTAAATATATGTATATGTATTTATATATATTCCTTTTTTAAATATTTTATTTATTTATTCATGAAAGACAGAGACAGAGAGAGGCAGAGACACAGGCAGAGGAAGAAGCAGGCTCCTCACAGGGAGCCTGATGCAGAACTTGATCTCAGGACCCTGGCATGATGACCTGAGCCACAGGCAGATGCTCAACCACTGAGCACCCTGGTACCCCAATATATTTATCGTATATATATCTTGTTTTGGGCATTAGTATTTATATATATAAATATAGTTTATATATGTGTGTGTGTGTGCGTGTATACATATATATGTATAATACCTTTATTAGGAATTAGTTTTATTTGCCTAGCTCCCTAAGGACTTAAATTTGTAATGACTAGGTCAAAGAAAGGTCAGCTAGGTAAAGAAGTCAAATTGATGTGAAGTATGGGAGAAACAGTTGAGAGAGAATACTTAGTACTCTAATGCATGGATAGCTACATGTTGAATGATTAAGGTGCAGTGGAGAGTTGAATTTATGGGTGATTTAGTTGTACTGATACTACATTGAAAGAAATGTTGAAAATAAGGAAATTTATGGGTTGAATTATTAATGATATCAAGCATTTACATATATTGCCCACTCTTAATGATCTTAACCAAAAAAGTATTTTTCTTAACACATCAGGAGTTATCACTGGCATCCAGCAGCATGATCAAAAAATGATTTCAGAAGCACAAGTAAATAAAAATGTGTTGTAGCTAGAATTGTAGACTGGAAGGAATAAGACATGTATTGGCCTAAGGGAGAGGGCTAAAGGCTCCATAATTTTTTAGGTACTCAATTCAATTAAATATCGCTTCAAGGCCTTTCTTTTGAGACCAACTTCTTTATCTTTAACCTGACCGTCTCCTGAGTGTTTATGTTTAAATTGTTTATTGATACCATGCATGATAAAGGTCACAGTTAGTAATATGCCCTATTTCATATTTTACATCATGCAGGTCTAATACTTCTGACTAAACCCCAAAGGAATGAATGTTAGTCACAGAGTTCAGCATTAGGAAAATAATTGAATTTGTCTGGCTCTACAGCATAAAACGATTTGAAGGAGAAAGAGGATTAGTAGTCTGAAAGGCCAAGTCAGAAAGAGGAGTATTTTGAGATTATTTGTATTTTCCCCTACAGAAAGCCATACTTCTATAGACTGTTATGTGAAATACTTGGGCAAAAGATCTTAAGCCAAACAAAGGACAATCTTCATGGTTTTCTCTTAATTTTCTGGGTATTTTAGAAAAACTCATTTCAACAGTGGTCAGAAAGAACAAGGGAAAATGGCGCAACTGTCCTTAAAGGAATTCCCTGAATGCACCATTTCTTCACTTTTATTTGCAAGTAGTGTGACATTACTTCAGGATAAAGTCAGGTTGGAACTGTGTGGCTTTGTGGAAAAATAGTTATGGTTACAACTTACTGGGTTAAAATCAAAGAACCATTTGATTTTTCAGAATATCACACACTTGAGCCAGCTTCTAAAATGTTTTGAGCATGTACTATGCTCCATGTGCTATTCTAAGCACCTTAGATATGCTCTTAATCTGTTCAATGACTCAGTGATGGAGGCATAATTATGTCCCTTTCTCATGGAGGAGAACCTGAGGTCCAGAGGCTAAATAGTTTGCTCAAGACCACAGAGCTAGTGATAGGCATAGGATTTGTACCCAGGATTTGAATCTCGGGCCAGTGCCTTCCTCACCGGGTTTCTGACCACTAAGTCTGGAACTTAACATTTTGCCTTTGTCACATCTAGAATGCCCAAGAAACACTTCCCTTCTCAAAAGTCTATAATTAATGTTGCAAGAGTTAGAATCAGTCTTAAAAATACCTCTAAAGTGAAGAGTGAAGACTCCTCCTCACCTTTTGTTTTACTAATGGAGAAACAGGGCCACACCCACAATCTCACACTGAGGCAAGTGTCAGAGAAGGAACAAGGGCTCGGGCCCTACACCATGTTTCAAGACTCCCAATGGTTTTTACGCTAGATCAACTGATATCTCTGGACTGTTTACTGTTATCTGGGCAGCATGCCAATTTTATTTGCTTCATCTCATCACACTTCCTCTCAAAATATTATGCATCTCTTCAAACTTTCTGCACCTCAGTGCTTCATTGGAAATCTTTCCTTCATCAAGAAATAGGAGACACATTTTTAGACCTATCTTTTTTAGAACAGTCATCAGAGTGGGTGCATTGTAAATGTAGGTGGATTGAGTGAGAAGTCACTGGAAGGAGATAAACGAGGCAGATTGACACACACATCTCTTCTCTTCCCATGATCTGAGGAGCTTACAGCAATTTTGCTGAGATTCAACTTGATCCTCCTTGTTTCAGTCCATTTTCTTGCTACACCCTCATTTTCCCCCAAATGATAAAATTTGTCCAGGGTAATTTTTCCATGCTTTAAACATGTCTCAAGATACCTTGAACAATACAGTCAACGTGGAGCCCTAATTGTCTCGATTTGTCTGTGCTGTTTCTATTTTTACTATATTATAAGTTTTTTGCCTCCCCTTATAGAATAGAAACTCTCTAAAAAATATTGGGATGGCTTTGTATATTTTAAAAATATGTTATAAAATTGAAAAGCCTAAAAGGACACATAGATCTTCTTTGATAGCAAAATATCTATTTGTAACTATTGACTTTTCCTTGACTTGTTTGTACCTTAAGGAATAATTGTCTGAAGGCTAGGGCTGAAATGCCTTTATTATTATTAACTGAAAAGCAGAATGAATGCACTCTGACCTTAAGATAAAAAGTAATAACAGCAACGTGAAGAAGGCATATTGTCATTGTTAGTGGAAAATTATATCGATATAGATATTAAAAGGTAATATACATTTTTTTCAGGAGATTTTATTAAAGATCAACCTTTTAGAAAGCAATCCTAAGAGTATCCTTTGGACACTCTTTGTTATTCTCTTTGTTACTTTTACAAGGTTCTTTCAGAAGGTACCAATTTTATTTTAAAGTTTTAATCAATATTTCACACAGTGAAATCTTTTTCTTTGACACAATGAGTTATCAAAGCATTTTTTCTTCCCAAGGCAGCAGCTTTAAGCTGTAACTGACAATAGATCTTATGGATACTGTCTGTGTCAAGATTAGATCAGACACCATGGGGATTCCTTTTCTTTTTTTGCAACTCTTAAATCAGCATAAGCAATACACAAATGCCTCCATTCTAAAGGTGAGTTTTCCTCAGCGGAATGACTATTGCTGATCGTATTTGATTTTCATTACTTCAAAAACAAAATAGAACTGTATAGCTGAAAATCATACTTGGATATATACTTATGTGGCTCTTTCTTTCATCTTCTTTGAAAGTAATTGTCTCCAAAAACTACAGTAAAACTTTTCCTTAGTGTCTACAGTTCAAATGGCATTTGGAATTAAATCTTTCAAGTAAAATATTAGTCCTATTTCAATACAAACGTATTTCTTATATTAAAAAAAGAAAAAGAATTGCTATCTATTCCTGAATATATATATTTTTTTCTAGTTATGTTTACTTATAGTTATAGTTTCTAGTTATATCTGTGCCAAGAGAAGGGTCATTCTGTACTAAGACTCCGAGAAAGGCATAAAGAACATAGTATACTGGTTGAGTGCAGTCTGACATCAGACTTTTGTGGACTTGGTTCCTGCCTCTGCCACTTACTAGCTGTGTAACCTTGGACTAAAGTTACTTAAATTCTCTGAGTCTCATTTTCCTTACATATCACAGTGCCTGACTCACTGGCCAGGAAGAAGAATTTACTGACATAACCCACCTAAGAACTTAACTCTGCTCTTGATACGTAATGGAAGTTTCATACATAGTAGCATCATTATAATTTAGTAAATCAAAGGAAAAATTTATTTTCACGACATTCCCCCTCCTCAATTTTTTATGTTTTTGAGTGTTTTCTTAGCCTTTTGTTGTTGTTGCAATGAAGTCTAAGAGGTAAAATAATGTCATTTCCTGAGTAGAAAGTAATTGGGGTATAACTAATATGGCCTTCTGGGGGTAACATTTTAAACATGGATTTTCCTAAGCAGTCAATATTCTTTTAATATTAGATGGCTTCAGATTTTTATGATTTCACTGTTCTGTGACCAGCCAACTAGAAGGATTCTTAAAGAAAAATGCCAAAGCTGGTAGGTTCCAAGGAAAACACACAGTTGGGCTATGAGAGAAATTTGCTTCTGATTTAGCTAATACAGCATTAGGCCCTGTTAGGGGAGGTAATGGCTGTCTTGATTATTGATGTCCATCTGGTTGCTTCTCTGATTCAGAAGAATTGGATAAGTAGAAGATGAAGTCATTTTCTAAAGCTTGGCCCACTGCCCTGCACTCTCTTCACTCTGACCGTTCAGATAGTGGGCGCATAATAGCAAGAAAGGAAGTGTGATGCTGACATGAAAAATGGGGTTAATGAACCACGAAGATGAATAATACAAACAAAACCATTTTAGCAAAGTAGAGTTTGCCTCTTTGCTCCATAAACAGTGAGTATACATTCCAGAAATTAGGCAGCTTTTAAAATTTTAATTAATTTGAAATGTTAAGTGGATCATAGGTATCTACTTCCCTGTTGAAGGCTGCAGGGAAGTTAACCATCAACAGAACTTCTGGGAAAGGGAATTTTTCTTCATCCAGGAAATCTCACAGATGGGAAATTTTCATATATGATGTTAATACTTTTAAGTAGAGTCTAAAGCATTACATAGTATGCCTTATAATTAAGGCATACTATGGCATAATTTTCTTCACAGCTATTCAGAAAATTCAGGAGAACTACTGATATACTAACTACATGAATGATAAAAATATATTTTTAAAAAATATGTAATATAATTATTTGGAGAATTAAATGTTTATGGAGAAGGACTGAAAGAGTGTTTCAAGTAAGACCTCCCTCTTTCTTCCCTTTGGCTAGAATTATTCCCAGAATTTCTGTTCTTTTTTTTTAATAAATTAATTTTTAATTGGTGTTCAATTTAACCAACATACAGAATAACACCTAGTGCTCATCCCGTCAAGTGCCCCCCTCAGTGCCCATCCAGAATTTCTGTTCTTTGGGAATTATCATATCCAAATCACTTTCCTTTTCTGAATAAAGGTATTTCTTTAAGGATATGCAATAGTATTAGAGTAACTCTCTTTGCCCAGCAAAGAGCCTTAAAACAATGGCTTATTCTTGGTATGCATTACCCCCCCTCCAGGTGAAAAACTGTCACCCTGTCCAAGAAAATTATTCCTCTCAAAGAGAAATTTCCTGTTTGATCCTAAACAAATCATCTAAAAATAAGCTTCCAAGTCAGTGGTAATCAGAAATTAATTAAAACAAACCAAACCAAAACGAGTTCCCTACCATTTTGTTCTCTTTTCTATCTGTCTGGAGACTCTGTTTGTGTGTTTCTAATGTATACAGCCTAAGGTGAGCAAGGGGATGTCCTTTCATGGGGACCACAAGTATGTTTATGCCACAGGGGCACGTGCCCACAAAGGTGAACAATTGCCCTCACCCTGTGATGCTAGAATGTAACCCCCATTCTCCATCTGCAGATCCTCTGTCTCCCTATGGTGCCTGTTCTTAGAGAAATGTTACTAAAGCTTGGAGCTAACCGCCATAATAGAGCTGTCCGGGTATAAAATAAGAAGCTTTTTATCCTCCTCACTGACAAGCATATCACATTCTCTTAGTCTACGAATAACTAACTTTCAACCACAGTCCATCAGCTCCTAAAAATGAAAAAAAAAAAAAAAACCTACCTATAGATCTAGCTCATGTTATGAATCATGTTGGTAAAAGTGAAGAATCTCTATCTTTAGTCCGAAAGGCTATTTTTAAAAATAATATTTAAAACGGATTACTAAGAGAGACCATAAGTGTAGAAAATTATCAAATGTTCTTTTTCTGAAAGAGTATTGTAATATTATCTTTAAAAGAAAGGAAACCTTCAGAACTAAGACAGTATCTGATAAAGAGAAATTCTCCGTGGATGGGTTTTAAGGGTTTCTCTCCTAGAACACATGTATTGAGGCACGTGAGCAACTTCTCTGCGTGTACATACACTGATATTTCTGTTGGTGTCAGCTATGATGGATTGCTGTAGTTTTGCAATGTCATGCTTTGTGTCTCTATAAAATAAATCATATTTAAAAAAGCCAGTGATTTTTTTATATACATAGACATTATGTGGAGACGTGTTGCCTTAAAGGAATTTTATATATTAAATAAGATTTAATAATCATATTAGAAGACTCAAGCGTATAATATGTGTATCTTGCTATCTTCCCTTTCTCAATATTTTTGAAGCTATGTGCACCCCTGGATGTTTATGCTAATTCTCTAATTATAAAATATGTTAGAAGCCATAAAAAATGCTAATGTCTATGTAAACAGTGAGCCCCAGTACTTTCAATTGGTTTGGAGATTTGGAATTTTAATTCTTCTACATAAAAACTACAGTTGCAGTGCGCTGCTCCTTCTCTGGGTTCCTGCTTCACTGGACAGCTGTCCTAATAATAGTCTAATAGGGAACAGACTGCTTTGTGCTTGTCCACTTCCAGGCTTTCAATGGCATTTATAAACATATGCTATTTTGCCATTCTGTTCTCTCTGAGGGCACCTGACTATGACTTTCTTGTTCATCAGTTTATACCCTAGAGACTCACATCATTCCTGGTACATAGTGGGTTCTCAAAGCCTAATTTTGAATGAATGGGGGAAAGAATGGCTGTTATTCCATCAGCTGGTCCCTGAGAGGCGTGTGTGTCCACCAGTGTGTGAAGAGGTCACTAAAATGAATTTCTTGCTGGCCTTGAAAGAACTACATCTCCCCTGTCTCAATTCCTTGACTACCATCCAAGTCGCAATCTTTCTGATCCTGTTTCCTCTCATCTCAGCTGACACAGTCTTGTACTCCCTTTAGCACGATGTAACTTTTTTCAGCCTTCCTGCTTCCAATGATTTCTGAAACCTATATTCTATGATTAACACTCATATAATCGCAATCACTGTCTAATCAAAGTTATCTTCACTTGTTTCCTTTAAATGACAGCGGGTCTACCCTTAAACCATTATATTCCCTACCAGGTAGAGGACTGCGACATCCCACATCCGTCTTTCCTCAGTGTTGGTACAAGGATTTGACATTGTCCTCATTTTCTACTTTCAGGGAAGAATTCCTCCTTTTTTCATGGAAAAACCTTGCTTTTGTGGTTCTAGACATACTGGAAAAGATTATGTAAGCATATCGATATGCTTACCTTGATATGCAAATCTTAGCATGATTAGGTTTTTTCTTCTCCTCTGTAATTTTCTTCATTGTTTGAATTTTTAATAATATGTATGTATTGTTTTACTCCCCAAAGCTATGTTTTCCTCTTACTTACCAGCTTATTGAGATGGAATTACAAATATGACATTGTATAAGTTTACGGTGTACATGTTGAATCAACACACATATATTGTGAAATTACTAAACCATGCTATTAGCTAACACCTTCATCAAGTCATAAGGTTATCTTTTCTTTTTTGTGGTGAGAACAGTGAAGATGTATTCTTTTTCCAAATTTCTAGTATATAATATAGTATTATTAACTATAATCACTGTATTGTACGTTAGATCTTCAGACCTTTTCATCTTATAACTGGAATTCTGAACTCTTTGACCAATATCTCATTTCCCTAGCCACCAGCTGCTACTAACCACCACTCTACTCTGTCTTTCCATGCATTTGACTTTTTTAGATTCTACACAGAAGTGAAATCATACAGTGTTGACCTATCACTGTCTGACTTATGTCACTTAGCATAATGCCCTCACATTTCACACATGTTGTCACAAGTGGCAGGATTTCCTTCTTTCTCATGGCTGAATAACATTCCGCTTATGTATACATACCACATCTTTTATATCCATTTGTTTCTTGGTGGACACTTAAGTTGTTTCCATATCTTGGCAGTTGTGAATAATGGTGCAGTGAACATGAGAACGCATATACCTCTTTGAGATCCTGTAGTCATTTTTTTCGAGAAGTATGATGCCTTCAGCTTAGTTGTTTTTTCTTGGGATTACTTTGCTGTGGCTTTCCCATGTCTGAAAAATCCCCCTACCCTCCAGTTGTGAACACTTCAGTGGAGGCCAGTGACGGGGTAGGGCTGGGGGTGTGCAGGTGCACTGTTGGGGGTGGGTAGCTACAGGGTAGTGTGGTGGTGTAGGCCAATGACAGAAGATAGGGCCTGATCTGAGCTTATAAGCAGCTGAGAACCACCCGTTTTCCTGTGGCTGGATGAAAGTGCAGAGCTGGAGTGCACTTTGGCAAGTGGGGAAAAAAGCCGCAGGATTCTAGTTTGGCTTTTTGCATTCTTGCAGTCACAAAGGTCTGAGCTAGCTTATGGTGTGGTGCCTGGGCTCCAGTGGGAACAAATAAGAGGAAGTAGAGGATTGGGGTCAACAAATGTGAATATCTGTGGAACAAAAGCTGATGAAATCTTACGGTGTCCTCAGCAGCTATGCTGACCGTTGGTTCCTTTTTCAAGGGCAAAAGTTTCTGGGTTTATTTAAAGAACAGGTTCACTGTGAACCTCCCTCACTCTTACTGCAAATCTGCTATTGGTGGCCCTGCTTTTCTTTCTTATTTCTAGCTATTGTTATAGTCTCAGCTTACAGTTGGCCTGGGTGGAGTCAAACCAAAGTAGGACCTATGTATGGTGCCCCAAAAGGCTAAAGAAGATGATAGCTCACCCATTATTTCTTTCCTCGCAAGGGGAACTCGTTCTATCTAGGAAGTGCTCTCTTGTCATTGAGCAATGCCAGCACGGGGAATGAGATGATGCTGCAAGATGAAGCCGTCTCAGCTGTCTTCCTTCTTTTCTTATACAGTTATTCTCAGATTTTTGTTCTACTGCATTTTAAAATTTCTTAAGTGGACTCCAGAGCTCTCCCAAAGCTGATATTATCCATAGATAGCTGTCTAATTGTTGATCTTTGTTGGGAGATGGAGGCTAGGGTTTCCTACATCTGTCATCTTGGTAATGTCACTCTGAAAAAAGCTATTTTTTTTAATTTTTATTTATTTATGATAGTCACAGAGAGAGAGAGAGAGAGAGAGGCAGAGACATAGGCAGAGGGAGAAGCAGGCTCCATGCACCGGGAGCCCGATGTGGGATTCGATCCCGGGTCTCCAGGATCGCGCCCTGGGCCAAAGGCAGGCGCCAAACCACTGCACCACCCAGGGATCCCTGAAAAAAGCTATTTTTAAGTAAAAGAGTTTCTGGTTCATGTCGAGCTTATTTTTTAATTTATTTTTATTTTTATTTTTTAAATAATAAATTTATTTTTTATTGGTGTTCAATTTACCAACATACAGAATAACACCCAGTGCTCATCCCGTCAAGTGCCCCACTCAGTGCCCGTCACCCATTCACCCCCACCCCCCGCCCTCCTCCCCTTCCATCACCCCTAGTTCATTTCCCAGAGTTAGGAGTCTTTATGTTCTGTCTCCCTTTCTGATATTTCCCACACATTTCTTCTCCCTTCCCTTTCACTATTATTTATATTCCCCAAATGAATGAGAACATACAATGCTTGTCCTTCTCCGATTGTCATGTCGAGCTTATGCTATTACATTATACTATCTTCTACATATTCACTACCTTGCCTTGCCACCAGCAACCACAATTCTTAAAGACTCTAGAACCTGGGGGATCCCTGGGTGGCTCAGTGGTTTAGCGCCTGCCTTTGGCCCAGGGCATGATGCTAGAGTCCTGGGATCGAGTCCCACGTCAGGCTCCCTGCATGGAGCCTGCTTCTCCCTCTGCCTGTGTCTCTGCCTCTCTCTCTCTCTCTGTGTCTATCATGAATAAATAAATAAAATCTTAAAAAAAAATACTCTAGACCCTGGATCTCCATCTTCCTTGCTACTTCTATTTCTAACATCATGGTAAGTAACTTTAGTAGCCATATGGCAGATCCAATCAATATTCTAGCTCTACAATTCCTTAGTCTAATCCTCAGTGATATTCATCTCCCTTCTACTCCATTTGCACATTTTCTAGAGCCAAAGATCTGATTACCTCAACTCCATCTCTGAAGTTGTAAATTCACCTATTGCATAACTTTGTACAATCTTCTATCTTTCTCATTCAGTATACATTATTAGACCTGATATGTAATACCACTAAAACATCCCAATCTTTTATGTTTCTCCACCATCTGGCCAGCCCTGTCTCCCACACAAAATCTGGGGTCAGATTATCTGAGTTAGGGTCTCAGATCTTCAGATGTCTCTATCATCATAATTGTTAGTAGTAATATGTTTCTATGGTTATATTCAACCTGTATTTTCCCAGCATTTTCAATTATTTTACCCTATTTCCTCCATCATACCACCTGGGAAACCTTAATCCTGGATCAGTCCCAACTAAGCTATTTAAAACTGCTAAAGGAATTGAGCTAGATTAGTAGTAGATGAGTGTCAGTATAAATTATCATCTCAACATTGCCTCAGACCCAGTAATGCTGAGAAAACCTACTCTGCTTTCTCTGACATTGCCTTCAGCAAAGGTTTCAAGCCTCTTCTCCTTTTCATAAACTATAGTCCTACAATATCTGGACATTAATAGTATTTCCATTTATTTGAATTTATATGTGTTTAAGTGCTAGTGTTCGTAAGTTCATATATGTTTGTATATGTTTATGCACATGTTTGTGTGTGAATTTCTAGGTGTGTAGCTCAGTTTGTATGTTAGCTTATTTCTGTGTGTGTGTTGCTATGATATTATCTTAAACTTTAAAGAGAAATAGAAGCTATCAACTTATTGTCATCAAGCTTATAAACCTGACAGTAGCCATAGTTCTTCTTTCATTTTGTCACACTAGGAGAGTTTATCCTATTGCTAAGATGAATCCCTCCATTTGAGCACAGAATCTTATTACTTTCTTTCCCTCAGGAACTCTATCTTACCACAGAGTTCTTAAGGAATTCTATTTCTTTAGGCAATTAACAGAAATTGTGTAAGAAAACATGCTCCTTGATCAAATTGATTTGGGGAAATACCAGAAATCATAAAATCAAATAGATATGCCATAAAATTCATAGAGACAGTATTAAAATGCCATCATATATAATGAATGTCCCAAAGGGCATATAATGTAGCATTATCCAGACTTAGAATGTGAATTAAGGAGCATTATCACAAGAATATTACCACCCCACCCTTGCTCATTGTCTTCTCCATTTCTATTGCCATTTGATATGTCCTACTATTCTAATCCAAAAGAACAAATGATGTGCCAACTTTTCTTCTCTCTCAGCAACCTTCTCTCTTTCTACTTACAGCCGAATTCCACAAAAGAGGTGGGATTCTCACTGCTACCAAACCTTCCTTATTTTGCCTTTACCTCCACTGTTGAGGTCCCCACAGACACTGCCATACCAGGGTTAGGAACTTCTAATGCTTCTCTCCCAACTTTTTAAAATATTCCTTCCTCTAGAAATTTTTAGCCTGCCTTCAGTGGGAAGGCAATAACCTTTGGCAATTCTTCTTTCTGTTTTCACACTTCTATGAGAATGTCCCTTGAGGTTTTGCTGCAAGTGATCTTCTCTCCTCTAGTTAGATGGATCACTCATTTCTATTTATTTGGATCACTCATTATTTTCCAAGGCTTCATGCAACACTGAATGTATTGATTTCCTAATTTGTATCTTTAACATAGATCCTTCTCCTGAGCTCTAGATCCATATATATATAGCTACCTACTAAACACTTCCACTTGAATGGCTCTTAGACACCTCGTGTTCAATAACTTCAAAATGTAAATCATTGTTTCTTGCTCCAAATTGGTTTTTTTCTAGTTTTCCTATGAAAAATTTACTAGGTCTCAAGTCAGCCACTGAGGGAATTGATTTCTCCACCTCCCTTCTCTCTTTACCCCACTTAATCAATTTCAAATTCCTGTTGAATCTACCTCTAATTTATTTCTCACATCAATTATGCCTCTCAATGCCTCTTACCAATCCCCTCGTTCAAACCATTATCACCATCCAGTAGATTTCTAAATGCTCTAAACTTGGCTCATCCTCCCTGGGTTTGGCTCTCTGATTTATTTTTAACTTCATTATCCTGATTAAAATTCATATATGTCTTCCCATTGTTATTGCAAATTAGTGGCCACAAGATCCTAGGAATTAATCTTCTATTCTTTATTATTAAAATGTATATGGTCTGTTAGACACCAACAATTGTCTGAATAGAGAAAATTTCAGAGAGATTAGTTATTTTCATCACAAAGAACAAAGAAATCTAAGACCTGCTTTTGTTCTTTTAAATGTTTTAAAATTAAAAACGTGTTGTTTAGCCAAGATACAGTACTAGAGCAAAGACGGTACTATAATAATATTCTCCTGTAAAATAATGAGAGACAAATGAGTTCTGGTTGTTGTGAAGAATCGTTTTATAAAGGAGAGGGCTGATATCCTCTTTCCCTTGCACAGGTGAATAGAATTCATAGGTATTACTTTTTTCCTAAGGATTCATATTAGACAAATGGAAAAAATAGAATCTCTGAAGTGTCTGGATACCTACCTGCCTGTCATGACAGCCATGGTCACAGTGTGGACCAAATATAGAAAGACATATGGGGTGGGGAAGCATTTGTTATTAAACTGCTGGAATTTGGGGGAAAAAAAAAGATACATGGGATTTAATTGGTTAAAAACATAGCCAGGGGACGCCTGGGTGGCTCAGTGGTTAAGCATCTGCCTTTGGCCCAGGGAATGATCCTGTGGTCCCGGGACCAAGTCCCACATCAGACTCTCTGCGTGGAGCCTGCTTCTCCCTCTGTCCGTGTCTCTGCCTCTCTCTGTGTCTCTCATGAATAAATTAAAACAAACAAACAAACATAGCCAGTTATTTATTAAGTAGATGGCAACTTGAAGCCTTGTTCATTATAAGCAATAATTCTGTTGATTAACATACTCAGTTTTAGCTGACCACAATTTTTAAAACTTTCAATGACTAGATGGTGGTCATATAGAAATATAATTAATATTATGGTATTTGTCAGGATTCAATGTTTTTCTGTGGATGAACTCATTAATTTTAAGTGAAGATTTTAAATCTCTGGATGAATTCTTAGTGTAGGCAAAACTCACTTCCAGCATAGTTGTTTTCATTCATGAACTTGCAAAATCGTTTATCTTTTTTTCAGTTTATTTTTTATTCTATCATCAGAAAGAGATCCAGAAGTATAAAAGGAAACTGTACTTTAAGTTCTAGTTCCACCTCCTACTCTATTATGGTTCCCTGATGACCTCCTCAGACAGGCAATCACACATCCTGCTATACCACCATACCCTTTATAGTTCTCTTGTGTTTGTTTTATTTTTCTTTAATCACAGTGCTGAAATTATTTCTTCATTAGAATGTGATTTTCTTGAGGAGATATTTTCTTCACATTTGTATATCCAGAATCTAGCAGAGAAGATGACCAGAACAGACAACAAATAATGCTTTTGAGTTAAATAATTTTGCAGAAGTTTCACCATCCCTAATATTAAAATATCACTTATTTGTTTTCTTGGACTACTGGCCAGTTTCCTTTTGAAAGTTAAAACTTTATAAATTTACCAAATTAGGTGAACTCATGGCTATTTTTTTCTAGTGTTAAAAATAATCCATAGTGTTCATCCATCCAAATCCCCACGTGTACTTGAAGAGCACCAATGCTGTAGCAAACACTGCACTGGTTACAGGGGATCAGTGGTGATAAAAGTCCCCCTCCCATGTAACTTACCTCTTGGTGGATAATAAATAATAAACAAATAAATTTAAAAACATATTATTGGCGAAAAATAAGTTAGGAAGAAAAATAAAGCCAGGCAATTTAATAGAGAAGGAGTGCTGTTTTACATTAGGATGATAATAAAAAGGTTCTTTGATGGAATAGAGAGTATATTAATGAAGTTGTTCAGAAATAGATGAATACACAGGAAAAACAGATATGTAAGCTGACTCTGAACAGATTGGGAGAAATGCTCTCAATACAATTTTTATTTTTTTAGTTTCTTAGCACATTAGTGGACAAGGATATAACAAATAACCCCTTACCACCAAAACAAAAACAAAAACAAGACAGACACATGTAATGGATGTTACATTATTTTCTTTAACATAAAAATATAGACTTTTGCAAGATTTAGGTCTATGAGCAAGTATAGTTATTTATGCAGCCTATCAATAGTCTCTACTTTGCATCATTTAGTTACAGAAAAAATAGTGCTCTCTCTAGCAGAGCATTATTACATTTCAAGAATCCTCCTTTCCTACCTACAGGGTTTTCCTAGCAAAAACCCTGTATGGTTTGCTATGATCAGTTATAATTCTCATTAAAAAACATACCTCTCCATTCTAAAATGGCAGGATATGTTTGAATGTTTGATTAACCCAAAAAAGGCACATATTAATTCACAGGTAGTAACTCGAAGCTGTTTTTTAGTTATTATATTCAAACAGTATGAGTGTCCTTGTATGAAATAACAGAGAAACCAGCAAACCAAGTAAGAAACTCTAATACACAGAGAAAAATAATAGATGCTGTTTGATTTTGTCTTTAATATAGATCATAATTTGACTTTAGAGAGCCTCATTAATAAGGTATTTTGCAGACAAGTTGGAAAGGTGGCTTCCTGTAAATCACTGGAAAAATAAAAAATGAATTCTATAACTATAGCTTCCATCCATGCATTATATCACCTATATGCCTAGGGAAGCAAGAACTGATTAGGGCTCCTCTAAACGGGTCATTAGTTAAGCAGAAGGCATGTGTCTAGGAAAGTCATTTACTATTTTTCCTGGTAGAATGTTTTCTTAATGCGTGGAACGACCTAGGTGACACAATGAGAGCAATTTTGACTTTCATTTTATAAAAAGGGGGGAGAAAAAGAGAAGACTTTAAGAGCTGTCATTTTTTAAAAAATTAAGTCCAGAGTTATTCAGAAATAGTCCCTACCTTAATTATTAAATACAAAGAGAAATCCATTAGCTAACAAAGAGATGGGATAAATCCAAACTGATTACTTCACAAACACAATTTACCTTAAATCCCGAAAGAACAAAGGCAATTTTGTTAGATGAACTACCCTTTCTCTCAGGATTATTTTTTTAATTGCTTCTGGTTTGACAGATAAATAGGGTCAAATAAAAAAAAGAGATTTGTTTATTAGACCTTCTCAAAACCATTAAAACAATAATAAATATTTAAAATGGAAACTGACTCATCTTAGTTATGTTAAAGTTCATTGCATGCCTCTCATGGGAAAGTGCTTACTAGGTTTCGAGGACATATTTATTTAATTTTTAAAACTTTTGTGTAAAAGTACTTTTAGCATAGCTCCAGACAACTCAGTTCAAGCCAGAGCAGTAAGCCTATATTAAGTACTTATTCTTTATAAAGAACAGTGCAAGATAAAATGTGGGATATGAAGATACTAAGGCTTGACAGCTGGCCTCGGAGGGATCACAATGTAGTGTGGGAGAAAGAAGTTTAAAGCAATTAACCGTAAAGTAAGACATAATGTATTAAGTGCTGTAATATAGATACTACGTGACAGGAGAGCAGAGCAAAAGGAAGAATTAATTCTGGCTAGGGAGGGAAAAAGATTCCTGAAAGGGGTTTTATGCTAACGCTTTTTGAAAAATTGGGATTTTGGTAGATGAAGGAAACATGAAGACATAACAGAGTTAGTTAATGGGAGAGAGAGAGGACACACTGGAGTGGAGGCTGGAATAGGAGGTTGAGGTTAGTTCATGTAGGACTTTGGATGCAAGCCTAAGGAGTTTGAACTCTAACTTCTGAGTAAGAGAAATCCATAAAGGTTTCTTGGCCAGGTGGTGCCACAATCTGACATGTGTTTGTGAAAGTAAGTTTGGTGGCAAAGAAATTAATAGATGGCAGAGGCAAGAAATTCAAGTTAGAGTTCATATCGCAAAGTAACAGCATAGCAAGACAAAGTGTAGAGGCGAACCACAGCTATGGCAAAGAAAATGTAAAGGGAAGAATAGATTGTGGGAAAGAATCAGTGAGATGTGGTCTGGTGGGATGCAGGGAGGTGAGGGAGAAACCAGGGCCAGAAATGACTTTGGGTACAAGAAGGATAATGATGCATTGAAGCAGGAGGAAGACCGAGAAGGTTTGGGATAACCAAAGTAAAAATAGGTATTTTTTAAATATAGCAAGCTCTTAAAATTTTTCTGAAAGTTGGGATGTTCATGACTGAAGAGGTCATGAAGATCATCTAATCCAGTGGTTCTTGATTATGGTTGACCTTAGTTAGAATCAGATGGGAGGCAGCTTGTTTAGAATCCTGCTATCTACACCCCACTGCAAGAGATTTGGGTCTAAGTAGACTGACCGGATATTCTTTTATTAATTTTTAAATCCCCACAAGTGATATGAATATATAGCCATGTTTAAAACCTCTAAAACCATCTGTATCCTTCGATTTAAAGGTTATCCTGATAACTCAGGGAGATTTCAATGGTTTCAACTTTTTGGCAGGTTATGCTCCTGGTCTTTCTCCCCTCTTATCTGATTTCTTTCCCTCTGTATCTATTCTTTCTATACATTTGTCCAATGAGTCCAATCAGTAATGTACTAGGAATTGTTTAAGAAATCAGGAATATGAAAATGACCAGAACATGACAACTGCTTATATCAAATGCCTTTGCGATGCTCATATTTCACAGCTTCCACTGTCATATATTTATGCTTAACTCTTAAGTCAGGCCCCTGGTTGAGATCTCTCCTTATTCTCTCTTTTCTTGTTTACATTTTTTAGAGATTGTATTTATTTATTCATGAGACACACACACACACAGAGAGAGAGAGGCAGAGGGAAAAAGAAGGGAAAAGCAGGCTCCATGTAGGGAGACGATCCTGGGACTCCAGGATCACACCCTAGGCCAAAGGCAGGTGCTAAACAGCTGAGTCACCCGGGGATCCCCTCTCCTTATTCTGTGCACTGTGTTTCCAATTTGCTTTCTAGATGTCTCGTGCTGGATGCCCTGCTGTCACCACAAATACAGTGTTTCTGGATTAACATTTACTTTCCCTCCAAATCATCCTTATTAGTTCTCCAAATGCATAATAAGCATCAAATACTCATCTGGATCATGTAAAAACATTCATCTATCCATTCAAATTTAACTTCCAAAGTCATCTTTCCCTGGCACCTGTGAGGTGGGAATCTCACTTAGGCCATCCATGGTTCCATGAAGAGCACAGATTGTAACATTTCCTGAGGTTTCCCACAGGAAGTAAGATGCTCAATTCGGGACCATTTTCATCATTTTTTCCCTTTATTTCTCAGTGCATCACACATACAGACACCTAACCCAGCAGGAGTCCTTCTCGCATATAGAGGGTAAGGTATCCTCCTCTTCCTTAATTTGGTATCTGTCCCTCAAAGGTACAGTTTCTACCATGATTTTTTTCCTCAAGCACTAACAATGCTAAACTTCAGTTTAGAGGTACACAAGAACAAGACACTGGCAATTTTTTTTTTCTCGAATCACATCCTGTGATGATGAACATCATCATCTTGTTTGGAAGATTAAAGTGGAAATAATAGCAAGGAAAAAATTCTGCCAATAACATTGCACTCTTCCCAGCTGCATTTTAACTTCTTGTACTTTACTTTCTCATTAATAAAACAAAGGTGGTTGTATCTATCCATTGTAGTTAGTATACCAATTAAAGAAGAAAAATGAATAAACAGTGTTTATTATCATTGTTACCCTAAGGGTCAAAGGCTTCACCTCTAATATCTAGTTAACTGATGGCTGTCTGTCACAGAAAAGAATCAGGCACAGAATATGAATGTTTAGGAAGAAACAACAATCATGAGTGGAGTCACCAAAAGCATCATCGTCATAACGCATCTCCTGCAATATTAGTGAACGGTACTCCCTTTGTGTCGGGGGCACAGGTGATTCTGGGCAACTAGATGTCATATAGCAATCTTGGAGGACTTGTCAGATGTCTTGATTAATTGCCATTTTGGAAGCAGAAGTAAGAGCCTAAGAAAACCGTGAACAAACACCAGACTTCCAAATAAGCTCACATCCGGCCCAGCCCCATGCCAGCCAAGGTACTCAGCTGTAAACTGACGGTACTTAACTCGCCTCCTAAAGTCATTGAAGAGCTTAGCAGACCAGCAAATGATAACAATAAACAGCTACCCATGCATGAAACAAGAAATCGGTATTTTCTACTTGTATTCATGCTTAAGCTCTGAGAGATGCCAGTCAATGAGCTTAAAAAAGGAGGAGGGGGCTGGAGCAACTGCAAGATGGCCCTTAGTATCTCCATCAAGACCTAGGGAAATATGCCTAGTGCTTTACATAGTGGAGAGAAGCTATAGCTCTCAGAGACTCTGGGCAAAGAGCTTCCTGCAATAAGGGCAATTAAGCTAAAGCAGATTCCGGCTGTTAAGCGGGATAGAAATGCCTTTGGTCAAGCAGACTTCCCTGGTTTGCTCCTACTGGGATATTTCACATGAATCTGAGTTGCGTGGTTCAACGGCCCCTTTTGGCAAAAAGGATTCTAAAGGCCTCACCGACGTTGCTCTGGGTGCAGAGCTAGGTTGAGAGAACCTAGAGGATTTAGAGTGGCTTTGGAAGAGAGGTGCCTGGCTCACCTGAGGAAGGGAGGGTGTGGCTCTTAGCTTCCCCAGATTCGGCGTTTAGCTCATGGTTCAATTATTTACTGAAAGTGAAAAATGAAATCATGTGTTTTAGTCCTTGATTAGAGAGAAGATAATGTTTTGTTAGAAAAGTCAGCTGCAGAGATTTGGTCTGAACGTGGCTGTGGCTGCCGCTGAAAGGTTTTGATTTGGCTAATCACAGAGGTCTTTCCTGAATACTAACTAAGGATTCCAAGCAGAACAAATTCATTCCTGATGAAGTCTTGCAGCTGACAACATGGAATAATTTGAATCACAGACCTGTAAAATTTGATCAGGGTGGAATTAAATGACTCTCCTGAAGTGATTTGGCAAGTCTATTTTCACCAAGGCACCGCAGTGAAAAGTGGGTAGCCAGTGAAGGGCCATTTTCATCTACCGTCTCACTCTGTGTCTTGCTGCCAGGAGGGATTCTGAGGGTCAAACCATGGAGAATATGCATGCTTGTTTTGTCAAACTTAAAAATAAGGTATAGCACTCACACCTTCTCTCTATTGCCATGTGTGGCTCCATCACGTACAAGTATCCAGACCTTTTCGGATCCATTTATGCTAAGACCATTTCATTAGGGTGATGATACTTTTACATTTATTACCATTTGTGGGAAATAAATTGTCTTCCTATTTCTCTTACACTTTACATCTCATACAGTTTAAAGAGTACAAAGTACATGGAGAGAAAATCAGAAGCTCGTATAGAAACATCAGACTCAACCTTGAACTGTACTGACCCCAAGACAGAAAGTTTTTTTAAGTGCCCTTGACAAAATATGCACTTCTGTTCTACTAGACAGACAATAATATCAGCTTGGCCTTATGAGATCAGGCTGTGGTAAGGGGATGGAGCCAGAGAGGGAACAGAGACTCCTCAAGTTCCAGTCTAGTGGCTGTGAATTCTACTATAGGAAAGAAGCAATTTGTACCATGGTGTGTTTCTTTTGTGTTTGCAGGAATATGCTAGAAATCAATAGTAGAACATTTTACCATGAAAAGGTGGCACATATGAAAAGTTGTTGTTTTTTTTTTTCCTAATGTCATGGCCTGTCACTTAGACAAAAAGCATAATGAGGGAAGTTTCTAAGAATTATATACATAGCACAGCTAATCAAATTTTAAGGAATGTATATGGTGGTGAGGTGAAGGATCAAGATGGCAGTTGTTTGCAAAGGAAAGGAAGGTGGAAATAAAGGAGTATCCAAGAGGGATAATATAACAAAAAATTATTGAGTTTCAGAGAAATCAGGTGAATGGAAGATGTAACAGGGCTCTAACATGAAGGTGGTCCAAGAAAATTCAACATAAAAATTACCAGTCATGGGTGCCTGAGTTGTTCAAAGTCAGTTAAGCCTCCCTTAAGCCTCTGACTCTTGCTTTCTGCTAGAGTCATGATCTCATGGGTTGTGAGATCAAGCCCTGCCTCAGGCTCCACACTCAGTGAGGAGTCTGCTTGTGAAGATTCTTTCCCTTTGCCCTCCCCCCTCCCACTAATTCACGCTCTCTCTCTCTCAAATAAATAAGTAAATATTTAAAAAAGTTATCAATCAGAATGGCTAATGTTAACAACACAGGAAACAACAGGTGTTGGCAAGGATGTGGAGAAAGGGGAACCCTCCTGCTCTGTGGGTGGGAATGCAAACTGGTGCAGCCACTATGGAAAACAGTATGGAGATTCCTCAAAAAGTTAGAAATAGAGTTCCCCTATGACCCTGCAAATGCACTGCTAGGTATTTACCCAAAGGATATAGAAATACTGATTTGGAGGGAAACATACACCCTGGTTTTTATAGCAGCATTATTAACAATAGCTAAATTATAGAAAGAGCCCAAATGTCCATCGACTGATGAATGGATAAAGAAGACATTATATATATTATATTTATTATATAAATATTATATAAATATAATATATATGTATATATATATTACTCAGTCATCAAAAAGAATAAATCTTGCCATTTGCAACAATGTGCATGGAGCTAGTGTATTATGCTAAGCAAAATAAGTCAGTCAGAGAAAGACAAATACTATGATTTCACTCATATGTGGAATTCAGTGATGAACACAGGGGAAAGGGATAAAAAGAGGGAAGCAAACCATAAGTGACTCTTAACTATGGAGAACAAACTGAGGGTGGCTGGGAGGGGGACGGGTTAAATGGGTGATGGATATGAAAGAGAGCACTTGTGTTGAACTCTGGGTGTTACATGTAAGTGATAAATCACTAAATTCTACACCTGAAATCAATATTACACTACATGTTAACCAACTAGAATTTATAGAATTTTTTTTAAAAAAAGAAAAAATAGATCTTTACAACAAATATATTTTTTCATTGATCTTAAAATTTTCAAAATGCTTTTTAACAAAGGAAGTGTTATTGCAAAAGCCAAGAGTCAAATGCTTGGTTTCTCATAAAAATGGAACATACTCTCACTTCAAGTAACTTCTCCAAGAGGAACACTTCTGTATGTTCCCTGAGGCATGCAGAGTTACAATGGGAGCTAAGATAGAGAGCCAAAGGGTGATAAAGCCTGAAGATTTGATAGAGTAGACCCTTTTATTTGTGTGGCTTATGTTCCAAGACCCCCAGTGGATGTCTGAGAGTACTGAACCATATATATATATATATATATATAATATATATATATAATAGTGTATATAATTTATATATATTATATATATTTAAAAATATATATTTATATATGATAAAATTTAATTTATAAATTAGGCACCATAAGAGATTAGCAGGAGCAACTAATAATAAAATAATTATAACAATATACTGTAATAAAAGTTATGTGAATGTGTTCTCCCACACAAAATGTATGGTACTCCCCCTTCTTGTGATGATGTGAGACTATAAGTCATGAGGTGAAGTGACGTGAACAAAGGAGTAACCAGGACATAGCATGAGGCTGCTATGGAACTTCTCATGATCTGCTTTCACACTGTGGTGGACCCAGGGTGAGAGAAATTGAAGAAAGAGAAACCACAGATAAGGGAGATTGCTGTAGTTACTTACAAATGCATATGAGGATGGGCATGCTTACCGCTTGAAACATTCTCTAAATTCAAAGGTGATTCTCTTGAAGCTGAACTTTGTTCTCCTAAAACACTATAAAAATTCCCAGAATGGAAGGAAATCCACTTTTTTTTTTCCTTTTTATAGGGAACCATTCATTCAGAAACAAGCATGGAATGAGGAAGTTAGGTCAACTCATGAGACATATTTTCTCTTCACATTCATACCTTTTGTTTTTTTAGACGTAGTGGCCTGGGTAGTGTAGACTTTTCCCTACCACAACTCTACCCTATGGCTTAAATTATTTTTTAAAAAAAATTCTGCTTGCATATAATTATATATATTTACACATATATTATATATATTACACACATATAAAGATGTATACATATTTATGCATTTATAAACAAGCATGCATATATACACATCTCTATATATACATTTTTATACATAGACATATATTTACATGGTTCTAATATATAATACTCATGTAGGAGAGCTGAATGAGAAAGTGTTTATTCTGAGTTACACAGTACCAGAATACAAAAGGGAATTTTGTCTCTGAATCCTATGTCAGCATTGATTTAAGGGAGAGAAGAAAGCTTTTAATAAATTTGGAATCAATTTTTAAAATTTGGTTATACTTAACAAATCACAGGTTTTCTTTGCTATAATTTATTTAAAAATAAATTCTGGAAAAAATGCTCTCTGAAAATGAAAATCTTCTTTTAGGCAAACTGGAAAACATTCTAACTGCTATTCATGTAAAATGATAGACCCGTTGGTCTCTGATCTACTGGAACAAATATGACACGTCACTTGATGTCCCTTTAGCCTTAGAATATTCAGCTAGAAATGGAAATACTAATCTTGATGTAATTCAGAGAATTGTGAACACTTTTATTAACATCATATGGATTTATATTTTCATGTATACACTGTAATAGCAAAAAAAATTGTTTTTCTGATATTCTCATGTTGAATCCAGAAACAAATAAATACTGATTTTTAGAAATATTTTGGATCCTTCAGAAAACAATCAGTGTGTATTTTGAGAAATATCTGCAGATTTTACAAATTCCTAATAAATTGATGATAGCCTCCATCACTGCCTTCTTTCAAAAGAATATCCTTGTAAAAGACCCAGAAGTGCAGCCAACTTTTTATACACCCTTTAAACATTAGATAAAATTCAAAATAAATGATGTGTTTAACAGTGTAGAAATTCACTGACTGAGTTCAGAAGTGATTACGTAAATGAATGTTTATATTTGTGTGATAACAGGCATAGCTTTCCTGAGAGTCCTAGAAGGTAGTAGAGTCAATGGCTCAAATGTTCAATAAAAGCCACAACTGAAAAATAAATACATAAATCAAAAGCCACAACTGTTTCACTTGGGGAAAATATGAAGGTATGCTATTGCCTCCTAGATATTCTAAATCACCTAAGCTCCTCCTTCTAAACTTATTGGCCATGGACAGCTGGTACAGAGCAGATGGTGTCAGTCTAGGTTCCAGGCTCATGTAGGTGGTCTATATTAGACCCAAGTAGTTGAGGAACTGTGAGTCTGTCTAGGAAGTTCAGCACATCCGTGATGACCAAACAATCCATGCCTCAAGAGCAGATACTATGAAAAAAAAAAAAAAAAAGTATGTCCAAAGCAGTGGTAGGCTTATGCTGTGAGTCTGCCATTAGTGGACAACCTGCCCAGTGAGCTACATGTCTGGGCCTTATATATGCATCATTAATATATCTAATTTGGGCAGTGCATTTCAAAAATATGTTTGCCAAAAAACTTCCAAAAAACAAAAAACAAAATATGTTTGCCTAGCGTCATCAGTAATTCTGGCCTGGCCAGGTGTTATTAATGACTTTATGTTTCTTTCACACTTTATTTTGTTGTTGTAGGGCAGAGGCGGCTCAAAGAAGGCCGTTTCCTGATTGAAAGGGAGTGTGAGGATGGAGGTTAGGGTGAATGGTCTCACTGGTGTCTGTGAGGAATCTGGCTCTAGCCACGTAAGCAGTGTCCCTCAGATGTGCACAGTCCTGCTAAGAAATTGCTTAACTCTCATGGCAAAAGGAATCTGTACCAGTTCAGCCCGTCTTAGCCCCAGGACTTCTAAAGTTTGGAATGGGAAGCCAGGGCCACCTCAAGGATCAGGACAGTATCTGAGCTCCTTGTGACCAAGTTAGCAGGGTCCTCTCTTCATCATTATCTACAATTTTTTGCTGACTCTCAACTTCCTCCAACACTTTGTCTAAGTGACGTCTGGCTCTTGCGGCCCCAGCTACGTCCTTTCCTTTGGGCTATTTCGTAATAAGGCCTATCTGAGTAAACCCAGCTAACTTGTGAGCTAGTGTAACCTCAGAAGTCAGATTTCCTGTCTGTGAGTTCCAGCTTCACTCGCCCCTAATGTAACCTAAGACTCTTCATCAGTAAAACAAGATGATACACTAAAGACAACTAATGGCTAAATAAAGTTGTTCCTGTGAATTACCTGGCAGTGTGCATTGCACAAAGTAAGCTTTGAGTAAATGGAAGAAATTATGTTCTTTCTATTATCTTAAAAATAATTTAGGGCTAATTTAAAAGTTTTATTCGGGTATGGTTTTCACAGGAAAAAAAGGGGGGTTTTGTGTGTTAATTGTCTATCATTAGAAAAAAAAAAAAAAAACCCTACAAGTTTATAATGTATTATAGGAGATGGAAAGTGAGAGTGACATTTAAACTAAGTTTTTGTTTTTATTTTTGTTTTTAAACTGAGTTTTAGGTGACAAACAAGAGTATATCAAATTAAAGAGCTGGGGGTTGACATGTAGAAAGAGAATAAATAGTATGAGAAAGAGCATTTGACTCTGTTTAGGAATAACTCTGAGAGATGGACTCATGGATTTCTGAGGGAGCTAGGAGAGTTATTGGGATTAGATAATGGGGGGCTTTGCAAAGGAGCCTAAGGAGTTTGGAATTTGTCAGAAAGTTGATGGCATTACAAACAATGGAGGATACAATTGGCTTTGTCTTTGAATCACCTTCTGTGTGCGAATGGAGTAGTAGCAGCAGGGAAACCAGCACAAAGGACAAAGTATTGTAGCATCACAGACTATTACATGCCAAAGGAATTGGAAGGAAATCTCTGTATTTGAGAGGTATTCAGAGGGGAGAGCAATGGAGGGAGGAGGGCTGAGGACTGTAGTTTGCCCGCATCCGGTGCCTTGCCCAATGCATCCTGCATGTGGCTGATATTCAGCAAGTCTGAAGTTGATTAAGATTTGGGGGAAAAAAATTAATAACATCCTCTCATCTCAAGGGTGTTCTCTAATAGTTTATTTTTGCCTCAGGAGACATATCTAGAAAGAAGTTGTTACAGCCAATGTCGAAGAGGTTACTGCTGTGTTCATGTCTAGGATTATTATGGTTTCAGGTCTCACATTTAGGTCTTTAATCCATTTTGAATTTATTTTTGTGTGTGTTGTAAGAAAATGGTCCAGTTTCATCTTTTCCATGTTGCCCTCCAGTTTTCCCAACACCATTTGTTGAAGAGACTGTCTTTTTCCCATTGGATATTCTTTCCTACTTTGTCAGAGAGTAGCTGACCGCATAGTTGTGGGTCCATTTCTGGGTTCTCTGTTCTGTTCTGTTGATCTATGTGTCCATTTTTGTGCCAATACCCTACTGTTTGATCAGTAAAGCTCCGTAATATAACTTGAAGTCTGGAATTGTGATGCCTTCAACTTCACTTGCTTTTTCTTTTTCAAGGTCCCTTTGGCTATTTGAAGTCTTTTGTTGTTTCCATATGAATTTAAAGATGGCTTGTTCTAATTCTGTGAAAAATGCTGTTGGTATTTTGATAGGGATTGCATTAAATGTGTAGATTGCTTTGGGTAGTACAAGCATATTAACAATATTTGTTCTTCCAATGTCTTTCCATTTCTTTGTGTCATCTTCAGTTTATTTCTTCAGTGTTTTGTAGTTCAGAGGACAGCTCTTTCACCTCTTTGGTTAGGTTTATTCCTAGGTACCTTATTGGCTTTCGTGCAATTATAAATGGACTGACTCCTTAATTTCTCCTACTGCTGCTTCACTAGTGGCATACAGAAATGCAACAGATTTCTGTCTTGATTTAGAATCCTGTGACTTTACTGAATTCATTTATCGGTTCTAGCAGTTTTTTGGTGGAGTCTTTAGAGTTTTCTATCTAGAACAGCATGCCATTTGCAAACGGTGAAAGTTTGAGTTCTTCTTTGCTAATTTGAATGCTTTGTATTTCTTTGTGTTTTCTGATTGATAGAACTGGGACTTCAGTACTGTGTTTGTGGCAGTGCTAAGAGAAGACATTGCCATCTTTTTCCTGACCACAGAGCAAAAAATTTCAGTTTTTTTCTCCTTTGAGGGTGATATTAGTTGTGATTTTTCCCCATATGGCCTTTAATATATTGAGTTATGTTCACTCCATAACTCACTTTGTTGAGTTACTTTGTTGATGGTTTGTTTTATCATAAATGGATGTTGTACTTTGTGAAACAATTTTTCTGCTTCTATTAAAATGATCAGACGGTTCTTTTATTAATGTTTATTAATTGATTTGGAAATGTTGAACAAACATGGTAACCCAGGAATAAATCCTACTTGATCATGGTGAATGATTCTTTTAATGTATTGTTGGATTCAGTTTCCTAGTATTTTATTGATTTTTTTTTACAACCGTGTTCATCAGGGATATTGGCCTACTGTTATCTTTTTTAGTGGTGTCATCTGGTTTTGGTATCAGGGTGATGCCAGCCTCATAGAATGCATTTGGAAGTTTTCCTTCCTTTTCATTTTTTGAGATAATTTGAGAATAATAGATTTAATTCTTCTTTAAATGTTTGGTAGAATTTGCCCGTGAAGCTATCCAGCCTGATTTGGTTTCTTTGTTGGTTATCAGTCTGTTCAAATTTTCTATTTTTTCATTGTTTCAGTTTTGGTAGTTTATGTTTATAAGAATATATCTATTTCTTCCAGATTATCCAATCTGGGGGTGTATAGTTTTCCATAATATTATTTTATTCTTTTATCTACGTGGCCATCGATTATCTCATCAGAATCACACCCTTCCCATGTGATTATATCCTTTTTGACCTGACTCAGTGCGGTAGAAAGACCTCCTTCAAGATCCCATCTATCCCTAAAGCATCACTGAACAGCGTGCTCAGAGACACTGCCTCCTGAGGGTGGGTTCTCCTTCTGAATCATCTACTCAGGATCTCTCAGCTTCTCAGGGACACTGAAGTATGCTGTGAAATGGTAGGTGACATTCTGCTGCTTATTGTGTTTCTACACAATGCTGCTCTTGATCACGTTGTCACTTCACATGAAGAGACTCAGATGGAGAATAAGTTGACTTTTGCTGTCTTCTCAAAAATGAAGAAAGAAGCTCTCTGGGAGAGTCTGATCTCGAATTTTCTAACTCGATTGAGCAATATTTCACTTGGCTGCAAAGCTACCACATGCTACACACTTCCAATTGCCTTTAGACTTGCTAAATGCATTTATAGACTGAGAACGAGCGGTAGGAAAAATGTGGCGGATGAAATAAAGTCTTTTTCACACTGCCCCTTTTATTATTGTGTTATAAAAACCCAGGCTCAAAATAGATTGAGGTAGATTTATCTTTTAATGAAAATCGCCGGGAGGTTGGAAGTCAAATATTCTTATCTTTTTCTCCTGTCTCCAGAGCAAGACTCGTTTGCAGGGCTGACCTTGCAGTACAGTCCTAGAGGGAGCTACAATGATACTGTGGACTGACTTCCTTCACAAGGGACTTTTAAAAGAGACAATGGAGCTGGCATGCCTCCTTTCAGGCTCCCTTGTCCAGGGTTGTGCATGTCAGCTTTTTTGGAGAGCAAAGGGCAGAAAAGTTCAAGAGTGATTGTAGCCAGCAGAAAGGAGCGAGTTCTGAGGACATTGTGAGGACGCTGGCCTGGCTGCTCTGGAGGCCTTGGGCAGCACTTAGAGCCTTCACTGTGCACCTGAACTGCTCGTGGGAGGCTCGGCTGGGCCAACCCACTGGGTCCTTGCCACACATCCCCACACAGGCTCGGGGGACGCCTCACAGAGCAGCTGCAGAGCCGCTGCCCCACCTGGCAATGCAGGGCCTGGGCCTGCTGCCCCCGCAAGCTCCTGACTACCCCTCTCCCCAGATGGGGGTCTCAGAAACCTGTTGAGCATGAGAATGATTTTACCAACTTTTTTCTTTTTTCTTTTTTTTTTTTTTTTTAGTGTTAGGTTTTTGTCTTAAATAAATCAGTGGGGAGATAATTTTGCACTTCTTTTTGTTTTCACTTCCTTTTTGCATGAAATTCAAGGTTCATAACAGAGAAGAGGGTGCATGTTGGTAGTAGGAGAAACGAAAGCAGAGATAATAAGAAAAAGGTAGGCAAAAGAATAGCATTTAGAGGAAGATTGTTATCAGTCAGCATTTCAACAAATATCTGTAAAAATAATCACTCTGGGGAAATACAGTAATGAGAATTTAATGTCAAAATGATTGTAATTTTATGCCTAAATACACTCAACATGACAAAGAATTCTCTTAATCTTAATTAGGAATAGGTGGGGGCCTTTCAATTTTTTTCCATAAACTGCATAGCTCCTGGAACTAATTGCCTTCTAAGAGCAATAGATAATAGAAAAACATGATTGTATCATATGTTCTGGAGAACATAAATAGCATCCCACTGATTTCTTAACTCCCTGAACTGGAGCAGCATCTCAATCTAGCTGCTAGTAATTAAAATTCCATATATCTATCTATCTAAATGGAAGGTTTTACATTTTATGTAATTACTGTACAATCACCTTACTATGAATGGATTCCATGTGCAAATGGCAAAGCAAGTTTGAAGAACTGATTTGGTTAAGTACTTTTAAATCTATTACTCCTGAATAAAAGTCTCAATGAAATTGTGTGCTACTTAACATTTCAAGGAGTTTTGTAAGTTGATGAAACAAATACATCTTCTATGTAGATGTGCTTGTGTGAAACTCATCTCTTGTAGTAAAATGTACTCCTACCCTACCTCTGCCTTTTCTTTTTTTTTTTTTTTTTTTAATGAGTCACGGAACTGCCTGGCAGCCAGTCAGGGATGGCTAAACACTTGATTAAGTTTATTTCTTGATTAAGTTTATTTTCCTTGTTTTTTTTGTTTTTTTTGTTTTTTTACTTTTTAAAAATTTATTTATTTTATTTTTTTTTTTATTTGAGAGAGCTCGCACAGGCTGAGGGGCAGAGGGAGATTTTATCTCCCTGCTGAGTGTGGAGCCTGACACAGGGCTAGATCCTAGGATCCTGAGATCATGACTTGAGCTAAAACCAAGAGTCAGATGCTCAACAGGGCTGAGCCCACCAGGTGTCCTGTTTAAAATTAAACTCTTCACTCCCCTGAAATGGGCAGAGCCTCCCTCAAAACCTACTGGAACCTCCCTGAAACTAACCATTGTGTCAAGAAAGGAGATTTCCTGGGGGGACAAAATGAAACAAAAAAGCTTTCATTTCTTCCTCTTTAGCTTTCCCTAAGACACTCACTAACTTCAATTCAACTGGGCCTTAGAAATTATGTTCTTAACTGGAATCTGATATTAGTTGAAAATGTATGAAGATCCTCTCTAGTGAAATTTAAAATCCAGAATAAAAAAATAAAATTAGAAAAGAAACAACCGAAACCATAGTGTGGGCACAGGTTTTCATACATCTATAAGCTGATGTGAAATGCACACTATTCCCCAATCTGAGAAGCATACCTATGTTCTTCCCTTTAGTAAAAGGCCTATTTTAAAAAGTCAGAAGACTCCTATGTCTTAGGTACACTTAGAAGTGTATATCTGACATTATGAATGAAGAAAAAATAGGTAGTGCTAACGTAAGCAAACTTTATTTTGTCTTATTTGCATAGGGAAGTTTTGTAACTGAGAAAGTCTCTATCTATTGTTTGTTGTTTTGTTTGATAAGGTGACCAGATTTACTAGTGGTATCATGAGGTTGTTGAAAATGTTTGACAGAGAGGAGGCCCTTTACAACCCTGTATTAAGAGTAAGCAAGTGACTGAACGATAACTTGGATTAATTTATTATTATGGTATGAAGAATTTAGGAAAATGTGAAGGATGAGCTCAACATTTTAAAATGTGAAGCTTTAGATGCTTTCTAAAGATTAATATCTAATGTTACACTGAATTCCTATGTATAAAGTTATGAATTTTAGTCACAAATAATGGGTTTGTTGAACTAGTCATAGGATATATTCCCTCTTTGATCTCTGTTTCAACAATCAAAATTATGGACCTGAATATCATGGTAACCCTAAATCTTCAAATATTTAAAAATATCTCTTCCCCTCAAAAACTATTTTTTGAGCATCTGCTATGTGCCAGACAGTTTTAAATGCTGAGAATAGAGAAGTGAATAATAGAAGCAAGACTTTCTGCCTTCCCAAAGCTGATATTCTAGTAAAGGGAAGTAGATTACTATCTAAAAAGTAAGTAACATATAGATATCAGATAGTGATGAGTGTTGGGGGGGGGTAAAATAAAGCAGGAAAGGGAGATAGATATAAATTTAATATAACGTAATTTAGAAAGGCCCACTGAGAATGTGACATTTGAGACGAGAACAGAAGATGAAGAGGAAGTGAGCCATGGAGGTACCTGGGGACAAAGGAAACACTAAGGAGAGAGTTCAGTAGGACAAAGGCTGGAGGCAGAAACGTAAATGATATGTCAGAAGAATAGTAAGGAAGTCACTGTGGCTGGAGTGGCTTAAAGGAGGGAAATAGTAGTATGTGAGTGGTTTAGTATTGCAGACCATGTATGGCCACTCTTAGGACCAGCTTTACGTTGTCGTTGTTGTCAGAATGAGATGGGAAGGGATGGGAATTTCCACTCTTTGGGTATGTAAATTTTATTTTAGCATCAAAATTCACCTGAATGTTAATCTTTTGGAACAGGAGTTCAAAAAAATGAACTTCCACTTTCTTCCTGAGTCAGAAATAAGGATTTTATCATTTTTTTGGTCACAATACTCTCCATATTGTCACACTGCTAGGAGTATGAATATTTGATATAGGGCACTGGAATTAAAACAGCATAGATAAAGTCTCAACTGGACCCAGAAGGCCAAGATTTATTTTTCATACTGATGATCATCCTGAAAATCCCAAGACAGGCTCCTCAGTGAGGTGTCCTGATCACAAGAGCAGAGTAAAGCAGAAAGTGGAATCCAGTGTCCATGAGTCCAGACTCTCTTCTCGGAGTCAGAGTTAGAGCTCAACATATGGTGTCTGAGTGTTCAGGAAAGTCTGGAGACCAGGGGGAGGGAGCACTTTCTTGTCTGCAGTAGCCCACAACAGGAAAATCAGCACTTCCTGCCCACCGGGCCCCCCAAGTCTGAATTTTAGAACAAGGCATTGTCAGGGGTTACCTGTGTCCTGACACAGCTACAAGGTCAATATGGAGGAGTGGGGTTGTGCCTCAAAAGGAGTCAACACCTCCCCTTCAGTTGAAAAGATAGGCATTCTGTGGCACTTGCAGGTGGTTTCTAGTATCTTTTTTACTCATAATTGCAAATAAAGGGGTTTGGATTTAAATACATAATGGAATGTCTCCTGTCCTTTCAGACAGAAGGACAGGTGTTTGTGGCTTGAGGATTTTGGCCAGTGCTACATTACTCAATAGGATATCCTGAGGGGGACACGATTTTTTTTTAAAGAATTTGATAATTGCTTTTTAAAATGTATAAACCCATCCTAGAGTCTTACTCTACTTTCTTACGTTTATTTTACTACATAGAAGTTCTTCTATTTTGGATTATATATGGAAGCACACTTTACATTTTTAAGGTTGAGTTCTCTAAAGAATGTATTTCCTGCCTGGCTAGAGCTGACTTGTGTTTCTTTCTCAAGCTGTAAAGATTTTCTTTGTGGACAACCTGGTAATATTAATATGTTATGCTTAGCAACAAGATGTTTTGTGATCCTACTGATGAAAATGTGGGGTTATGGCAATTTGTGGAATAAGACCAAGCTAATGCAGCATGAAGGAAATAGTTAAACAGCTTCTCCTTAGAATACAAATGAGTCAGAAAGGATCTGGTCAACACTAGTTGATGGCTAATAATGAAGTCATTTGCACATCATTAGTACGCTTATCATTTATTAAATGTCAAACACTGCATTGAGAAGATAATTTCAAACTCCCAAGAATTTTCGTCATTAAATATCTTTTCATGGAATCAAATACCTCCTCAACTGTAAGATTTTTTAGGTCAAATTAAAGCAAAACAAAACAAATCTTCCAATTAATCTATAAACACACTGAATGCTAACCAGCACTCTGACTTTAGACTTGTTAGAATATTAAAATATGTGTGCCTTAGAATCATCTAATTAAAATAGTTAAATAACTCATCCAACCGAAGGTATCATAGACCTACTATGTGTTGGGTACTATGAGAGGCACCCTAGTCCTAACAGACCTGATACAATACAATCTCTGTCCCCAGGCTGTCAACAGTTTTGCAAAGTAGAGAGAAAATTAAGTAGGTGATAATAATAAAGTTTAAACAGTGCTTTAATATGGGAAATCTGAATTGATGTTTGAACTGGGACCCAAATGATCAATAGACACTAGCCAGCTAGTATGTATCGGGTATCAGGAAGGGTGTTCTAGCTAAAAGGAGTAGGCCAGAAGAAAAGGATGAAAAAGGATGGGGCTGAAAAAAAAAATTGAGTATGACTGGAACATAACGTTTGGTTCATAAAATTTAAGTGTCAAAAAATACGATTAAAGAAAGTAACAAGTTCCTGAAGGGTTGATAAGCCAAGAGTGATAGAAAACTGCCCTGAAATCTATAATAGCTATCATTCAGTACAGTCAGGGTCCTGGTCATGCTGAGTGCATCTTCTCCCTGTTTCCTTTGAAGTGAAGTGGAATTAAATGTTTATTGTAAAGAAAATGTTTACCTGGAGGATCAACCTGTAATTAACAGAACTTTTTGACTTGAGACATACAGGTGTGCACATAGAGTACATCTTGACACCTGTGGAGAAGCTTCCACTTTGCATCTAGAAAGCTGGAGGCAGGATGTTGTCTGAAAATTATTCTTTCATCAGAATATTCCAACAGACAGGATTTAAAAGTTTACAATCACACAGCAGAAAACTAAGTAGTCGTGAAAATGAATCAGAGTAGTATATGCGTCAACATCAGTACAGGCCATACATATACCAAGGGAAAACTCCAGTGGTAAAATGATACATAAAGTATGATTTTACTTTTATTAAGTCTAAAACACACATAATATACTACATATGATTTAAACTTGTGGTAAAATTATCATGAAAAATCGAGGGTTCTGTATTCTACTTGGTTATGAATATATGTTAAGGATTGTATAATTTATTTGTTTTAAGAAAACAGGTTTAGTTTTACAATATTGTAATATTCTAATAGTACCATCAGTGTATAGTATATTACAAATCCTCACCATGTATTTCCTATCAATTATCACATCTTAGAGTCAGACCTGAGGGTATTTTTTCTCTCTCCAGTTAACAGATCATTTGAAAATTAGAGACTTAAGAGCAAATAAGTGATAGAGTCAGGGCTAAACCAGACCTTTTTGTAGCCCTGAGCTCCTTCTTCCATAGACACAACGTGATTATTGACTGTGGAAATTCCCCCACAAACTATTAAAGACGGACGGTCTTGAACCACGTTGTCCAAGTCAATAGTCATTAGCCTTCTGTTACTATTGAACATTTTAAAAGCTACAAATTCAATATTTGGGGAGGTGTCAATCTATGATACATCCAGGATTTTTTTCCCAAACATGGCCTGATTGTGATAAAACAAGCTTACTGATTTTTTTTTTTTTTTCCTAAACATGGCCCCAATTTTGATAAAACAAGTTTCCTTGGTTGAGGGTTTTACCTTCTTGGGAGCTGGGCTATTGAAATGATGAAGTTTTGGATCTGCTCCTCCGCTTTTTCTCTTTCCCTCCTCTGAGGAAGAATGTATCTGTGTGAACTCCCAGGGAGTCCCTTTCTCTATTTTTTTCAATTGCCTATTAATTAGCAGTAGCTATTTATTATATTTTTCCAGAGCGTCAGTCATGGTGCTTAACAATAATCCTTCAGTTCTATTGTCCTTAAAATTGCTATTTCCCCTCTACTGGTTATATGACACCAGTATACTATCTGAATGTTTTTAAAATTTGACTTATTATTAGCAGAGCCTTCAGAAAGATTTCTGCATATATGCACATGGTAAATACCAAACAGTTGAGGTTGCATCTCCCCTGTTATTGTTCGATATCTGAAAGACAAATGATCTATTTGAACACAATGACCTTCCACCCAATCATGGAGATCAACTAACATAGAATCCGCAGCAGAACAACTCCAGTGTAGTGATCTTTCCTGGAAAACATCTGCTGCTAGCTGAGTGTGTTTACACTTTGGCAGCATTGGCAGATGTGCTCATAGACAGCCCATCTGTGAGGTGTTGGGAGGCTAGAGGTAAGGAAGCTGTTCTGGACAGACCGCCCGGAGAGAGCTATTAATGCCTTGAAGCTAATTTGTTTGCATTGCCCAGAATGAGCAATAAAGTTATGTTTGGGACTGGTCTTAAACATGCAGCCATGGTCTGATTAGTATTTTAGAAAAAGAAAGGATGATTGTTAATGTAAAAATTAATATAGGGTGTTTAGAGAAGAAATAAATATATCAGCTTAAAATTATTTTTTCATATTTGAAAGTATTACTAAGATAATATTTTGGTTTATGGGGAAAACAATCTACTGAGTAAATTATCAGCCTTTCTACCTGAAGCCTTGCATGTTCTTTTCTCTGCATTGCTTGTTGTATTCTGAAGTATTATTCAAAGTATGTTGTGTAGAACATAAGTTCACATTTAACGGAAATTACATACAAAATTACCTATGTCTTCTTAAATAGAATTTTTTTCTTTATTGTATCTCAGATCTTTTAATATGTTGTATATTTTCTGAATCTCCAAAGGAGAGATATATAGAATGCTTACTCAATGAGCATATTTTTTGTGGAACGTGTCCTGGATTAGTATTCTCTTGTGTTTATGTGAGAAATTCTACTTTGGTGATTGAGTCAGAAATCAGCAATCTGGAAAGAAAAAAATTTAAAAAAGAGAGATAGAGAGAGGGAGGTTTATATTGGCATTTAATTATTTCACATAATTTGTTTTTGAGTTTCTGGAAATTAAGCAACTCAGTGACTGAGATATGTCTCTTAAGAATGTATCAAACATTAATTTTATTCTTATATCCAATATTTGTTTTTTATTTTGTGGGCTTGTGCATGATGAAAACTCATTTAAGGGGAAATCATTAAGCTGCCCCCATAATTTGGAGATTAGGTTATTACGACCCTCATAAAGAGAAGGAAATTAGTAAAATATATTTTTAAAATACATAAAATGCATGAACTCTGTCATCTGCATACCTTCAACCTCAAGGTATTTAAACAGTTGCTAAATAAAACACCCAAATTCAATCAAATGGTTGTATAGGAATATTATAATTAGAGTTTTAATTTTCTTTTTTTAGATTGATTTTTAAAATCAATTAATTAATTAATTACTTAATTAATTTGACAGAGAAAGAGAGAGCACAAGCAGGGAGCAGCAGAGGGAGAAGCAGACCCTGATGAGCAGGGAGCCCAATGTGGAGCTCCATCCCAGGACCGCGGGATCATGACCTGACCTGAAGGCAGATGGTTAACCAAGTGAGCCACCCAAGCACCTCTCAGTTAGAGTTTTAAAGAACTGTAATGTAATAGATTTTGTGATACATAAAGTTAGACTCTAATATAGGAGTCATAGAGTTTGCATTAAAAAATAATGTAGAAAGAGTTTGGAGCAAGAATTGGCAGCGTTCATGCAGCACGACTAGGAAAGAGCCACTGACCTGGAGGGCACAGATCTTCTTGTCATTGAAGAAGATTGCTCTATTTGAAGACAAGGATAGCTTATTGGACAGTCTGAAAGTCTGAATTATATACCCCTCCTATATACTTACTTATATTTTTAATATGTGCGATTTTTTCTGTTTTCAGTTTTTATTTAAATTATAGCGAGTTAAAATTTGGTGTAATATTGGTTTCAGGAATAGATTTTAGTGATCCATCACTTACATATACTCTCCAGTGCTCATGACAAGTGCCCTTCTTCATACCCATCACCTATGTAGCTCATCCCCCCCTACCTCCCTCCAGCAACCCTCAGTTTGTTCTCTACCGCTGAGTCTCTTATGGTTTGTTTCCCTCTCTCCTTTCCCCCCTTCCCATATGTTCATCTGTTTTGTTTCTTAAACTCCACATAAGAGTGAAATCATATGGTATTTGTTTTCCTCTGAATGACTTGTTTCACTTAGCATTGTGCTCATTAAATAATAATTTGTTTGCAAACTTAGTTTCCTAGAGAACTTCTTGCCATTTAAAAAGAGGTGGCATCAAAATGTGATGGGTGAGAAGGTAGACGCTGAAGTCAGACCAGTTCGATTCAAATCCTGGTTCTTTCACTTCTGAGCTATGTGACCCTCAGCAAGTCACATAACCTCTCAAGTTCATCTGTAAAACTGAGATAGTACCATTTCCATTTCATAGGTTTATGCTGAGCTCTGGTTTTATTCCAAGAATCAACAGGGATTACTCATTGTATATGGATCCTTGGAAATGAAAGGTAATTAGTAGGGATACCTGGGTGGCTCAGCAGTTGAGCCTCTGCCTTTGGCTCAGATCGTGATCCTGCTGTCCTGGGATCGAGTCTCACATCGGGATCCCCTAGGGAGCCTGCTTCTCCCTCTGCCTGTGTCTCTGCCTCTCTCTCTGTGTCTCTCATGAATAAATAAATAAAATCTTTTAAAAAAAAGGTAATTATGTAAATACAAATAAGATCTATATTCATTAAACATTATTAATGGTTCACTCTTGGGTGTCTAGCAAATACTTTAAAATTGCAGAATGCTAAAAGCGACCTCATGAAAACAGACTTACTAGTTTCTAGAGAAAATAGTGCAGAGTCTGAAAACGTAGATTTGGCAGAGAAAGCCATAGAAAAAGATTTAAATGTGCGGGTTTTCAGAATCATCTCCTGGAACGTGAACCGCCAACAGTAGTAAGGGCTATAACAGCAGTTGAAATCCTAAGTCAAGGGCGGCCACAAGAATGCACCGCGTGTAAGGAGCCCTTGGCCTCTCCAGCCTCCACACTTGATTGACCCACTGACAGCTGAACGTGGGAATATAAATTGGATACAAATGTAAATGGTGTGGCACTCCACTCCCTCAACCACAAACAATGTACCACACCAAAAATTGTTAAGGATTTCCCGATGTTCACGGCGCTTTGGATATTATTCATGTTCCTGTACATATGTTTTGACAATAAGTGGTTTGTCAAATTGCCATTGACGGGGCTGAGGGGGCAGGGAAGACCAAAGCACTCACTAGAGCCTCTTAAAAACTGTCGTCTTATAGTGATAGACAAAGTGGAACCGAGGGCTTGGATATAAGAGATCAGAGAAAACTTGGAAAAAAAAAAGGGAGATTTAATTTATTTTACAATTTTACAAATGATAAAACAATAACACCCAGTTGCTGTACATAAACAATAGGAAACAGTGTTGAACAGAATGAACTTGACGGAATAAATCTCCTCTTTCAGTTCCACAAATGATATAAGAAATACTCAGTAGCAATTATCCTGTGCAGCAGTGCTATCTCTGTAAACTCTTTTTTTTCTTTTTCCTGCTATATACATTGGAAACACTTGTGCTTTTGCCTACACAAAGAAACAGTATTTATTAAAAGGTGCTACTTAAGTGGGAGACACAGGGCCTGGGAGCCACAATCTGAAAACTGTCATTCAAATACATTTCCAGCTTGAAAACTTTTTTTAATTTTTAATTTTTAATTTTTCTTTCTTTTTTTTTTCTTTTTTTTTCTTTTTTTCTTTTTTTTTTCCTTTTTTTAAAATTTTTTTTTAAGATTTGGCCATACTAGACCCTTATTGATACTCTTTTAGGTATGAACAATAGAATTCAGTTATAAAGTAGATCCCTCTTAAAGCAGGTTAGTAACTGAAGTCTCAAAAGAACTTCTTTATTCTAAAGTGTTCTTATCTCCAGAACGCTTAACAGTACAGCCTCTGAAGATGTTAGCATGACACAAATCTAGTGTGTGTATATTACAGACTCTGTGTGTGTAACACAGACACACATATATAACATTGTATATATGCATCACACGTGTCTATTTGTACTATATAGATATATCTATAGCACATATATAATAAAATTTCTATTTCTAGGTGGGCTTTATTTGGATTTTCTTTAATCAAATATGAACAATAATCCTCTCTCACTCAGTTTTTAAAACATTGGTATATTGATAAGGTCTAATGGGGAAACTTTCAGACTTGTAGAGGTAACAACTAACTATACATAACTCTCCCTATACTTCTTCCACAATTATAGATACTCCCAACAATAAGCACATGAAAACAACTCTTATGAACCAAATACCACATCGTGAGCATTATGACTAACTGGCTCAATTAGAAATAAATTACTTTGTTCACCCTTTTCCTGCGTAGAAGCTTAATAACTAGTTGGTATGTACACTACCCATAGCATTATTTAAATAAATTGCTTATGTAAGCATATATGTAGAAATTCCCATTAGCAATTGATATACATTTCATATGATATACAATACATAAAGACATTTGAATGCCCAGCACCTTCTTTCAGACAGAAAAACTTCCACAGTAATTTCATCAGTCCTGTGGGCTGAATCACTTGATTTGCCCAGAAAATCTGTTACTGATTCTTTTTTTTTTAATTCCAGCAACTTAATATTAAATATAGAACAGGCCGGGTAATAATGATGAAAATGTTTCCATGGCCTATTCATGTCAACAGCACAGTAACAACCACGTTCTCTAAAGGACAAGAATATTTCACAATCAGCTGCCTGAGCATTGCCAGGTACGGGGGTAAATCGTGAAAAAGAAACAAAAAAATTAAAGCTGTGAACATATGATAGTCTCAAAAGAAAAAAAAAAGATGTTTCAAGTATGTATTTATAATTTGATTTTATCATGATCCCTCTTGGCCCCTTCTGGGTTAAATGGAATTTTTCTTCTTATCCTTGCTATTTAGCCTTCAGGGATCTCCTTGCCTCATCCCTGTAAGAAGGCCACAGTAGCTTGTGAAGGTGGGGGGGGGGGGGTGTGGATGGAAAGGTATACAATAGGGAGTGAAATGGTCTTGTACAATTTGTTATCTTTGAATGCGAAATGCCTTTAATTGAATTCATTCTTGAGTATTGAAAGTTCCCTGAGATGAACAAAAGTAGTCTCAGTCGATACTGAAGCCCTTTTTATATGCTGAACATTTTCAGAACTGGGCAATTTATTTAGAGAACACAAAGTATAGGGTTAACAAAGCAATGCGAAGCTAAAAAGGCACTACTCAATGCATCTATGAGATAAACATTAATGCACAAAACAGTGAGTGGCTGGGATGCTTTTGCTGTGGCCTTGAAATTATTTAAACACATTTGTTGATGATGCAGTAAAAATGGCAAGGTTCCTTGCTGCTACTTTTAAAGACATACTTTGAATGAGTTCTGAGATGGATTTTACCTATCAGAATTTACATGTGACTTCAGATTTCTTATTGAATTCAGATTAAAGGCTGCTCAAACAACTTACCCACAAATAGTAAATATAGTAAAAATTAAGATTCTATAAATCACCTACTTTGGATTTAAGTAAATCAGACTTTTCAAATTTACATTCAGAATATGTGCCTAATTATTTTAAGATTTCCAATAGATCAGAGGTTAATGATAAAAGTGCATCATGTTCTGTCCATTTTTAGCTATGCATCTCCATTATGCATTCTTTTCGTTTTCTTAGAGACACATGAATTCTAAAAAATAGTATTCGGAAACCTAAGGTTCTCTTATATTTTAAAAAATAATACTACATATTATTAATATATTAAGAACTGTCCTACTGTGAACATCCTTTTCTATGTTAACATAGATATATATAATCTCCATGCTATTTATTATTTTTTTCAGACTGTCTTCCCTAAGAAACAAAACATACATATTCCCCACGCTATTTTTTTCCTTTCCTCAGACTGCCTCCCCTAAGAAACAAGAAGTCATCTAAGTGTTTCAGACCAAGAATAGAAGTGGGAACACAGTACTTCTGCTTTCTAAACAATTTACCATTAGGATTATCTACCAGTGTAGCTTAAGTTAACAGAAAACTGGCCTATTGGTCAAGTCTATCACATGTTAAAACTTTTTGAATCATTTTCTTAATAATTTCATGTGCTTCTTTGAAAACACATTAATGTGATAATGTGAATAAATTTAACCACAGAAAAAAATACTGGTTAATTTAATTCACTGGAAGTGCAAAATACTGACACACAGTTTCATTATTAAACCTCTTAAAATTAATCATCTATTATGGAAGCAACGTTTGATTGATCATGTTATTTCTGCACTAAGAAAATTTAACAATGACATAAAGAGAATGCCAATCTTTCCATTTGAATAATAGGGGGAGTATCAAAGAACTGGAAGTCTCATTTCAGCCCTATCAGTCTAACATTTATCTAAAGGGCAAAATGCTTCCACAAAATTATTATGAAATGTAAAAGCTATGGAAGTCTTCCTCCAAATAAAAATAAGGTTTGAGTTTGAAAAATTTAATATCTCTAAAGACAACTTCCATACTAGTAGCATAATATATTAATATATTATTTTCATGAAAGGAGAATGGTTCGTTGTGTAGAAACATCAGTACAATCTTTGGTACCAAAAGGACTTTCTTTTTTCCTGCTAATGTTACCATCTCAGATGACATAGAACTCTTTGCTTTAGAATGGCTCAAAATTACTGAGTGGTACAGTTTAGCTGGTACCTTCTACACCACTGGAAAAAAATCTGGAGGTTTGGAGTTGTGCAAAATAAAACTCTTTCACAAAGTCATCATGTGACTGCTTTTTAAAAATACAAGAACTTTAAAAAATGATTCCTTGAAGGTTATCTCATTCATATTTATCTCAGAAAGGATTTCTAAGCACCCAATACCCAAACCGAAAGAGATTCCAGAAGACAAAAACAAAAACAAAAAACAAAACACAAAATTCATGATCAGACTCAGAGTCCTGACTGAAGGCATTTACTTGAGTTGTTTCATCTTATGGATTTCACTGCTCAAACTATTTCCATCTCGATTTCTGCTGACAAGGATGGTTTAATCCCCAGGGCTGAGTTGTGTTCCTGGGTTACTCTCCTAATGTGCTTGGTGTTGCCGTGGCAGCCCAACAGTGATGAACATATTTGCCTCATTAACTAATGACAAGTGTATGGTTGGATCTTGTAAACACTACTGATTATACATTCAAACTGTATTCTTAGTGGAAGTGGCACTTACTAGGACCCTTGAAGTCAAAATATGTGTTTTTTAGAGCACTTTGCAGGTATTTCATCAGCTGGTAGCGGATTTCTCATAAATATCCTTTATCACCTTGCAGATACTTGGTGGATGCTGAAACTCAGTCTTGTTTTGGATCCTATTTTCAAATCTTAGGAAGCATCTTCAGAAAAGAAGTGCGTATTCAGTTTGTATGTTTTCAAATGTGCTTTATTGCTTTACACACTTTCCTGTTGTTAGTTTCAGAGCTCCTCTATTGTGTAGCACATTCAATGTTTTGAATTCTAATGGCATTCTGTGAGGACTGGCATTGGAAAAGTACCTATATTTTAAGTCATCGTAGTAATGATATTTGACAGCTTTTCCATTCAGATCCTTAGGGAATGGCCAGAATCCATACAGGTGAATTTCATCACAGAATCTTGTGGCAAGTGTATACATGAGGAGACCTGTGCTGGGTCTCTTGATGGGAACTTTGTTTGTCAGCCAGTAACTGGAAAAGAAAAAAACATAGAGAAGAGAAGAATTTAGAGAAACATACAACACACCCTACCAAAAGGTATATACTAATGTGGAATCAAAGTAAATTAAAATTGTAATTTGTGTATACTTGATATGGAATCAAAGTAAATTAAATTGGAAAAATATCCTTATGAATAACATTCAGAAGATTGCTGAAGAAACTAATATATTTCTCAAGCACTTAGATAATTTAACATATTTGTTTTATTTTTCCTTATCCTTTATTGTCTTCCTTATTTTTGAGGTCATATGTAAATAGTGAGGGGACCTAGAAAGTGGTATTACCATGGAATCATGGTAGATGATTCCACATCTGATCATGGCAGATATTACCATGGAATCTCATATTCAAAATGAATTAGTGAACATTTATAAGAATATACAGAATAGAATTTTCTCAGAAAGTGTTAAATATGACTGCAAAAGACACAGTAATGGGGCAGAGATTAAGTAATTCTCCTAGAAAGAGAGAATTTTAAACCTTGCCCGTAGGTTTTTCAAAATCTCTGGTATTTCAATTAAAAATCCAAATACCCTGCTTGCCTTAATCTGACTTATTTAATTTCAATTGTCCAAATCCCATTTTACAAAAGCTAATTAAAAATATTGCCTCAACCCACAGGAAAACAACATAAAACAACATATAAACATAAAAAATTCACTACTTATTCAGTTTAATATTTTGTTAAATAGGTAGAATAAATTTAATGCTGGTAAGTATTTTATACTATTCATTTTCAAAGGCAATAAAATACTCCAGAATATTCAGATCAATCATTGTTGCCAAACTGTTCACCTGAAAAGCATGCAAACTCACAAGTTATTCATCACCACTGGCAAGGAAGGGGGTTTCCAGTACTTCTTGTCATACTCATTATCTTATGTGGAAACTGCTAAAAGAGGAAGAGTGTAGATTTTCTTTAATGTTCAAAGTTGTCCAATTACTAACAGAATAAAGTTAATATTTTTTTTAATTTTTGTTTTTACTCTTGGTTTCATATTTGGGAAAATATTTACCCTGTCCACCATCTAAATGTAAGGTAGAAGATTCTACTAGATTCTGATCACTGCTGTATTTACATATTTGCCTGTGATTTTTACACAATATTCTTCCCTTTGTCTTTTTAAAAATAATTTATGAGCTTTCTAGGGGACATCAAATACACCTAGGCTACTGTTGATCAAGAAATACTGGACTTTGAAGCCTTCCTACAAATATCCAAAACTTATCATTCCTCTTTTTTTTTTCCTTCTTTTTTTTTCCCTCCTTTGAACTGGGATTGATCTTTCATTTTTTTTATTCTTCTAGTTGGATTGAAGGCCACGCGCTGTTTTGAGCAATATGAAATGCACTATACATCTTTTGTTATCAAAAATGTTTTAAGAAAGCCTATTTTCAGTAAAGAGGATTCTTAAGGAGTTTTCAGAAATTATTATTTAAGAATTTCTCACAACACAAAGGTAGCTAATGAACAAAACCCATAGTACATGCATTGTTAACATCATGAAGAAACCATAGATACTGATTCTGTGCAAGGAGTTTACACTACAATTTGAAGGGTTTGAAGAGACCATGATACAGCTGAAAGCTCTCTCTGCTTTGAGAAAGCAGATGTTCTAACAAAAAATGATTATTATTGGAAAATTTTGTGAATGTGATCTGTGTGTGATTACAAATGTCAGTTGATGAATTTGGTTAGTTTTTAAAAATGCATATATTTATAAATTTTTAAAGTGGCCGAGGCAAGTTCAAACTCAGTCAAAAAAATAATTATTTCTATCGGGGAATGTCAATGACTGGGAATAGTCTGGCAATACGAAGGTCTTAGTGAATTACTTTATTTCTGAAGTGAGAAAAAAATACCTATCAGGAAATAATATAGCACTTTATTATTTGTAGGGGACTCCAAAGTCACATTATGTGTGAGTTCAAGAACACCTTATAAATAAACACTTTCCATTTTCTGGAGAGATTTCCTGGGTAGCAATTCAACTGTGATCAATCATAGACAAAAATACCAAAGTAACTTTTATATGTAATACAAACAAGCAGTTATAATAGTAGAAAAATGCCAAAGGCAAAATTATTGACCTTAATATCTTAAAATAGTGTCAGAGATATACAGTCACTCAACATTTTTTGACCCAGGGCACCATATGCGATGTCACATGCAGAAAATCAGCGAGGTTGTCTTCTTACCCTCAAGTACCTAACATCTAAAAAGCAGAATAGGCAAAGGAGTGTAACTGGAGACATTAGCACATCCAGAAGAAAACAACAGAAAAATGTAAGTCTTGGGACAGTGTTCAAGTATGTGATGTGACTTCAGTGAGGATTTTATGGAGGAAAGAAATTTGTGAATTTTGGAATAGGGAAGATATACCTAGGATGTAAATTAATCGATATTAATAAAAATCATGTTTTGAAAACTAAACTCAGATCACAGAGCATCCTATTTGAAAATAACGGATAGAGAGGCTTTAGAAACTTATTTTAATCTGTGCAGTTCAAACACTGTTGTCAATAAATGTTGCTTTAAATCCGAAAGTGTTCCGATATTTGGCTTGTAACAATTTAAATAATTCAAAGAAAAATTAGCTACCCATTTTTAGGAATTTTTGGAGAAAAGAAACAAAATAAATGCCATTTATCAAACAGATCTGAATGAATGGTATCAACACGCAACAGATAAATTGAAACAGAACCTTAAGGCAGGTTGAGAACTAAGGCTACAGCTAATAATATTCCATGAAATTAAAAAGACACAGGAACTAACTAACGAAGTAAATAAATAAAAGAAATTTAAAAAAGACACAGGAACTGAGACAAATATAGTTAGTAAGAATTACCTATGTGCTTATTATAAATCTAATGTCCGGCTTGAAATTATATAGGTCAACATAAATTACTGAAATTCAGTATCTGCCCAGGAATATGTTCCATATGTGATAAGGACAAAAATGGATATTCTTCTTAAATTCTATTAGCACAGTTAGATAATATCTGCCAACTTTACAAGCCAAAATCCAAGGAACGGTTTTAAAATCCATATCTGGAATGTACAAGCTGACATTTAAAAACCACCAATTTCTTGTGAAGAGTTAATCAAAAACAGAATGTTAGCTTAAGTTTTTAATCCTAATTAGGAAAAAAAGTGAATTAAAAATAATACATATATAAAATAATGAACGAGTTATATTCTAGTTCAGTAGAAGCTGTTCTAATTTTTATCTCAAATTCATTTCTGGTGGTAGTTTAAAATTGGCAATGTTTTCAATTCAGCAAATAATCTAGTTTCCATGTATTTATTTCTTTTTATAGAAATTGATTTTTTTTAATCATAAAATCAATGCAGGCTCCCTGCAGAAAATTTGAAGAAAAAGAAATGAATGAGGAAGAAAACTATTACTTATAATCCAACTACATAGAGATAACCACTGTTACCACGTGCTGCATCCTCTTGTTTCCCTGGCTGTTTTGAATGTTAATATATATTCTAATCATTCATACATAGAATGTTTTTCACTAGCTAGGCTAAGTTTTATTTCAGATGTCATTAATTCCCTCCCTCCCTTTCTTTCTGCTTCGGTGTTGTAATACTCTATCTTGTTGTATGAAACAAACTCACCCTGGATTTTATGTGTAAATCGAACATTTCCAACTTTTTATAGATGCAATAGCCTCCATAGGTCTCACTACTTCCCAGCCTGGAAACTCTGCTCTTGCTAAGCAAGGTGTCTTGCCTTCTCTTCCTCCAACATATCCCTCCCGTTTGTTATTTCAAACCAACTCAACACCTGCAATGTTTGCCCACCAAATCAGCATCACAAAAGGTGAGTTTGAATCTGTGATAGAATGCCCCAGTCCTTGGGAAAGCTACTTCACTTTCTTGGACCTCAGCCAATAAAATTTACCCTATAAGGTTGTTATGATCATGTAAAAGAGATAGTAAGTGTGAAGGTCATAACATTAGCTTGGCACATAGTAACACTAATTGAATTTTAACACATCCCAACAACAACCCATTTCTCAGGGCCACTCACGCATCCCACTTCTCTCTCGGTGCCTTGTATAAAGATACTGCCTGGAGAATTGTGGTCTTGGCATTTAACCTCAATGCCCAGGTTTCCTTGGTGGAGAAACAAAAACATCTGATTGTATGGCTTTGGGACTTCTTCTATCTATAAGATTCCATGGCTGTTTCAAATCTTCTCTCTCCATGAAACTGCCCACTGCCTTCAACTGTATGAAAACACTCTCGGTCCTTCTCTGCTACCCTGCCTCCCATTCAGTTCTGTTTAACTCTTTTCAGGTTTTAATATACTGAAAAGCAAAGAAAGTACTCAGTAAAGTAGTTTTGATATGGAAGCCCATAATGGGTTAGATTTCATCTCATAATAAAATTAGGTAATGATCACCTGATGAGGCAAAATATATTATTTCAAACAACCAACATGTTCCAAATAAAAGAAAAAAGACTTATCTTCAACAACATTCAGCCTTTGATATACTTATGACAGTTCACACTCAACGTTTTGGCAAACAAGTAGCATTAATTTGCATTTATATTTAAATAAAGAAGTCTAAAAGTTTAGAAGTAATAAGTATTTTTTTTTTCCTTTTAAGATACTATTCTTCCAGAAATCAAACATGAAAAATTTTAGAAGAATATAAAATAGAATATAAAATATTCTAGAACATAAAATATGGAATTCCACTGTGTCAAGTCTTAGTATTTTATGCCACATTTCCACTGATGAACCCAGCAATTCTTTTATCTGGAGTGTGATATGAAGTACATAGCATAAGGTGCCTGCTTCTCTTCTCCTCTTTATCTTCCCACAACCAAGCTTTGTGCTTGTTCTGCAGGAAAATCCTGTTAAGGTTAAGTAATACAGCTTCTGGCTCAGACATGTCTACACACATTTGAGATATTATAAACGAATTAGTTTTCCATAATTCATCTTTGCAGAAGATGGGTTCATCTCCCCAATTCTACATCCCATGCCTCAAAACTAATTTTTAATAATACCTGAATATTATACAGCAGTGTTCAGATATTCTGTTCTCCATATCTGTTAATACATTGGTTCATTCTTAGAAAAAGTACATGTGCATAGGCTACATAATATAAAACATAAAGCAGCCATTCTGGGCATCTTGAAATGGAGTATCTCTGCTGTTTTGTTTTCAACTGTTCAAACCTTGCACTTTATTCCCAGTCTGCAGTATGCTCCATCACATGAATTTGCTTTCTAAAGTGAGGAAAAATTTAATTTTGTTTTAAAACTGTTTTGGTAAAGTTTGTACTACCTCTTATTAAGATTATGAAATAGCTTGTCTTTCTATAAAAGTAGGGTTGGTGATAATTTCTTAAAACAAAACAAAACAAAAACAAGAACTTCCCACCCTTTCCTCAGAATAATTCAACCCATTATGAATTAATCCTTATAGCATCCCATTAAAGCAAAAAGTGATGGGTCTTATATTTACCTCTCACGTGAGGAAACGAAGGGATAGAGAGGCATACTTGATGGTCTTTGGCAAGTTAGGAGTAAACTCAGGAGTAAAAACATAGGCACTGTCATACAAGGTGGCAATGGTAATACTGACTTACTGTGTGTGTATAAAGGACCAGAGACTGTGCTAAGAGCTCTACTTATGTTGTTTTGCTAATTTAATCCTCATCACAAACCCATGAATGGATGCTATTCCATAGATGGGGACATCGAGGCTTGGGCAGGTTAAATAACCAGTTTAAGGTCGTAGAGATTGTAGGTGACAGCCAGGTTTTAAGCCCTGGCTATGATGATTTCAAATGTAACTAAAAAGGAATGGGCTTGTTTAGCTTCTCAAGAGAATTCAGCTTGAAATAGTAATTTCCTGGGGAAATTTTCGACATAGGGTTCATATAGGAAAAAAAACAACAACAACATAGTTCTATGTGGTGTTGTGGCAATTAACAGTCTGGTGTCATTTGTGGTGTGTTTTACACATGCAGCTTTTTTGGCTTTTTTTGTTTCTTTCAAGGGTAAATGAGAGATGACCAGTACATAGGACCCACTTTTCCCATGAACACTCTCAAAAGTATCCCAAGTCAGATGATTTTGTAGTTTCAATATATAACTTACTTAACCACATTGCAAATGTCAAAGGCAGTGACATTGTATCAAAGGGTAGGGATTTCCATGCAGATATGAATAAGCTTCTTAAAGTATTTGGAAGTGTTATTAAAATGAAAGCAGGAATTTATAACCACAAGGGGTCAATTTGCCAATATTTTTTCTAGGTGTCCTTTGCACGCAGAGCTCTATATGTTTCTACTGACCTTCAAAAGCCTGATTCATCAGAGGCTTAGAGCTCTCGTGGCATGGGGAAGGGAGTAGGAATACTAATGTAGGCCCCAAAATCTCTATATTCTATTTGGTACTTATTTGTTAGGTCTACTACAGGAATCAGGCTCTGACTTTAACTCTGAATTTCAGCCTTCTTTTTATCTGGCCAGATACACAGCCTGGTTGAAAGTAGATAGTATTACAAAACTCAAGAACTATCTATGATATGTTGGTTTTTGCCGAGTGTCTCGTATTCTTTTAGTGAACATCTAACTCTTGTTACCATGGTATTAGTAATTCTATTTCATACTCACAGTTTTAAAGTATTTTCACATGCTCCTCACAAAATCCCATTATATATATTGTAGTATATATTACCATTTCTACCTCCTAGAAGATCCAGTGAAAAGTTCAAGAAGTAAATAATTTGTCTGAATTTGCTCAGCCAATGTGCCTAGCAAATTGTGCTGTGCCACACTGGTGTGTTGGTAAATGTTTAACAGCAGACACTAACTGGGGGAGAAAGAATTGCTAATTTGCAGCCTTTGCAAATTTCTGTGATGTAAATGCTCCCATCAGGGCGGATTTCAAGCTATTGACCTGACATCAAGGAACACTGAGTGGGGAAGAGAGGTATAAACCACTCCTGTCAGCCAGTACCAGCTAGCTCCAGTTCACCACCGGTTGTAATAGAAAATAGTCTTCCGGGATGTGGCTCACTGGTTGAGCACCTGCCTTTGGCCCAGGGCATGATTTGGAGTCCCAGGATTGAGTCCCAGGTCAGGCTCCCTGCATGGAGCCTGTTTCTCCCTCTATGTCTCTGCCTCTCTCTCTCTCTCTGTGTGTCTCTCATGAATAAATAAATGAAATCTTTAAAAAAGAAAAGAGAGAGAGAGAGAGAGAGAGAGAGAGAGAGAGAGAGGATATAATCTTCCTGACCTGGAGCCTCATAATGTTTGCACAAGAAAATTTAATATAAAGAAACTTGCCAGAGAAGAATTTCCAGGTAATTGTTTATACCTTATTTGTAAGAAGAGAAGATGGGGGCATAATTTGCTTCTTGTAAGATAAAAGAGAGATTTAACATTATTATAAAATGAAAACAGAAAGAGATGAATGAGTCTTCTATTTTTCTCTCTCAAATGTGATATTCAAGCACAGTGTTGGAAACAAAGCAGATACTTAATGAATGCATATTTAACTTCTTCTTGCCAGAGTTTTAATAAAAAGGAACATACTCATGGTTTGGAAATTTCTGAGTGACAGTATTTAAAAGGATACGCACCAGAAAAGCTGGAGTTTGGGCTTTACTTTACTTTAAGCTAAATATATGATCTTGGGCAAACCACCGAAACTTACTCAGCTTTAGTTTGCTCAACAATAAATGAGATTTTTAATATGGTTCCTACTACATCTAAAATTCTTGTTTTTAAAAGATCACAGGTAATCTGAATCCAGATTGAAGAACCTGAGAGTTCCTCCATTTGCAGCTGGAATCTATGTTTTGCTTGTAGTGGTTAACTACTCTTACTTCAATAATGTGCGATCTGACATCAGATGCAGCATATCCAACAATTACTCTTGGATAAAATCACCCCTGCTAAAAAATTTAACGTCATATCCAGTTTCCTATAATTCTTGTATCCAGAGGTCAGAAAATTTTCTCTACTTACAAATTCATAATAAATGAATTTTTTGATTATTTAAAAATTATAAAATTATCCATCATAATTTCAAAGATACAACCAAAGGAAGAGAATAATGTCAAAGAAAGTGGAAACTTGCTGAGATGTGAGAGAAATTAAAAACAGAGGGGATCCTTTAGGCTTTACTTATCATGAAAGAAATCCAAATGGAATTTAAAAGGATCATTCCCAAAGTATATTACATGTTGGTTAGATTTAGGTGAAAGAGAATTTAAAAAAAAAATTACAGATGGATTCTATATTATGCTATTAAAAATGGAGGTGCCTGGCCAGTTCAGTTGGTGGAGCATGCAACTCTTGATCTTGGGGTTTTGAGTTTGAGCCCCACATTGGGTGTAGAGATTACTTAAAAATAAAATCTTAAAAAATTATATTAAAGATAATACTCTTTGGGGAATTCTCAAAGATTATTCTTAAAAACGTAAATTGGTGCATGGGGCTATGGCAAAAAAAAAAAAAAAAAAAAGAAGTAGATGTAAAGCCACAGGTTTTAATGACCTTTTTTTGTTGTTGTTGTAACCCAATTGAACTGTGAAAGACAACTGAAATTTATGACCTGAACTGCCAGAATGAGGAAGTAGTGACGTCCAAAAGGTGAAATACTAAAAACAGAATGGGGATGATCTTTAGACACATGATAAAGGAGTTAAATGAAGTCAATGCTAATGGGCCTTGTGTATGATCCCCCTTATGAGATCAGATTGCTTTTTGAAAGTCAAAAATTATGGAAACCTTGCATTTTTCCTATTAAGATGAAAAGGAAACAATGAAATAAATGGTTTCATAAGATATGGAGTCCTACAAGAAAAGAAAAAATAATTAAAAGCAAGTGGGAGTAGGTAATCCTAAAGCTTAGCAAAACTGGGTTAGATATTGAAAGATGAAAATGATAGTGGTATTTTATCCATGAAATTTTTTTTTCTTTACATAAACATTATTCCAAGAAGGCAGTTAAATATTGTATTTCCACATTCCCAGAGAACATAAAGACAACTGCCCAATAAAAGTCCCTTTTACTATAATAAAATGTAAACAACTCTTCTAATGATCTGATGACCTTATTTTAGCTTGATTTGAACAACTTACAAATGGGTATGCCCAGTTTCCATCAATAAGTCAGGTGACATGAACCTTCCAAATAGGAATTGTGCTAAAATCTATTTCAAAAGGAGTAAAGACCAACAAATGTGATCTATAATCCATTCAATAATGTAAAATGCTTGCTAGCAAAGTATATAAACTAACCATCAGCCAAAGCTCAGACTTCTTCTCAAAGCCCAGTGAAGGAACAGATTCAAGATAGCTATAAGCAAGTTCAGAGCAGTTCTTTAAAGCCTTCCCAGCAAGTATCAAAATAATAGCATTTGGGGAGGTTAATCAAATTTAGGTCATTAGTCTCTATATTTATTCCTGCCATACAGTGTGCAGTATTGAAGGGACTGTCCACTTAGACAACTGCCTTGTCCTTGCCATAAATTTATCACTCAATAAGCAGCTTTCCAGGAGCATATAGTTGATAAAGGGGCATCCAGCTGAAGGCAATGCCACTGATGCCGGCTTTGGGATTTGAATTATATCCCAAAGCTACATGTCACTAGAAATATTACTGTTGTAATACTACCCCTAAGACCCTAGTTTTCCTAATTATAGGGTAAATTTTATATTTTTATCCCTGAAACTTTGAAGGGCTATTAGCTGGTACATAATATTTTCATTAGGTCAAATATTAATAAATACTTGGGTATTTTTCCCCTCCAGATGTCAGTCTATATTTGATGAAACTCCAATCTGATGCAATCAATGGCAATTTTCTTCCTTTTCCTCTCTTTCAGCCTCACTTAATGCCAATTCCTTCAATGTATTTTTAGGTAGGAGCATTTAATTTATAAATCACATTTATAAAATAGTTGCTAAATTTAAGCTCATTAGTGGAATTTTTTTTTTTAAAGTTCTTATTCTTCTGAGGAAATAAAATAATGGAATACAGTCGTAAAGACAACTTACAAGTAATATGCTATTCTTTGCAATAGTAAAGTATTAAAGTGAAAATGGTATTTAAAATCAGGCTGTTGTGTAACAAACTGTACCTTGACTGAGATGTGCCCCTATTATGATGTTTGTCATGATATTCAGTTAAAATACAATGTTGAAAGAATGAAGTTGCACCCATTCATCATACCATATGAGAAAAAGAACTCAAAATGGATCTTAGACGTCAACTTAAGAGTTAAAACTCTAAATCTCTTAGAAGGAAATACAGGAAAAAAGTATTGTGACCTTAGGCAAAGCTTTTACTAGATAGCAACAAAACAAAAATTAAATTGGACTTAATCAAAATTAAAAATTTTTGCGCTCCAAAAGATGCCAGCAAAGAGTGACAAAACTCACAGAATGGAAAAGATATCTGCATCAAAATACCTGATAAGGAACCTGCATCAAAACACATAAAATACTCCTACAACTCAATAATAAAAATATTTTTAAAAGAACCTCTTGATTTTAAAACCGAGCAAAGGCATAGATATTTTCCAAAGAAGATACACACACAATATGCACATGAAAAGATGGTCAACATAATTGGCTATCAGGGAAATGTGAGTCAAATCCAAAATGAGATACTTTTTCATACCAATTCGAATGGTTATAATAAAAAAGACAAATAATACGTGGTGTTGAGGATATTATGGAATTGCACACTCATCCATTGCTGGTAGCTGTGCATGAGAGTAAAGTGGTGTAGACCCTTTGGAAAACAGTCTGCAAGTTCCTCAAAAGATTAAACATGAAGTTACTATCGATGTAGCGATCACTCTCCTAGGTAGAAGATTCTCTCCACCAAATTTAGTTGGGCTCCTGTGGGCTCCCTTTTCAACTAGGCATCTACTTGGGCCTTCTGTGTCCCTCCTTGTTGAGTCTAGTTTTTAGGAAGAATCCTGACAGTTTAAGTTTAGTGAGACTCCCCGCCCCCCCTCCACACACACACTTGATACCTGCTTATCTGTGTCTGTTTCCTGCTCCATAAATTTAAAGTAAACCATCTTACCTTCTGGAATATTGGAGAAATTGAATGCTCTGATACAAATAACAGCTCATTATAAATTATGAATTTTATATACAAATTCAATTTAATATATCATGCTGATGGAATCATATTAGGAAGGTCAGCCATATTACCTGTGTACATGACAGAACATTAACTCAACTAATGAATTGAGTTTAGTTTAGTTCTTGTTTTTGTTTAAAGAACTTGGATTATTGCCTGCATTATACAACTAGGGCCAATCATCTAGTAAAACAAAACAAAGCAAACGAACAAACAAAAAACCCAATAGTTAATTCTTTTGAACTTGATAAATCTTAAAAAGCAGGGAGAAATGATCATAAGGTTTCCATTTAGAATGTGAACTATGCAATTCGACTGAATACAGCAATCATGAAAATCACGTAAGCTTAGAGGCACTGCCTAAGACAACCATTTATTTTACATGATTTGTTTTCTTTTAGTTATACTGATATAATAGAAATTCAGGAATGAGAGTCACAAAACTTTTTTCCTTACTCTTTGAATGAGAATATAAGCTGATAAAGATAATTAGCTTAGACTTCATAACAATAAACTTATCAGGAGGGTGAAACATAACTTTCTTTAAAATGGAAATGTAATTGAAATGGCTTTTTGTTTTTGTTGTTGTTCAAGAGGAACATTTCCATAATAAAGAATCCAAAATCACTTATCTGATGATTGATTCTACTTGGGGAAAAAAAAATTGAAGACAGGCAATCTGTGGGAGTTGGTTTACAAAGCATGTGTACAGTATTCTTGACCATCTGTTTCTCTTTGTGTTAGTACTTCGTGTAATATTGTTTTGAATGCTGACTCAAATTTCATTTATAAACTTCCTCGATACACAAAACATGATAGAATACAGAAAGCAAGAGTTGAAATCGGGGGAATATACAGGTTCAGAAAAGGAGTATACGCTACTGGAGAGCAAATTACATTTAAATTTTGGAATAAAAGTGATTAAGTTTAAAATATTAAGAAAGTTCACACTGAATGTCTAATGGTCTTGCTTAACTAATAAAACACCTCTCAAATGTCCCAGCTGCTATCTTAATATTCATACTTTCAAATAAAAGAGGATAAATGAAATGCAACACCAAAAAGCTGCAAATTTCATTAAAATTCGCGGGCACTCTGTAAGAGCTGTCTGGAGGGTCCTTCATTTTGCACTGGAATGAAAATAAGCCTTTTAGTCTTTGGCTTATCAATTGTGTATAAAAAGCAAACTCAGGAACTCAGGGACTAATCTATAAATCTGAAAAACATTAAATTATAGAATCTAAGAGGAAAAAAGGAGACAACGTAGGCTATCCTGTAGAGTTCCTTAATTAAATAAGAAAATATATCTAATGAGTTCCTTGAAATGGCTGCCTACATGAGAGACCAGATAAGATCCTTAACTAGCTTATTAAAGCCAGAGATTATTCACTGAAGAAGGGGAAACAGGTGGATTTCTGGAGTGGTGTGAAAATAGAAGCATAATAAATATTCTAATTGTTTTGATTGCATTTAAGTCACACTATTTATTTTGAAGTAACAACTATACTTAAAGAAGGGCATAAGATTTCTGATTTTCAAAATGGTGCAAGGTTTAAAAAGGCTTTGAGAATGGTCTACGAAATCTACCTAAAAATATTTTGTAATATTAACATTAAACTTTCCAAGTCAGTAATGGTGAAATGTAGTAATAAGCACAGAAATACGAAGTGTACTGATGGCTGTCTTCAATAGTTCACATTTTGGGTATCACATTCTGTGTGAAGCATATGGAATTTCCAAAATTTTGTTTCCAAATTCTCACATGTTTAAGAATTCAGAGTTATCTAATCCAGACCAGTGGCAGTTAGTTTGGTCTCATAGACTTTAATTTAAAGAAAACCAAAAATACCATGACTGTTTTTCCCACGGCAAGAATTATCAGGTCAGATAGGCTGTGAATGTATAGGACGGTGACTGAACTCTAGACATTAAGTGGTCTTTATGTCTGGCAACCGGTTTTAGGGTAAGGAAAATAATTCATATTGTTATAAATGGAATATCAGTACATAACTGTAAATGTGCATCCTATAGAGTAAAGATGTACTTGTCTTACTTAGGTAGATTTTTATCATCTTTTTTTTAAACAAAGGAGTAATTTAACTCATTTATATCTCACAGAGTGTTTTCCCTAAAAGTGAATTGCCAGTAAGGTTCAGTTTCAGTTGATTATATTAAGGTAAAAAATATCGTTGTAATCTGTGTGATTTATGTAAAAATATAGTTTGGCAGAGTAAACAAACCCTTACCAGAAGAATAGTTGATTTCCTTTTCTCTTAACATTTAATCAGCGCTTCTACATTTCCCAAACTAGCTCTCTGAAGTTTTCCGAACAGAGAGAAACACAGGCAACCTGATACATATACTCTCTTTTCAAAAGTTGGTGGAAATTGGGTTGGTTTGGAATGACCTAAAACTATTTTTTATATGTGGTCCTGTGAACTAAAGAAATGGGAACTGCACTGCAACGCTACGTGACAATCTTCCAGTTTTCACTGTCATACATTTTGGCCAGTTTCCCTGTTGCCTGTCTCTTGTCCATACTTAAGAGCTGACTACATACTCCACTGTGGGAAAACATTGCTCCTTTTCAAACAGGAGTTTTACATAAGTTTCAATTTCCAGTTGATTCATCAAAACAAAGCTGGTTCAGAAAGGGGAAAAATTACAAATTGCTTACATCTGTTCAACCTAAAACATTATTCATAATCTGCCAGGGATGATGTCTAAGCCATCTGGGGAATATGATAGGTGTTTGGGGAAAAAAAATATCTGTCACAGCGCAATGGAGAAATGACATGTGAGAAAGTCTCAAGGTTACCTCATGGTTCAGTGATGACTTTCCGGTACTTTGCAGTAGACGAGTTTTGAATTTCTATATATGCCGACTAGAAACATTAATCTACTCAACAAATTTACATAGTAAACATGAACATACTCCATAATTTTACATAGGAAACATGAACATACTGGTTAAGTAAATTGATAAATTATTGGAATCAAGGGTTCCTAAGATAAACAAGTGAAACAAATTATTACAGGTTATGATTAGGAAATAGGATATTTCATTCCAATTTAAAAAGTGAATCTAGGGATACCTGGCTGGCTCAGTTGGAAGAACATGTGACTCTTCATTTCAGGATCATGAGTTTGAGCCCCATGTTGGAGGTAGAGATTACTTAAATAAGTTTTTAAAAAGTGAATATGTATTATCTACTGAGTATGTCAATATAATACATATAGTTGTATGTTGAATATTCTATTTACATGTATAATTATATTTAATACACTAATATGTAGAAATGCACATGTAAATAAACATATACATATGTAAATATATTGCTATGCAAATGTATATATACCTAAACATTCCATAGGTAGGTTCCAATTATCTATCAGAATACGTAGGTGACAATATTGCCTTAAAGTAAAAAATAGTTTGAGATAGCATGACTTTTATGACTGTAGCATTAGTTGAATCAAATATTTTTCATATTTCCTTTTGCTTTTAGAAATCTGTTGGTTGGCAATGCAGATCTGTACAATCCCTAATAAAACTCTGCCTAAGATGAGGCAATTTTGTAATGAGACTCATTTCAGCTAGTTTTATCAAGAATGTACCAAAATCAATCAATCATTAATTTGCTTATTTGAACATACCCGAGGGACCATGTATATTAATTCTTCAATTAGGAAAATGCTTATATCATCACTAATCTTACTTACTGAATTCCTCTCGACATTAATGGAACATATTCAAAGTTTTCAAGTTTTATTATAAATGTTGGTATTAATGCTGTAAATTTATAAAAATGTTGAATAGGGTAAGTTCAGTATCAAGGAATAAATAGGAAATCTTTTATATCTGGGTTCTAGAACTTTCTTTCATACTCCACACACACACATATGGAATTTCTTTCAGACATTTCATTGTAATATCTTGGGGGATCTATAGAAATGTTTATGTTTCTTGAGGAAAGAGAAGGACAACAATGCATAATTTAAATGTGTATTCCCTGCCTCTCTCAAATACAGACCAAGAGAAATATTGAGCCGCTTTGCTTCCAGAGGATGTTTAGCAATCAAAGAGGAGAGAAGAGATCCTAGGGTCATTCCCACTCATCTGCTTATTAAGCGTAGATGATCCTGTTGAAAAAGTCACATTCAGTGTGACTGGAGCTGTGCATTTGTATTCATCCCACCTTGGAAACAGTGTGAATGTTTTTCTCTGGAGACTTATGTATTTCAGTGACAGCTGCATTGCCACAATATGCTGAAGTGGCTCATCTTGACAGGTCATATCCTGGCTTTCACATTCTGAATGGCAGCTGGGATGCCAGAGAGTTTTCTCACAGTGGGTGGGCCCTGTACTTAATCAGGCCATCCTGGCTTCAGACACAAGCTGCACGTGTGGCTACAGCCCACTCTAGGAAGTCCAGGATGTACCTTTGTTACTCTGCTTGCTCCCAAAATAGTAGTGGCATTCACAGTGGAGATCTCTGTGACTCTATGAGAACAGTGTGAAGTGCCTTTAAGGATCACAGATTTCCTGTGTTCCATTGTAGCGCTTTTCCCTGAAGCCATGTGCTTCATCAGCCCCGTGCACACTGTTCTAAATGCCAGTTAAGTGGTTCAAGGCTCAAACTGAACCTCTATCCACATCCATTTTCCTGTGTATCTGCAGATACGTAAACTGAAGTGAAAAATCAAGTACCTTAACTTACAGTTCTGGGACAGCTCACCAATCAGAGCGAAGCTGTGATTGTAAAAAGGAAGCATGAGTCCACTCCCATTCACTAGAAAGCAAATCACCTGGTCCTGCAGGAGCCCTTGCTTCCTTCCGGAGGTGAGTTTCCACTTCGTGACTTCATTACCAACTGGGGCCGGCATAAACCTACCACTGTGCAAAACCCTAATGGACTGATGGGTGATAAATTAATATGTCCTGACATGAGGAGCATTTCCCTCAGCTTTTCAGAGTTTCTAGTTTGTGCTGGGCAAGCAGATTTCAGGGCACTCACCCAGAACACCTGAGAAAGCGATCTTCTGCTACTCCTGTAAGCTTGAAGCTCTACTTTTTACTCCCTCAGATCTCAAAAAGTAGGACCTCTTTGAAAACTTCTCTAAAAGCAGCTCATAATAGAATAAAACAAAAAATGTGTTAGATAGGAATTGTGTTGAGTTTAAGATTTCTAAGCACATCTTTGCAAAAAGACTTCTCTCAAGCCAAAAGCCTAGACTATGCTGTAGATTTTCTCACTTGCAAGACTCCAGAGACATCTAAGGCCGTGTTTCAGGATTAAATCTGCAGTTCGCCTTTCACAAATCTCAATAGAAAGCTCAAGAATTCTAATACAGGAGGATCAGCAGTTTGCACGGAGTGTGGGAGATCCTTAGTCCACAGAGGTTGATTCAAGTCAAAAAAGGGAAAGATCTTCACTTAATACTACTCCCTAAATGAACAAAGGAGGAGTTCAGCTTTTTCAAAGACGCAGATTCCTGTGAAATGTCTTAGCCCAGTGTGAGACTGAGAACAATTTTCATTTGCTTAATTATCCCATTCAGGAAAAGGACAAAGCCCTGACAAGTGGGCTATTATGAAATGCCAGTGAATTCTGATGCAGACATTTGAGTCCAAATACAGTGCAGTGATCCTCCAATGGATGACGTGAGAATAGGGATTTGTAGGTACAGGACTATGTCACGTCACAGATCTTTCTCCATGAAATGTGACTATGCTGATACAGAAATATCAGTGATGCATGCCACAGCCTGCCAGGCTCCCGCTTGGTGAAACAATTACCAAAAGGATCCCAGTGAACCAAAGAACCAGGTGAGCCCCTGAGATCTTTATGACCAAGGACTCTTTCCCAGCACTGTCTGTCTCTCTTCAAAGCAATTATCTTCAGGCCCGAAGCCTTCTCCTTTGTCTTTTTTCCTCTCATGGATTAGAAATTTAACCTTAATCCTTTTCCAAACATGAGCACGTGTATATCACTTATATCCATTTTCCCTGACTCCTTCCAACTATTGCCCAAATGCTTTGGTCAGTCTTCTCATTTACTTGAAGTTTTTTTCTTTGCCTTAATTCTATTTTAGAGTAATAAAGAAAAGGTTGGAAAACAAAGGATATTGACAGTGAGAGATCTGTAACAGGGAAAGGAAAGTCATAAGTAAAACAGAAAGTGGACATAATAAATTACTTGCGTCCTTAACCTTTAAGGCGCTTGAACATATCCCTTCAGAATTGCCACAATATTTCTATCTTGCAACATGTTCTCCTCTAAGTAAAACTGGTATTTCTGAAGTACAATTAAACTAAATAAGGAGATGTACAGTCACCTATTTATTATGTATGCTCTACTAATAAGACTGCAATTAGTGACATTTTTGCCATCTTTGACCATGAATGTGCAACAAGAAAGATAAGGCCTTATCTTTATCTTTTTTGAAGATAAAGCCCCTTATCTTGTGTATCCCATTCAAGAGTTTAGCTTTTCATAAAAATTATTAAAATGTTATATAAGAAGATTTTTCCAAGAGACAAACAAGTGAAAAGCAGCAGAGTTTAACAAGATGTATCACTGACAGTAGTTAGGAGCACACTGGAGCCGGTGTGTGTGGGGGGGGTGTTCAAGGACCAGGGCCACCACTTAGTGAACTTGTACAAGATATTTAACTGGGTCATGTCTCACTTCATCATCAGTAAAACAGGAATAGTATTTACCTTCTAGGTTTGTTAAACTGTTATGATAAATCTTATCATAACATAAGATTTGTAGAGTGCTGCATATAACACCTGGCACATATCACTACACTATTTATTTTTGAATAAAACAGTCAATAATAGGGAAGTCTTCCCTATTCTTCACCCATTTTTCCTCTGTAATACTTAATTCTAATACAAATAATTTCTTTAGTTATTCAGTTGTTTCACCTGCTGCAGTGCAAGCTCTGTGTCAATCAGGGTGGTGGTTATCAATGTACCTCTACCAACCAACACTGGATCTGACACATAGAAATTGATCACATATTTATTGCAAAAATCCCCAATTAATTAATAAAATCTACAAAAACAAATAAGAAACTAAAGTTTTATAGCTCAATCCATTCCTAAATTGAAAACTGCATATGCAGCAAATATCTATACAAAACAAAGATTTTATTTTTCTGAATTCAGGATACCCTTTCATACTCAATAGACCTAATTCATGTCTTGAAATATTTCTGGATGATCATATATTGTAATGATGCTTCTGAGTTTAGTAAAGCAGTCAAGGGCTCTTCGTCCAGAATAACATGGCAAATCACCATTGTGTTATGTAAACAAAGATATCCTTTTGAATGGTTCCATTATATTTGTCCGTGTGTGTCACATATTTTAGTGTAGACACGCAAAAAGTATATGTGTGTAAGTGCAATGAAAATTAATTCCAAAAAATGTAGATAAATGATTTTTTTGAGACAAATGATTTCTACAGATTGGATTAAATAATCTGTATTTATATAGCCATATTTGCATATGAATTCAAATCTAAATATTTTTATTATATTTACTTAGGTTGTTACTTTATTATGTTAATTAGGTTAACTCTTAATACAGTGTCTTAATAACAAATTGCTGATATACAGTATGACCAACACATTAGTTCTTAAAATTTAGACCCATAGTTTCTCAAAATCAGTCCTACCATGAATACACACACATAGGAGTTGCTTTATTTTCCATTGACCGTAATATGAGTTGAAACTGAAGTCTCTGGGTTTTACCAGGGGATCATTATTTACATTATACAATTATATTTGTCTATATAAATTAACTTTGGAAATATTTCTCTCTTTTTTTTTTTTTTTTTTTTTTTTCATTTAATGGTCCAGTCCTCCAGCAACCAAGTGTGTCACTGGGGAGCAAGTACAGAACAGGATAGACACAGCTTCTCATTCTGGAAAAGATGACCCTCTCCACCCTGTAACTGAAAGCCCCGTGGGCTGTTAATAAGCCAAGGAAGGGGATGTGTATTATGCCCTGGCAGTTCCAGATCAGAAAAGTTCCAAAATGTGACTGTAAAAATGCTAGTATTATTTTTATGAAATAAAGTACTTCCCAACTCTACAACTTCCTACATAGATTTTTGAACAAGTTCTTACTTTCTGAGCCTCAATTGTTCTCATCTCTAAAGAGATTTATAAAATCTATTTTTTATGAGGATTACACGAGAAGATAAATGTTCAATCAATGGAGTCATCGGCATTGTTACTTCATTTCCTCCACACAGAGACACACAGATCCCTGGCGTATTTGCTCATCTCCAACCAGCTACAGCACACTTACTTGTCCTTCATTCTCCAGTGTTTCTGCTCTACCACTTAACCTTCCCCTGGAGTGGGAATCCGGTTCTTAGCTAGATCAAGTGCTCCTAGATGAATAGGTTCTGGTCATCTCTGAGGGAGCCCCAAACAAATCATTTTATTTTTAAAGTTCTTCTCATCTGACTCTTGATTTGACTTTTCTATAATTTGTTTTTGTCTTGGAGTAGGGGATGGATGGGCGACATAGAAATCGAGACATGATAGGAATCTATATATGCAAGTGAAATATATTTGAGCCTCTTGGAATCTGGAACCATAACTTTGTTTAAAATATTGATTCTGGCAAAGATTTAGAATTTATCTATGAGTTCTAAACAATCTGTTTTCATTTAAACACTATTTATCTTTGTCTAAGTAGATGCTGAATATCAATAACAAAGACTTCATATTTGGATAAGTTAAATGCATTGTGTTCATTTATACTTAAAGCAAGAGCTTTGATATGAATCAGTCTATGCTTCAGACTTTATCTTTTTTTCTTTACTTTCTTTCTTTCTTTCTTTTTGCTTAACTCTACAGGGACTGATTTTTCCTTTTGGGGCTCTGTCGGGGCACCACAGGCTTTGCAATTACACCTAAAATGCAGTACTGCATATCTGGGACATATGCCTGAGGGAAGCCTTCCCAATTCTTAAAAAATATTGAGGATATTTCAGTATCACAGATGTTTCCTTATTGAAGATATTTCAGTATCACAGATGTTTGATTTTCAAACATGCTTTGGACCACAGCAACTGTAATAATAAGAAGAAAGATTTGCTATTCTCATCAGTGAAGTGAAGGAAATTGTTCTTATTTTCCAAGTATGACTCTCCTTCAGTTAGTAAAGGTTAGTACACTAACAGGCATTGCAGCATCCTAAAAATTCAGTATACCCTTAGCTAGCTCCCACATCTTTCTATTTCCTTCTCTTTTTGCTTTTATCAGCCTGCTTTACATCATCATTAATCTGCACACAGTTGAACAAATTAGCGTCAAAAATGTTATTGTTTCCAGTTACCCAACAGAATACTAATTTTAAATAAGTATGGCTCCTATCTTGTCACTTCTTGCTCACAAGCCTCTGATTGTCCACTTCCAAAAGAATAAAGTTCCTTGCTACGTCATTCAAGGCTTTCTAGAATCTTACACAGTCGTCAGATAACTCTCTCACTGTGTTTACTCATTTCTCTATTTTTCTACTATCATGATTTTGTTCATCCTCTACTCCAAGGGTCAAACAAGTTTCACGTACCCTGTACTCTACACCACCTTCCATTAGGGAAATCTAATCCACTCTTCAGGATGAGTACTTTTAATGAAAAATCTCATGATTTACCCTGATGAAAGTAAATTTTCCCTTTATAGCACATCATTGTATTCATTCATACTGTATTTATTTAGATGTAGCCACTAAGCTATGAATCCAAAGGTGAATAAGGTAAACTCTTGCCCCTCATATCATTCAGATGTCTGCTCCGTTGTATATGTCTTAGGTCTTATATACTCTTATTGGCTAATATATCACCTGGTAGGCAAAAATTGAGAACCTATGGGGGGTAGAGATTAAACTAATTGAGCTTTATGTCCCTGGATCCTAGCCGAGAGCTTTGCATGTAGAGGAAGACAACAAATCTTTGTCAAAGTCAAGTGTCATGGAATTCTGATACATGATAAATGACAAGTCTTTTTGGTGATTCATAGTATTTCAACTATTATAAGTCTGGGTTTTTTTGTTTGCTTTTTGTTTTTAAAGATTTTATTTATTTATTCATGAGAGACACAGAGAGAGACAGAAAGAGAGAGAGAGAGAGAGAGAGGCAGAGACACAGGCAGAGGGAGAAGTAGGCTCCATGCAGGGAGCCCGATACGGGACTTGATCCCAGGACTTCAAGATCACGCCTTGGGCCGAAGGCAGGCGCTCAACTACTGAACCACCCAGGCATCCCTGTAAGTCTGGTTTTATTGGGCTCCAAAAGGAATGCCTAATATAATAAATTAAAATTTTACTTTAATGCATGTCCACTATAAAATGTGGTATGGAATTAAGAGGAAGAGTACAGATTATGGAATCAAGTTCCCTGGCTTTGATTCTGGCTTCAGTTTTTACCAGTTGTGTAGACTTGAGCACGTTACTTAACCAGTTACTTCCTCAGTTTTCTCATATGGAAAATGGAAGTAATAATGGAACTAACTCTTAGCACTGCTTACCTAGTGAAAATCACTTGTAATAATGATTGCTACGTAGAGTTATGTGAGTGTCAGCTAATAATATATAACGAAAAGATTGCAAAAAGGCATCTTTCTTTATATATGCCATTTTCTGTGCCGGAAACACTTCCTCCCTATTCCTGGCATGAACTAAAACATCAATTTTTTCAGAAAGTCTTTTCCTTTAATCAATTTCCAATTGTCACTTCTAGAGGAAACACTCCACCCCCCAAAAAAACATATACACACAGTATTGCTTTCCTTCCATCAGTGGACTTGTAATATCATACTATAATTCTCTGGTGCTGATATAAACATCCAGATTGAGGTGAGAATTGTGTTTCTTTAATCCAAATTTGCACCTGGACCTACCAAAGTACCTGGCGCATAGCATATGTTCAATACAAATTGAGTAAAAATGAAAGAATTATAGCAAACTGAAGTTTAGGAAATCATATTAACCATCTGAGTACTCATCTAATAAAGGAGATACCTATAAAACACAACCTAAATATACATGCATATATAATGTATCTGTGTATGTACAATTGAGGTCTGTTATTTTATTTATTTTTTAATAGAATTAAATAAAAAAGAGAATGATAAAATATGAAATTTTAGTGACAAAAGGAACAGTTTCTAGTTTGTGGGGTATGGAAAGAAAGTAGAACAGCTTAGGACTTAGCACTTCTTAAAACTTTACTTGGATATTAAATTCAGTAACTTAATGGTTCTCTATCTCACATTAAAAAAGATGTTCTGGGATGCCTGGGTGGCTAAGTGGTTGAGCACCTGCTTGCTGCTCAGGTCATGATCCTGGGCTCCTGGGATCCAGGGATCCAGTCCCTCATCAGGCTCCCTGGAGGGTTCCTGCCTCTCCCTCAGCCTATGTCTCTGCTTCTCTCTCTAGTCTCTCATGAGTAAATAAAATCTTTTTTAAAAAAGGGTGTCCTTATTGGTGACAATGCCTGTAATGGTATCTAATGGGGACATGGTTGCTGGAAAAGATTATTGTGTGACTTATTTTAATTAGATGGTTTTGAATTTCTGAATGCTTAAAAGGGATTTTTCCTGCCTTTTTAAATTTAATTTAATTTTGTATTTTGTTCTCATCTCAAGTTGTCACTCTTAATGAAATTGACTCATCAATTTGTTTTCAATTTGTTTTCAAAGCCATAAGACAAGAGAGAAAAGGGAAGAAGCCTTCCTATTCATTTTCTTGCATTTATAGCTATAGCACTTTTACATCCCAGACATGACACAAATTTGGTCTTTTCAATTCGTACACAAAGTTCTTAATCCAAATTCTGAAGAGACCCGTAGGTTCAGCTCTTTTCACAACTGGCTATTTCATTAACTCAACAAAGTGACATTTCTCTCTTAGTTATGTGGTTTAACAATAAATATATTTAGTCTTTGTCTCCAGGGCCTGGCACTGAGCTCCTAAAACCCTTGGAGTTTCCTGAGTGATAGGAGTGTCTTCTGTTATTCATTAAGAGTCCCTTTCACTTACACCTGAGTTTATACTAATGTGGTGACTTTATGTGGGCAAAGGAGGTGGTGGTTAAAAATGCCAATCATTAGAGGGGAGATCTTTGATCCCCACCTCTGACCTCCAGAAAGGTGAGATGACTGGAGATTGGGTTATAAAAACTCTTGAGTAAGGAAAGGTTGGTGTACACACCAAGACGCTGGAAGCTCCTAGCCATGTCCTTTTTCTCATGCTCCCACCTCAATCATACCTTGTCATATGTATCCCTTCCCCTTGGCATATCCTGAGTTAGATCCCTTAGGATAAACTGGTAATAGAAAGTAAAGCGCTTCCCTGAGTTGCGTGAGTTCTAATAAAATATCAAACTTGAGGAAGAGGTTGTGGGAACCCTGGATTTATAGTCAGTCTGTGAGACATACAGGTGGCTGGGGACCTGGGATTATGTCTGAAGTGGAGGTGGGCATATGGGACTGAGCCCTTAACTTGTAGAATCTCATGCTAGCTCCAGGTAGATTGTGTCAAAATTGAAGTGTTGAACAACCAGCTGGAGTCCAGAAAATTGAAGGATGGTTGTTGGTATCAGAATACACTCCAGAGATGACCATGTGGGGAGTCAGTCAATTGTTTATGGAAATGTTAGATATTCCGACAGCCAAGTATGATATGCTATTTTAAAAGATATATTTTTTTAAATGTAACCAAGTTATGTGGGAAAATGCACAGGAAAATACCTGGGGAAAAGCATTAATTTTCTTAAATCACTTTTTTTTTCTCAGTCCAACAAATGTGGCCGCCTGAAATTGGAATACATACAGAGTTATTGAAAATAAACATTAGATAATTTGCTTTATGAAGTATTGAGATTACTGGTAGTTGAAAGAAGTTTCATATTCATTCTATACCAAATTTCTCATTAGAATTATACTCGTCACTCATGAAGAGTTTAAAATGAAGTTTAAAATGGAAGAAGTTGTTATGGATATTGTATTTGCCAACTAGTATTTCAGAAATAACATAGTAAACTAAAGGCAATAGAGATTTACCAACAACTGCTATAGAGCTGATATATCTTCCAGGTTTGGAATGGAGGATGCATCAGATATGTTCATCCATTATTAATATTCACCAATGGAAAAATAAACATCAGTTGACTTCAAACCAAATTGAGAGAAAGCAGTAAAGAGGAAAATAAAGTCCAACAGCTGGAGTAGATTAATTTCTGATATTGGGGTAAGGCCTAAGATGGAATCACTGGGTCTGCTATTGGTTTTTCTAGCCAAAGTTTGTATTTATTTCAATATATTTTATCAGGAGCAATCACTGTTAATTTAAATAAACCAGCAGAAAGGTGGGGGGTGGCATTGCCTAGAGGCGGAATGCCTGGAGAGAGAAATGAGCTTTTCTTAATTACTCAAATTTTTCAGTGATGCACTAATTAGTGCTAAGGCTTGCTGAGTACCTACAGTGTGCCAGGCCCTGTTCTATAAGCTTTACAATAATCCAATGATCTTTTCAGCAGCTCTGAGAGGTAATAAGTGCCTTTTAATAACTTCATTTTATGGGTTAGAAACCTGAACCATTGTGAAAATAAAGAATTGGCCCAAAGTCAGTGTTTGGGAGCCTTGGAACTGGGAAACATTCTTCCTCCAGAGAATGTGCCCTAAAAATTAAGTTGCACTGAATCTCAGTAATGCTGTTGATTTGGTCATGCCATTTTTGGTTGGCATTACATTAATTTCAAATCCCAAAATTACTAAAAAGTAAAATGTGAACAAGTATGAAACTCCAATACTCCATTTTATAATTTTCTTATTATTCTGAGATGAGCTATTAATTATGTTACATTAATTAAAAAAGATATAGAAACACTCTAAAATCTAATAAAGAAGGTTGACATGCTTTTCTCAATTAAATATATGGTACCCTTTACTGAACGTCACCTGGGATTAAAAAACTTCTAGTTTTCCATGGCAAATGTTAAATCCCATGTTGACTTCCACCTGTCAAATCAAAGCTAATAGTTCCATATATTTGAAGGGACAAATAGTTTTTGGAAATAAAAACTAATTTAGTCAACTTGAATTACTCATAATTAGAAAAACAAAAACCTCTAGAAAAGCATTTTATCATCTACAGATTCTATTTTTACCTAGATTTGGCAGAAATAATGCTGATCCTTGAAAAGAATAAAATCCATCAGAGAAAGCTGCTCTGTGCTAACATTTAAATGAAATACTTTGGAGACTTACTTTCCAATTCCAGGTGAAAATACTCCCATGCCAGTGATTATCACTATTGACTTTACTCATAGGCGCTCTAAAGAAGTCTAGGGAATTTTCTCATTAGTGCCAAAACACACACAGAGGCACACACACACACACACACACACACCATAAAGCTGAGGGAAATATGAAACTATTCTGATTATTAGCTCTGCTTTTCACTTGCAAAATCTGAGTCATCCTAAGTGCCTGAGGTGTCTTGGAGAGTCAGTGTTGAATTGGTCTACAAAAAACAAAGGAAAAAAAAAAAAGACAAATGACAGACAATAGCTAGCTAGCTATGTAAACAGGTTGCTAGCAATCTGGCTAGGTGGATTCCTGCAGCTTTACTTTCCCTACTGCACTTTCTCTTTAAGTTTGGGGAGAATACATTAAACAATCAGCCAATAAGTATCTTAGTCTTATGCATCTTTTTTTCTCTTAAACTCTGTCTTGTGGATAGTTTACCGCAAGCTCAAAGGCCTAACCTCTTCTTAACCGTTTAGTAAAAGAGATAATTATGTTACGGGCAGAAAAACTATAAATAATAGAGGACAAAATTCAACAACTGTTCCAAGTGATCCCCTCACCCCCCCCACACACACAGGTTCTTCTGTTTTGCTAGTCTTTTCTCAGACAATAAATAAAACAAGTAGGGGTCCCAGGTCCTGTAAGTAGCAGCAACCTTTCACTTGTATTTGAATGTTTATCCCCAAATCCTGTCTTTTCTTGCTTTCCCGAAATCAAACGTTACATTTGCCTGCTTTCTTATTGCTTCTTTCAGCCAGATAAGAAAATTAATGGAAACAAATGACACAGATTCACCATCTGTAACATTTAATAATTCTGTGGCTCTGGGCAAGTCATCTTCTCGCAAGAGGGGTGAAATATTTCAGATGTAATGGTTGTAGTAGAACCACGTTTGACTTTGGGAAGGAATTTAAGAGATTTAAGAGGAAATAACCACTACTTTATTTTGCCAAAACAGCCTCTATAAAATCAGTTTTCTCACAAAATCATTCTCTTCAATTGTAAGATTAAAGATGCTAGAAAATAGAGTAATGATGAACAATGTATGATCTCAAGTGTTGTAAAAGGTCTCTAATTCTCTTTGCTGCTGAGGTACTTTTTATTATGGAATGAGGAAGAAACGATATTTCAGTTTTTTAACTTAAAACATGCCTGAAATAGATCCCTGACAGTTACAATAACATATCACAAGTGAAATGAATATTTTTCCTAAAAGTCTGAACTGCTACTTTGCACACATATATCTTTTTTTTTCTATTTAGAAATGAATTTTACTCTGTATTAATAATTCAGTTAGTTCAATAAAATACTGTATTAGAGTTCTGGAATTAGATATAGAATTAGATGTGCATTAACTGGAATAGACATGCACATATGCACAGATTTACAACCATGTTTGTATATTTGTATATCTGTATATTTTAATATATAACATATTTGTTATATAATATTTTAGTCATGTATTATCAAGTATTGAAACTTACTTGTTTTCTGTATAAAACCTCGACCAAAAATTATTTTTCTTCCTATATATTTAGTTACTATTAAGGGGAACACTATTATAATTTTGCTTTCTCAGATAAGTTACTATCATTTTTTCCTAATATCATTTGGTGTTTTTGGTTAAATAGTTAGAAAATCAGAATTTTCCAATTATGTAAATAAACAGGTTTCTTACCTGTGCGAATCAACAGCAAACTACTAAGTTTCTAGAATAAAATGGAAAAATTTATTTTTCTTGAAAAAGAGGTTTTAAGCATTTATAATAAAGAAATTGGCATATAAGAATTTTGCTGTATCGTAACTATTATTAATGAGATTAGGAGTTCTTACATTTTAGAAAAAAATGATGAATGTATAGGTCAATAAAAATAGATTTAAAGTAAATATTCATTTGTGCCAGACATCATAAAATCCAAAAGCTATTCAAAGGCATTTTAGACAGGTCAAACTCAAAAGCAGGGTAAAGAATTTGAGTAATTTTTCTGTAGTCAATAACATTCAGAGACTTCACTTTAGAGATGATTATATAAAATATCCATTATGCACGCTTATTTTGATTAGTATAGTAAGTGAAAAATATGAATTCTATAAAAGTTATTGATTTTGCTTTTATATATCACTGATGTCAGTGCATTTGCATCAGCCAATCTAAACTGCGATAATATTTACAATAAAAAGAAAATAAATGAGATAGACATTTCGGATAGAGTTGCCAATATGATAGAAAAGATTTTGTTTAATAAGCCTGTATGCTAATGCTTGATTTTCTCTGTAATATACACAAGAATCTCCTTGAATCACACATTTAGTCTGGTGAGCTGGAGCTGGCTCTTACTGATTCACAAAGGCCCTTGTTAAATCTTGAATTTTATAAGCTGGTTGACATCTCATCAGCAGCTTGAAATTGGACATGGTAGGAGTATTTACACTATGGAAATCAGCAAATGCTATAATCCAGGTTTGTTTGTTTTCCCAGGGAGCTGATTCTTAAACAGTTATTAGCCACACTGCTTGAAAAGAATCTCTATCAATGAAATACTGTGTAATTTTCTACAACTATTTCATGATCAATTCCCGAAACTAGTGAAAAAAACAGAACATTTGGTGTCAAAAGATATATGCTTGATGCCAAGTTGCTTAGGATCTTAGGATCTCATTTAACCTGCCCAAATATGCTTTAATGTCATTATTTTTAGTGAGATTCTTGATTAGAAGACATGAAAAGTCTTCTCCAGGTCTAAGACTGTCTGAATCAGTTGCCATATACATTTATACCTCATTCTCCTCCCAAAAGGTAGAATAAGAAACTAATGGTTAAGAGCTGAATGGAGCAGAAAACCAGGATGAGTGAATCAAGCTGATTGTCAGAATGGACGAGACTCAAGGGTTATATGGATTCTGAAGAACTAGATAACAATGCCTTAGACTAATGAATACAGAACAACCGGACTGTGGTTCATAGTTATCATGAAGATATAAAGGCTGCCAGAGCCTCCTATTTTTTAAAGGATCAACAAAAAAAAATGAAATTTTTTAAAAATATATTTTTAAAGGTATTATTTATTTATTCATGAGAGACACAGAGAGAGACGCAGAGACACAGGCACAGGAAGAAGCAGGGAGCCTGACATGGGACTCAATCCCCGGTTCCCAGGATCACATCCTGGGCCAAAAGTGGCGCTAAACCGCTGAGCCACCCGGGCTGCCCCCAAAAATGAAATTTCTATGTGAAAGCTGATGGTTATCAAATGTTGGCAACAAATTTCATTTTTAAATACCTGTGTTGTTAAACAAGTCAGTAGACTGGAATCAAATTGTTACTCATAAGTTTGCTACCCGTATTCTATAATCAGGAAGGGAAACAGAAATAGCAATAGGGTGTTTCTACAAGAGAAGTGAAAGAAATTAGGGATTTTAATGAAGACCAACATTATAACGTTAACGTTTAATGTTATTTATTCGTTAATAAGTGCCAAGTAAATGCTGTCAACAACATATTTTAAAAATCTACTTTGGACGGAAGTAATATCTAAATTATACTCTTCTCATTCCAGTCCAAACATTAGTGTCTGAGGGAGTCAGTAACAGGAAGTACTGGAGAAAAAGAATCTGTTAAATTAAATATTGAATTAAAAGTCAAAGTACTACATGTCATTTGGTTACATATCTATATAAGAAGGCAATTTGTTTAACCCAAACTTAAAATAAAGACTTAATATGAAGATTTGAGTCCAGGAACTCAAGTATAACTCATCAACATTGTAGTTACTTAGAATATATTCTCTGGCACTTTTCTTAGGTATATCCTTCTGCATATTTGCTTTGTAGAGGATAGTCAATATGCCAATAGAAAAAATTGTCACTAGGTAATTTCAGCAAATTGTGGAAGAGCAATATACTGACATTGTGTTGTCCACAACTAAACTTCCCAGAAAAAAATTGTTTAAGCCACCTTGACAAGGCTTTCTCTAAAAACATTATCACTTACTCCTCTACACTTTCACCACCTTAGAATATGCAAGAATTGATAGTTTGTTTTGGTACAAATTTCACTTGTTCTCTAGCCAAATATATGTTCTTTAATGTATTTCAAATTTTATTTAAAATAAAATAATCCAAATTTAGATGGCATGAGCTTCATAAATAATATGGCACGCCATCAATTTTCTAGAAGAGATCTTGATTTTGCTCTGCAGATGTCAGCTGAAAGCCTGAATAGATAAATGAACTTAAATATAATGAAATGCTCAGAGCTCAGCTATAGGATTCATGTTATCTGTTTTTTGAGCTGAAAAAAAAAAAGGAATTCTATTTTAGAATTACTTAAAAACTTGTGTCTGAAGTTAGGGTATAAATCCTTAGCTAGATAGGCAGTTTATTTAGGTGTTTCCTCTTCTTGTTTATGAAAAATAATCTTTTTATCTCTGGCCAGGAAACACAAGCCAGAAACAGCTCAAGATCTGTGATAAGTTATATAAATAGGAATGCATTCACTTTCTGAATACAATTTTGGCAAAGAATACAAGGCTATATAAATTAATAGGTATTATTATATTGAAAATAATACATCAAAAAGGAATTATAAAAACTGTCATAATAATATAAAGCTACACTCTTCTACAGAGATATTTCTGGAAAGTGAACTGCTCCTTGGAACCAGTGATTCTGGCTCTGCCACTAACTGAATATCTCATTAGATGGGACTCTGGGACTTAATACCATGCTTTGTAAAAGGAGAGGTTTAACTAGTTTATATCGAAGGTTCACTAAAATCAATATATATTAATTAGCTATGGATAATATATTTATATACTCTCTTCTCCAAGATTTTATTTAAATTCCAGCTAGTTAATATACAGTGTAATATTACTTTCAGGTGTACAATTTAGTGATCCAACACTTCCATACAACACCTGGTGTACATCACAAGCACCCTCCCTTAGTGTCTTTCACCTATTTAGCCTATCCCTCAGCTGCCTCTCCACCAACTGATGAATGGATAAGGAAGACGTGATATAATGATTATTCATATCATTTAAATATTTTCGCTACACCTAAAATTTTAAAATATTCCTGATCTTTTACTTGTGTATTTATTATGTTAGTATGGTTTTATTAGTGAGACTCAGAAAAAAAATGATGCGTGAAATAAGAATTTTCAATGATTTTCAAGTGGATGTAAGTTTTTCTAAGCAGTTATGAATTTTCTCCACACCTTTTTTTCCCCCAACATTTTCAAACATTCTCTACTCATTTTAGGGAGGATCATAGGGCTATTTTTAAAGAAATCCAAAGCAGAAGGTAGAACTTCTTGATGGACATATATAAATTACATGGTGAGCTTACATCAGGGTCGAAGATGGGGGATTTTCGAAGAAACTATGAAACTTGTCTCAATGTGTTACTGTAATGGGATCAAGCACAAGTTATGAATATGTTCCGTAATATCACCATCAAATCAGCTTGGTTAGAAAGTCCCCAATCAAGCCTAAGTGTTAAAAGGTCCAGAACATTGAGGAGGGATGTCAAATTCCCCACGCAGTTCATGAGTCACAATGCTTGGGCAATGCAAAGTTCTTTCCTAACACCAACTGCTACAAAGGAAACCTCATGCTTCCCTCAGCTCTTGACCAGTCAGGGCACTATCCTATTCAATAGTTTGATCTGTCTGGGTCTCTTTGTGGTGGATCGCCTCATTTGCCCTTGTCACATGCTTGTGCTTAGTTACTTAAGGATATAAGAAAACCAACCTCCAAAGTTTTCCTATTACATAGATGCAAAAAATAAAACAAGAATAGTTTGTCCAGTGTGTCACCCTTTTCTCTTGTAATTGCTTCTTCCTGTTTTATTCTCCAGTGAGTCCCTGCCCTCCACCTAATCTATTTGCAATCACAGTCTGTCTCTTCATTGTCATATTCAGGGTCTCACGCACAGTGAGAAATCCAAGGACTTAGTTCCTGTGCACGCCAAGTTAAATGAGAAAACCGGAATAAAGGAAATGTCAAATCCACCATATATCATGGTGGAGGAAGAAGAGAGATTCATAAATCTATTTGAACATAATTTCATTCTGTCACTTTGAATTATTTCTAAACAGGTTACTCATTTCAGTAGTTGTATAACTGTTTCCTTTTATCACCTTTAGCATGCAGAAGCATTGTTTAGATCCTGAAGCTTTTCATAAACTGGGACTCTGGTTAAAAAATTTTTTTTGAATCAAGCTGTAGATACTGGAGTCATTATATTTAGGTCTTTCAAAAAAGGACTGTTTGGCAGTAGATAACTGATACAACTTGCAAATAGGCAGAGCTGTGAATTCTTGGTTTATACTCTCAGGTGACCTTTAATTCTGCTTGGAAACTCTATTGTGCCTTTCTACTCAATGACCTCACTCACATACCTCACTCACGTATTCCAAGCATTTGCCAAATTCCTTAGGTTAACATTCCCAAGTTACCTTGTCCTGTCCTTACATAACCTCTAGATCATGTAAGTGGGGATTCCGTTACTTAAGGAAGCCCATGCTTTGTTGTCTTCTCCGGAGCCCCAGCCTAGCTCAGCCCCTGTACAAATGTTGCTGAAGGAGTGAATGTGCAGAAACACATTTATTCATTTTTGCCATGTGTGGAATTATGTGATTTAAAGTATTTTGCTCCTTCCACAAAAACTTTTTAAGTGAAAGATTCTGTAGTTGATTTTTTATTCTGTCTACTAGGCGTGCCAATGTGTATTACTACAATATTTGTATGAAACATATTCTGTGTTAATTATTTTCTGTAAAATAATCCGCTTACTAATTTTGAAACTGACAGCAATTTTGTTGTAGGCATCTGGTCTGGAGAAAAAAGAAACAGAGAAAATATTTGCCAGCTGAATAAACTACGAAATGTGTATAGCAGCACTGATTCTTCCTAGTAGTGACTTCTATTAATGTGGATCTGCTGGCGGATTGACTGCAACGCATATGGACTTTACAAAGTATCAGGGCCTTTCAATATATTTTTAAAATGATGACTATTAAGAAGCAAAAACAAAGAAAAGAGGTTTACGAAGGTGCCCACAACCTACACCAACACGGTTTCTTTAGTTATTTTAAAATGGTACTAACATTCACGTAAGACTGCACAATTTCCTCAAGAAGTACTGAAAAAATAGATTTTAATGTAAGATCAGCTTGTCACATTGGGAAAATTTTATATGTGGCTATAAAAGAATTTCTGTAGAAAGTTTGCAGAGTTCTGTTGAGAGGAATAAGATCAAGGGGATAAAATGCAAAACCATAACTTTAGCTTCAGGTAATAATTTTACTTTAAGTCAGCTCCACTGGAGGAAAGGAAAAGAAAAGAAAGTTCCTATTAAATAAAATTATCAAAAATATTAACAGTATAATATAAATCCCTTGCATTTATATTACATAAAGAATATCTAGATGTCACATGAGTGTTTTAGCTATTTAATTTTGTCCGTGTTTTTAACTGGCACAAATACCACTGTATATTTGAAACAAGGAAGCTCTATTCTGAATTCATTTATTTGGTACTAAAGCCTAATTAATTTTGGCAACTTGCTCTGAAATGTTATAAGGGCCAAGGAAACTCAATCTATGTCATTCATTCAATGGAATCTATGCAGTCCAAGTACGTAAGAATTCCGAATTCCTTTATTACACTATCACTTTGTGACTTTACTTTTTACAGAAGACAAATGGATTCTTCTACTGCTTTTATTGTCCCTGGAGTGGCATCAAAGGGCAATATTTTCTTCAAGAGCATGCTCCAACTGAGTAATGAGAGAATGGGGCGAGCAACATGAACCATACTTTCATTATGCCAACAATTTGGTGTTGACAATGAAAATGTATACTTCCCAAAACAAGACCACTTTATTCTTAGTAAAAATAAGAAATTAATGATAAGATAGCAACTGCCAGCCCATTCTCTCTCTGTAACACATTCCATTTGCCTACCCACATGGTCACTGGGTGACGGTTTAGAGGACGAAAGTGGAAGCAGGATAGGATTGAGTGACTACAACTTAGCTCTTTATATACTAGCATTTGGCTGATATTCTGTCCAGAAAAACTTAATCAGGAAACCTAGCTAAATAATCCCACTGCTGAGGTAACGAGGTCTCTGCAAACTCATGTGAAAACAAGCAAGCAGCAGGCATTTATCCAATAACAGCGCAGTGATTCGTCACCTACGATTTTTTGGTGCTGACCTTAACTGCAATGCCTAATTTTATGATCCAGCTGAATAAAGATGCAGAGTAAGGAGCAACAGGAGGCTAGAAATCAGCAGTCTTACTACACCCACATCTTTCCCACTTCTTACTGCCCAAATTTCCCAAGTCTATTCATGACTACTTCCTTTATTCCCAACAACTTATTTGCCACTAGGTAAGAATTAGCTATCAGTTATATATGCCTTACTGTTTATCTAAGTTACTTTATCTTCTCTCTCCTGAGTATGTGAAGTTTAGATGGTTATTACTGAAACTAGAGTCTGTTCAAACTATATAGAAGTAAGATCTTTTGAGGAATGAGAAAGCCTTCAAGGCACATATAAAAATTCAACCATCTAGATAGGACCCTAAATTATTGAGTAACAATGGTGTATCAGAAGGCTAAAGTTTGTGTTGTGTTGTTTTGTTTTTTTTTTGGGGGGGGGAGGGATTGACTTTGTTTTTATGTTTTTTTATTTTAATTTCAGTATAGTTATTATACAATAACATATTAGTTTCAGGTGTACAACATGCAGAAGGCTAGAGTTCTTAAGATATAATAGAACTTCTCTTTTCTTAAGATTAGGAAAATTAAGAACTGAGAAAATAGTTCAGGATTTTATCTTCATTTAGGCCCCTGGTGTGACAGCACCAGCATAACACTATTTGAAGAAAATGACTGTGAAATGAACACTGAAAAGAAGTTTAAGAATTTATAACTCATATAATGTAATTTGATTAGTTCTCAAAATAAGCTGTTAAATGCTACTTCCCACATATGTCAACAAATATATTGTGTTTAAATATAGTCTTAAGAAAACCATATTGAACCACAAGCCCTTGAAGGGAGAACACATTCATTTATTAATGCATAAAAGAAACACCATTCAGCATATTAGTGGCGGACAGAGAATAGCCCTTGGTTGTCTGGGATGCACATCGGGGAGGGCGAGCTTGCAGAATTATGGGACTGACCTCTGCAGTGTGGTTTCCCTTCCTACCACTGAATATTGGTTTTTATTAGGGTTCCATAATTTTGCTCCTTCTCTTGTCTCTCTGAATATTGTTCTTGGCTTACTTCATCTATGGATTGTAAAAATGTAAATGGCTTATTTATGAGAAGTCAATCCAAGGTATATAGCTCTGAGTGGAATCTAGAAAATAGTTTCTAGCCTGCTCCTGGACAGCATGCTTTCCAATTCTTGGTTTTTATTTAAACCCATAACTAAAATGAATTGTTAAAAGGATTTTAAAAATATCTTATAGTCAAAGTCCTTATTCTGATACAGTATACTTTTCACTCACCCAGATTTTTAAATGATTTGGGGGGAAGGCCTTTGAGAAGAGAGAAAAGGGAGAGGCGACCCTTTCCTTGATCTCTTGCCAAAAGGGATGATGGTATGCTGTCACATGAGCCTTCTAAATATGCAACAGATTCTGTCAATAACGTGCTTCCTACATGAAAATTCTAGTACCCAAGTCCCAAGTCTTTTGCCTTATTCTCTTCTCATATACTGCTGGTATCTTGGTACCAGCTGGCATTTCAAATATCTAAGCCATAATTTGGAAATTGTAGCCTGAGATTTATCATCTAATCAACCATATTAGGAGCTATAGTTAGTTGATTGACTATGATCAATCATACAGAAACACTCAATCTAAAGTATTCCCTTCAAGCTAAACCACATCTAAGTTATTCTATGGAAATAAGAAACTATAAATTTTTAAAGATTTATGGAGTAGTTGATTCAATAACCTTCCTTGGCAAACTCAGTATCTAGTCATGCTCACTGTTTAAAATTTCATTATTATAAATTTGCTTTTTATTTTAAATTCACAATTATTTTAGTGTATATAAGAAATCTCTGAATATAATAAATTCCCAGTCATCTGAACTTAAATGAGAATAGCTTTATGCAGATTAATTCAATACATAGTTTGCATATTGATCAATGTTCCTCTTTTTTTTTTTTTTTTTTTCCTGAAAGGTCACAGAAACAAGGGAATTTCTAAGAGTATTTATACACTTTCTACCACTCATTACTTTCTGGAAAGTAGAAAGGCAATAAACAGCCAAAAGCATGTAATGAATATAACCTATGAAATTTATGAATTTTTCCTGTAGCTCTTAAATATAGCAGTATAAACATTTGTTCTGAATACTAAATTTCAGTCTTGGAATTTAAAAAATGAAAATCAATTTATTTTCCTGGCTAAAGTGTTTAAAATAGTCACTTTTTCTTCTAGGAAACACTATAATAAATTAATATTTTAAAAAATCACATATATACACGCAATACAGATTTTAAAAGATAATGCTCAGATAATGATTTAGAAATAACTCTAAGTTGCTAAGTCACTAAATTACGGAACTAAGGCAACTTTCTCAGGTGGCCAGGATGAATTTATAGATGTTCATTCTGGATGCCCTTAAGTGTCTCACTTCATTATTATGGTTCATTTACTTTTTAATCAGAACTTACTCTTACATTTTCATTCTAACAATACCATAGGCAGGTACAATTTGGTAAGCATTGATTTACAATTATTCAGGTACCAGGCATAAGTTGGTTCTTGATATATACTAGCTGATTAATTAATAAATTGCCGGGAAGATAAGCGATCTCTATTGAGATTGAAGCCTTCCTTATTGGCATGGTTCTCCTGTTTCCACATAAGCTAAATGGTAAATATGATTTCCTGTGGTACCCAGACTGATTAAAAAAAAAATGCTTCCTCCATCCAGCTTGAAGCCCTGCTTTTTTGATTGCTCTAAAGAACTAACCCTGAATCAGACATCAAAGTTTTTCTTTGGTACAACTTTTTCTTTTTCATAACACATTATCTACTCCTTTGCACCTGTGCCCCAGCCCCTACCATAATTAATACAGGGCTTTCATCCTTTTTTTTTAGTTATATGAAGAGACAGATAAATCAGTCTTTGCTGATTATGAGATGTACAACATAGAGAACAAAGCGAACAATAATAATGCATTCTGATTACTGTCCTATTGGAGACATAAATCTTTTGTAAAGAGAATAGAGAAAAAACATCCATCAATCTCTGAAAAAGGGATGAGAGTGAGGAATTTTGCCCAGTTGGAACTTAACTTTGAGACTTGAAGAAAGAACAGAAATGATTCAGAGGGAGAAAAGAGCAAAATCCATAACAAGGGGAGAAAAATTAGGATATGTCATTGTCACTGGGTGCCATGAAGGCTTCCTCCCTACTCAAAAGCCATCCTAGTTATCCTGCAGAACCTTTCAGTCTCAATGAGAAACAACCAAGAATTAGGAAATACGTTGGCCAAGTGCAGCTAGGCAGCTGTGCTTCCAATAGCTTACTTTTTTGAGCCACACACCTGTGAGTGATTTCTCAGATATAAAACATTTTATATGTTCACATTCCACAATGAAATATAAATGATAGGAGCTGCTAGGAAATAATACTGTGACACAAGGGTAACTGGATTATGATTTCAGAAAACACTGCAGCACCAGAAGGGTAAGTATCAGCATCTCCAGCAAGGGAAGAAATATTCCATCATGGAAATATCATGAGGTTTAAAATAACTATTCTGAAGTAGTTTAGCTACCCAAAAACATTAAACAAAGATGTATGTTTTTTTAAAAGAAATATTACGGCTGTGTTGCTCATTGATCAAAATAGAAACCATTTGGAAATGTTTTTGGCATGCACCCAAATTTAAAACAAGTAAGCCATTTTCAGAAAAAATTTGGATTGAATGTCATGATCTTCACAGTTGTTTCTTTTTAATTACTTTCCCTTGTGGAACTTTAAATTTGTCCAATATTCCAAATTAGTCCATTTAAATAACAGTGATGAACTCATATTTCCTGAGAATGGTCTATTTCAGTCTCTACTTTTGTTGGAGACTCTACTGGGAGTGGAAAATACAGGTCCCGTTATGGAATTACTAAGTCATGGGAACAAATGGCACAGCATAGGGAATATAGTCAATGATACTGGTAATAGTACTGGATGGTGACAGGTGGGAGCTAAACTTGGGAGCATCACATAATGTAGAGAGAAGTAGAATCACTATGTGGTACATGGAAACTAACATAACACTATTGACTATATTCAAATAAAAACATTAAGGCAAAAAAAAAATCATACACTATAACAAGGCAACTACTGTGTACTTCTTTTCTTTCAATAAAAATGTATACTTTGGGGTGCCTAGGTGGCCCAGTTGGTTAAGCATCTGACTCTTGATTTTGGCTTAGGTCAAGATCTCAGGGTCATGATATCCAGCCTTCACTTTGGGCTCCACACTGTGAGTGCAGGGCCTGCTTGTCCCTCTCCATCCCCTTCTGTCTCTCCCCCTCTACCTCCCCATACTTCTCTCTTTCTCTAAAATAAATAAAAATAAATAAGATAGAGTTGACTAATGAAAAATTTAGAACAGAATGACAATCATACAGATAAGAGGTGAGCTAGAGATGTCATTTGATTTGATTTCTGCAAATCAATTTCTGTATTATTTCTACATTTAAACCTTGAGCTAGGAATTATGACCCTGATCATTAAATTGTGAATGAAGTACCCACAGTCTGCTAATTTAGGGGTTACCTGCCCAAGAAAAACATCAATGATTCATCAAAACCCTGAGAAACTTAAGAGGGTATATTAAGTGATACCCGATTATTATACATCATTTTTACTTAATGACAAAAAGGAAGAAGTATACTGCTCATGAAATATGCAGATTAATTGAAAATACCATCTTATATTCTGAATAAGAGGAAATAATTCAAAAGTTTTTTAGTCACTGACAGGAATAGTGCAAAAGAAAGCTATCTTCCCAAACTAGATGAAATTACTAAGAATAAATTCAAGATAGCACAATAAATACCAACGAAATAAGTATAAAGTGGGAAACTTTTGCTATATATCAAGCATGGCAAAACCACACCAATTTTTGAAAATCTCAAGTAATGACAAGTTGAACATGAATCAACATGTATTATCATTATAAGCAAAGCCAGTGTATTATCAGCACTGTGTTTGACATGAAAAATGTCCAGCAAAGCAACTTCCGTGGAATACAATTTGTATATCATATACTATATACTAATTTTTAATAGTGTATTATATTTTATATTACATATTTTGTAAGTGATGATCAAAAATAAATGAAACATTTTATTTAGGTTAAGAGAAGACATTTCTGAGGATGTTTGTAAAAATTAAGCACTAACGTGTATCACGGTGCTTTGAATATTTACTGGAGTAAGAACAATTGAAACACAAAACTAGTGACACGCAGCACCTAAAAGAATCTAAATGATTATTTATGTCAATACCCCCATTTTAAAAGATACACATTGAAGCCAGAAGGATGTTAACAGTCTTATCCATGGACGGGATTAAAATTTTTCTTTGACCTTCTTTGTATATTCAACTCCCTAAATAATTCTTGAAAATTCTTAAGCCAGTGTTCTCAGTTCAGATCAACGTAGAAATAAGTTTTAAAGAGAACAAGAACATTTTCTCAGAACCTGCAAAATACATCTGTGAGCCCTAATTTGAGAAACACTGCTGCAAGTCATGGGGTATACCAACCATTTCAAATTAAAACTTCCAAGCAAATTTAAAGCAGTCATGTAGTCAATGTTCCTCAAACTTGTACATTTCTTTTGTGGTTGTTAAATTATCCTTTAAATAAGAAATATTTGGAATATTTGTCAAATATAAGGGTAGCATATATATAAATTATCCTTTAAATAAGAAATATTTGGAATATTTGTCAAATATAAGGGTAGCATATATATTCTCCACTAAAAGATAAAGAACAAAAGTCATAACTAGAACTCAAAAAATTTTGAAAATCTACATGAATTGAACATATCCTTCTCTTAAAAATCATTTTGGGTAGGATGTTTACAAAATTGTTGGATAACTTTAGAATTATCAACACACAGAACATTACATACTTTTGTTAATCTCAATAATGAGCAGCAAATCCTTAATATAAGTGTTCATATTGATTAATACAAAGTATCTGTTTATCAATTTAATGATAGGAGAGTTCCTGTTGGATGAATATTGATATTAAGACAAATAATCAGGGTGCAGTGACAAAATAGGACACATTATTTTTGTTATAGTAGAATCCTTCTGCCTCTGCTCCTCCCTCCCTTCCTCCACCCATGTTCATGAATGTACTCTCTCTCTTAAATAAATAAATAAATAAATAAAATCTTCTAAAAAAAACATTTTTATATGTCTTATATAGTAATTTAAAATAGTATAAAAAATAAAATGGTATAAATAGCATCTTAAACTATACCATTGGGTTAAATGTTTGTTTCAGGATAGTGTAGGCTGTCCTTGATAATTTTATTATAAATGTAAAAGATTCTTGACTTTTTTTATATCTTGTAGTCACATTTTTAAAGTTTCAAACTGCCCCCTTTCATTCTTAAAGTCTTATGAAAATTGTTCAATTTTTCACAAGGAAAATTACAAAATAATAATAAAAATATATAATAATGTGTAGCTTTTGAAGAAATGCCAAAGGAAAACCTGCAACCCCAAACCAGCTGAATACATTCACGTAGTCTCCTAAATTTGTAAATATATCTTTTATTTGTCCCCATTAGATTACCCTTTCGTTATTTTGTAAGATTGTATTAAAATTAGAGTCCGGCTATATTGTTTTCCTCACATTTTATTTAATAAGGCTTGGGAAGAATGACCATTCATTAAAACATAATCTAAGTCTCTTTGAGTTTTATGACTGATGGTTATGTTTTTAGAGCTTAAAAAAAAGCCCTACAATTAAATAGATGTTTAAAGTTAGTAACCCATCATCATTTTCAGAGGGGGAAAAAGTTTAAATAATGAAGCCTGACAATATGAAAACTATCTAAATGACTCTCTTTGTGTTCAAGAACCTTTTGCTTTACAAATCATTTAGACTTTCTACTTGTAATTGTAGTACTTGTAAGGCCCTTCACATTTTAACACAGTGATTATGCGCAGTAAACTGCTTGGACTAGGTGCTCTAAACTATTAGAGACAAAACACTCCAGTAATCAACAGAGGCTATGAAATTCTCTACACTATTTTCCTGAATTTTTATTAACCACAGTGTTTCAGAGAGATGTAAAACAGTTACTTAAAGAACAGACCTTCGGGGAGTTTGCTCTTGCTTTCATATCATGTGAATCTCTGTATCATCAGCATTCACACTTCCTTATTTTCCTTCAGAGTTTCAGTAGCTTTGTAGGGCACAAACATTATGTTGAAATGCTATGTTGCATGCATTAATATGTTGATTTCATTAATCCCTTGAGTGAAATTACTTTTCACATACACCATGTGTACAAATTTCCAACGTATTTGAAAGGTGAAAGGCAACTCTGAAACTACTTTTATAACTTGGGTCACAGTTTTTAGAATTCAATGTACTTGTCCCTTGAGGGGGAGAATGTAGATATATGAGGAGTAAAGTAACAAGGTAAGTTCCTCCTGGAGAATTCAAAATAAGTCTTGGTAAAAACACCTAAAGCACAGTTCATCAAAACATATATACCATTAACTTCACCAGTGGTCAGAAGCTTGTTTTGCCTTGTTACTCTTTGGAATAAAATGCTTAGGAATTAAGTGAAGTAATTTATAATGGTTATAGAAAAGTGGCTAAGACAAAACATAAAAGGAGAGTATTGATGAACTAATTGTTAAAAAAAAAACTCTGCTTTTTCCTTATTTAGAAAAATCTGTAAAAGACCTGAATTCACAGTTGTTAATCATGTACAACTCTATCTGTATTCTAATTTATTGAACATGCTCCATTTCAACAATTCCTCTTATTTTGTGTTTTGACATTGATAATGAATGGAGAAATATAGAAAACAGAATTTAGGGAACAAAAGTACTAGCTCCAACACCTATATGGAGAGGCAAAAGACCAGAATAGTCAACAGAATATTGATGAGGAAGACAAAATTTAGAAGACTGATATTTCCTGATTCAAGACTTACTGTAAAGCTAGCATCATCAGGACAGCATGATGTTGGTGATGAACAGACAAATAGATCAAGAGAACAGGTCAAGAGCCCAGAAATATATCCACACAAATACAGTCAACTAATGTTTGAGAAAGAAGCAGAGGTAATATAATGGAGTAAAGATAGTCTTTTTTTTTTTTTTTTTTTTTTTTTTTAATATTCTCCTCGTGCTATCTTGCACTGGAGGTTGCTGGGAGAACCCAGGCTGCATGTGCTGAAACCTCTGCTGTGTGCCCCACAGGTGTCCCAGAGATATTGTTTTCAACAGATGGTGCTAGAACAATTAGACAATCACATATTAAGAAAAGAAACTAGACGTAGATCTTAAACCTGTCACAAAAATTAACATGGATGATAGATTTAAATGTGAAATGTAAATCTATAAAAATCTTAAGAAGATAACATAGAGGAAAATCTAGATAACTTTGGGTTTAACAATGACTTTCTAGATGTACCACCAAAAGCATGACCCATGAAAGAAATCATTGATAAGCTGGACTTCATTAAAAAATAATAATAATAACTCATGCTCTACAAAAGAGTCTGTCAAGAAAATGAGAGGACAAGCCACAGACTGGAAGCAAATATTTGCAAAAGACATACCTGATAAAGGAGTTCTAATCAAAATATACAAAAACCTCTTAAAGCTCATCAGTAAGAAAACCAACAGCCTGACTAAAAAGTGGGCCAAACACCTCAATGCGCTTGTCATTGGAGAAGACATAAAGATGGCAGATACTCATATTAAAAGATACCTTCCATCATATGTCATCAGAGAAGTGCAAACTAAAAAAGCAATGAAATTATCACTACTTAACTATCAGAATGGCTGAAATCCAGGACTGAAAGCACCAAATGGAGAGGATGTGGAGCAACAAAAACTCTTCTTCATCACTGCCGAGAACATAAAATGGTACAACCACTTTGGAAGACAGTTTGGCAACTTCTTGTAAAACTCAACATACTCCTAACATAAGATCCAGCAATCGTGCTCCTTGGTATTTACCCAGATGAGTTGAAAACTAAGGCCACCCCAAAAACCCGCACAAAGCTGTACATCACAGCTTTACTCATCATTGCCAAAAATTGGAAGCAACAGGTGAGTGAACAAATAAACTGGCACAGGCCGACAATGGAATATTCTTCGGCACTAAAAAGAATGAGCTGTCAAGCAACGGAAAGACATGGAGGAAGTGCTGAGTGCAAGAGGCCAATCTGAAAAGACTACGTGCTGTACGATTCCTACCACGTGACATTCGAGAAAAGGCAAACAATAGAGGCGGTAAACAAACAGTTCTTGCCATGAATTAGTGGGGAGGTACTGATGACAGGCCGACCACAGAGGACTTTTAGGAAAGCAAAACTACGCTGCATGATACTGTAATGGTGACTCCCTGTTATCATGCATCTACCAAAACCCACAGAATGTGCAAACCCAGCATGAACTGTAAACTATGGATTTTGGGTGATAAAGCCGGTCAGTGTCAGCTCATCAGCTGTAGCCAACGTCCAGCTCTGGTGCAAGATCTTGATGATGGGACTCTGCACACCTGGGGGCAGGGAATGTGTGGGAAGCCTCTGTGCCTCCCTCTCAATTTTGCTGTGATCCTAAAACTGCTCTAAAAAACTGTCTATTAAAAATCGTACTAAATCAGAGCAATATTAAATTTTATCAGTTTTTCCTATAATCAATGAGTACTTACTTCAAAATATTTGTTTTGGAATCTTAATAAGCTCTCACTGGAGTGTGTATGTATATGTGCATAGGTGTGTGTCAGAGTGTGTGGGTATAGAACCAGACAATAAGATAGAGCGTTATCTCTAGAATCTTCTCACACTCAAATGATATTCAGCATTAACACATCCAGACAATAAGTTGTGTTCTTAGGACAGTGATTTATAAAGTTACCCTGTTAAAAATACATTTTCTTTCCTTCAGAGTCAAATTGTGATTACTAGGAATCTTTGTAACTAAAAGAAAAAAAAAAAACTACTTATCCTCCAAATGAATATATTTTATCTTACTTTGTTGAAGCTTCATGTCAAACATGAAAAGAATGAATGCTGAATAACCATGATCTAATTATAAGAATGCAATTTAATTGTGTACAGAAAACCCAGTCCAAGACACTGTCTTGAGTCTTAAACAAGGAAATGGTAAATCCCGGAAGGAAAGTATCATGATAACAAAACTAAACAAAACCACCTTAGCTCAGTCCCAATTATAGTACACGAAGCAGACTAATTTTAACTCTGGGTTTCAAGACCTCTTTACTCTTAGAACTTACAACCATTCTACTTAATCGGTCCCTTGAACTTGCCCTTCCTTACACGGCCCCTGATTATGCCCTACGTCTTCATCATCTTATGAGTAACTCAATCAAGAGGTCTAGTTGGTCTTCACACCGCTAGTGCCCCTTCTTGCCAGTGCAGAGTCATCTGTTCCAAGATTTACTCTCCTAAATTCATACATATAACTGTACTTTATGCAACTAAAACAAACAAAATTCATTCTCTTCCTAACCATATCACAAGTTATTTTTCCAGCTTTGTATTTCAGTGCTGCACAGTGGACTCCATTATTCTGCAAGTTAAGCATATACTTAATCATTTCCTTGTCTCGGTTCACTCTAATAATGCAACAGTATTTCCTTGTGTTTGGCTTTCTCTGTCACCATCTCTATCTCTCTGTCCCGGTCTCTGACTCCTTCTCTTATCCCTGATGAATGGCTATTTTGTTTTTCAAGTCTAGTTCAAATGTTAGACTTTTTTCTTTGCTAATATGACGAAAAAATTCTACACTATTACCATGTGTTTGTGTCCTAGCTAGTTGTATATGTGTCTGTTTCTACTGCGAAACCTATGCATTCCTTTATTTTTATTTTTTCTATGCTTTCCTTTATTTTTATTTTATTTCTTTAAAGCAGTGATCAGCCTTCTTTATTTTTCTTTCTCCAATATTTGACACTCATTAGATATTCAATAAGTATATATCATTGCTTCTCTTTGTATTATGTATTTTACACATTTATACATATGCATGAGAGAATTTGGCCTTTGGTCACTTGCTGCTTTTAAATAAAAATCCATTTCTTAGGTTTTGCATCTGGGCTTGTATTAATAAAAGGGAAAAGTTGACTTAATTCATAAACATGGCATCTGTGACTGCGGGGGTGGAGGCAGGGAGCATTAAGGCATGTCACGTCAGTGAGCCTTCTCTATCTCGGGTAGGCCTCTTAACTACAGATGGGGCTTAATTGCTCCTTAAATATATCTAACATTTATGCTTCCACAATATTGCCCAGTACCCATTTAGCACTTCTGTTGGTAGTTTTCTTACCCAAGATTCATCAATTTTACTATGAATCCTTACTATTCTTTAACACAGCAAAACATAAAACCAGTAATTTGTTCATGAGCAGACATAAATGAGTGCCGAGTTCAAATATTTGCTTTTTCAAGAAAGAGAATGAGCTAAAATAATACGGTACACAAACAAAATTCAAGGGAGTGGAGAGAGTAGTGTGTGTGTGTATATATATATATATAAAAGTGGAAACATATATCCATTGGGAGATTCTACTGAGGCTCCCTCCTGTCTCCGGAAAATATTTAGTTATGTGTTCCATTGTGCCAAGGACAGACTGGTCCTTTCCAGACACTTACCCTCTGACAGCATGAATAAGTCTCAATGATGGATAGGCAGTTCGCACTTTGAGTTTATTCTTAAGGATTAATGCATTAACCCACTCCACGTGCTTCTCTCCTCCTTTGACCATGAAAGCAGGGATCCAAAGGACACTGTCATTCAGCATAGAAAGTCTATGCACAAATTTTTCTCTGTCACTTTCATTCCGAAAGCCTCCAAATGCTCTTTGTACAACTGATGGATTCATGGTAATAAAATCTGATTTAGTTCCCACATCAGCAGCAAACTCCACCACAGGGGCTAGATTACACCTGAAGAGGAAAAAATTAACGGACAAATGAAAAATAAATATGAAACATCCACTCCTACAGTAGTGCACATAAAAAGAACAGGGAACAAGCATTTTTTTTTTTTTCATCAGGTTGAGGAAAAAAAGATAAAATGCCTGGTAAAATTATTTTCAGTAAATTACCACATATTCAGGAATATTGTCTTCAATAAGCATGTGCTGTCCTAGTATAGGGCTCAAAGTGTCATTTATATTAATTCAACCTGTTGTCTAAAAATATTCTTTGCTGTTATCTTCATACACCCCCATGACATGAATTCCTATTAGGCGAATTTATGATGGTAAATTCACAAGAGCTCAGTTGCCATGCAGTAGGCAATC